>NC_080554.1:5670000-5970000 GCF_028640845.1 Ahaetulla prasina
TCTCTCCCCATCTCTCAATCTCTCTTTCTATCTTTCATCTCTATTATCTTTCTATTTCTATCCCTCTTTCTCTCTCCCTCACTCACCTCTCAATCTCTATCTTTCATCTCTATTATCCATCTTTCTATCTTTCTATTTCTATCCCTCTTTCTCTCTCCCTCACTCATCTCTCAATCTCTATCTTTCATCTCTATTATCCATCTTTCTATCTTTCTATTTCTATCCCCTTCTCTTTCTCTTTCCCTTTCCCTCTCCCTCTCTCTCTCTCATCTCTCAATCTCTCCATATACATATCTTTCATCACTTCCTCTATCTATCTATCTATCTATCTATCTATCTATCTATCTATCTATCTATCTATCATTAATCCATCTTTCTCTTTCCCTTTTTGGTTTGGGTAGTAAAACACCTGCAAGAAAACCACCAAGGTCAGAGAGCACCAAGGGCCCCACAGTCCTCCTCCTCCTCCTCCCTGCAAACTCCACTCCCTACTCGCACTGATGTTGTTGCCTAGTTTGGGTCATGAAACGTCTGCAAGAAAACCACCAAGTTCAGACAGCACCAAGGACCCCACAGTTGCCTCCCTCTTCCTCCTCCTCCTCCTTTTCCTCCCCCCTTTTCTTCCTCCTCCTCCTCCATTCCACAATCCCCACTCCCTTCTAGCCCTGATGATATTACCCAGATGGGTCATGAAACTTCTGCAAGAAAACAACCAAGCACAGAGCACCAAGGACCCTCACAGTCCTCCTCCTCCTCCTCCTCCTCCTCCTCCTGATTCTCCTCCTTTTTCCACTCCATAAACCCTACTCCCTACTAGCAGTGATGACGTTACCCAGTTGGGTCATGAAACGTCTGCAAGAAAACAGCCAGAGCGCTCTCTTCTTGCAGAGAGCCGAGCCCAAAAAAGCTCAGAGAACACCAAGGACCCCCCCCCCCCACTTTCAACCCTGAGCTACAAATATTCTCCTTTTTATCCGTTAATCTTGGGGTCGCAGAATCTCCTTCCTCCTACCCCTACGGATGCATTCATTCTACCCTTTCTGTGTTCTCCTGCTTTTCCTTCCCCTGGAATTTACAAACACAACCACACACACACACACACCCCTTCCCAATCCAGCTTTTCCAGAGAAGCAAAGCCGGCTGTCTATTCGAGCCACAGCTTGCCACGTGGGGCAGATTCTGTCCGTGTGAAAGTTCACAGTGTTCGTGGCCTGCCCTGAACTAACTTTAGCCAGGAACTAAGCCCCGGACGGAGGGAATGCTGCTTCTCAGCTAAAATCCACATTCCAGAAAGCCACTTCTAGATCCTGGAGTGAAAAAAAAAAAGTCTCTTTGAGACAAACCAGATCTGCCGAGTGTATCCAAAGCAATTCACGATCCCTGGGCCACTGGGGTTATCTTTACATATGGGCAGTTCTCGACTTACGACCACAATTGAGCCCAAAGTTTCTGCCGCTAAGCAGAAGAGATGGGTGAGTTTTAAGCCCGTTTTGACAGCCTCGTGAAGCGAATCCCTGCCGGCGTTAAATTAATAACACGGTTGTTAAGTGAATCCCGCTTCCCCCCCCTATTGTCTTTTGCTTGTTGGAAGGTCGCAAAAGGGAATCGCGTGAACTACCCCGGGACGCCGCGACCGTCATAACTGTGAGTCAGTTGCCAAGCGTCTGACTTTTGGTTGCGTGATCACGGAGAGGCTGCAACGGACATAAGGGTGAGAAACGGTCATAAGTCAGTGCTGTTGTACATTTGAATGGCCACTAAATGAACTGTTGTAAGACAAGGACTACCGGTACCCTAAACTAATTCTTTTAAATCTGATTTCCCCCCCCCCCAATTGCATTGTAGGGCCGGATAGCTCAGGCTGGTAAGGCCTGTTATTAAGAACACAGAAGCCTGCAATTACTGCAGGTTCAAGCCCGGCCCGAGGTTGACTCAGCCTTCCATCCTTTATAAGGTAGGTAAAATGAGGACCCAGATTGTTGGGGGGGCAATAAGTTGACTTTGTAAAAATATACAAATAGAATGAGACTATTGCCTTATACACTGTAAGCCGCCCTGAGTCTTCGGAGAAGGGCGGGGTATAAATGTAAACAAAACCAAAAAAAAAATTGTCTATGCAGTTCCCATTAATCCAGCTAGTTTTCATTCTCTCTAATTATGGAGGAATGTTAGAGGACACAGGGGTGGAATGCTACCGGTTCGCTCCGGTTCGGGCAAACCGGTAGTGATCAAAACTACCAGTTCAGGCGAACCGGTAATAAAAAAATGCATTAAAAAGAAGAAGAAAAAACGTTTCCAACGATCACAGCTATGCTGCGCAATTGTCGGAACCTTTTTTTAAAAACCTTTTTAAAGCATTTTTTTTTACTACAGGTTCGGGCGAATAGGTAGTAAAAAATGCTTTAAAAAGTAAAAAAAAAAACAGTTGGCCATGCCCACCTAGTCACATGACCCCGTGCCCACCAAGCTACGCCCACCAAGCCATGCCCACAGAACCGGTAGGAAAAAAATTTGCATTACACCGCTGACACAAACTCTGTTGGGAGGGGGAATACAGGGTCTCCTATTTGAGCAGGGGGTTGGACTAGAAGACCTCCAAGGTCCCTTCCAACCCTCTGATTTTATCTTCTAACGCCTCACCAAAGTTTAGACCTTCAATCCTCAGCACCTTTGTCAAGAGTGCTGCGTAGATGGAAGTTGGCAGGGTTTTGGACTATTTAGAGATACGAAATTTGTATCATGCATACAAAAAAAAAAGATGTTGAGACTCTAGAAAGAGTGCAGAGAAGAGCAACCAAGAGGATTAGGGGACTGGAGGCTAAAACATACAAAGAACGGTTGCAGGAACTGGGTATGTCTAGTTTGATGAAAAGAAGGACCAGGGGAGACATGATAGCAGTCTTCCAATATCTCAGGGGCTGCCCCAAAGAAGAGGGAGTCAAGCTATTCTCCAAAGCACCTGAAGGCAGGACAAGAAGCAATGGGTGGAAATTCATCAAGGAGAGAAGCAACTTGGAACTAAGGAGAAATTTCCTGACAGTGAGAATAATTAACCAGTGGAACAACTTGCCACCAGAAGTTGTGAATGCTCCAACACCGGAAATTTTTAAGATGATGTTGGACAACCATTGGTCTGAAGTGGTGTAGGGTTTCCTGCCTAAGCAGGGGGTTGGACTAGAAGACCTCCAAGGTCCCTTCCAGCTCTGTTATTCTGATACACTGCAATGGGATTGGGTTTTTTTCCCCCCAAAGTGGAAAACTCAATTTGGGAAAAGGGAAGAGGTCCAAATTTTCTAACGAATTCCAGAGAGGACTTGGTTGATTGGACTCGTGCCGTCTGGTTTCTCCGCTTAATAAGAGCAAATATTGAAAAATCACCAAGCAGCCATTCCATGGGCGTGAACGTGTGTTTGCCAGCAGGCTGTGATTCACGCTGCCTTTTTTTCCCTTCCTCTTGGGATTTAAACCGAAGAAAATTCACAGCTGCTCCTTTGGACAGCGGCCAGGAATGAATGAGCCCCCGCAGGCAGGGAAGGAGGGCTCAGATTTAGACTCGTTTCCAGTTTTCCAATCGAAAGCAGTTTGCCCTCGGTAAATTTGGAGTTCTAATCGGATTCTATGAATTCCACTTCCTTTCCCACCCGGGGGGTGGTGGTGAAGAGAATTCTCGTTTTGTTTTGCTTTTCGAAAAGCATTAAGTTCCCCTTTCTTTAAATCGCCTGCTTGCGTCTTCATCGCAGGCGGACAATCTAAATGAGCACTGATGAGGTTATCTTGTTTGGTAATGAAACCTCTGCAAGAAAACCACCAAACCTGAGAGCATCAAGGATCCACTGTCCTTTTCCTCCTCTTCCTCCACCTCCTCCTTCTCCCACTCCTCTCTGCAAACCCCATTCCCTTCTAGCACTGATGATGTTAATAATAATAATAACAACAACAACAACAGAGTTGGAAGGGACCTTGGAGACCTTCTAGTCCAACCCCCTGCCCAGGCAAGAAACCCTACACCATCTCAGACAGATGGTTATCCAACATTTTCTTAAAAATTTCCAGTGTTGGAGCATTCACAACTTCTGCAGGCAAGTCATTCCACTTATTAATTGTTCTAACTGTCAGGAAATTTCTCCTAAGTTGCTTCTTTCCTAAGTTTCCTAAGTTGTTACCTAGTTGGGTCACGAAACGTTTGCAAGGAAACCACCCACCTCAGAGAGCCACCAAAGACCCCACCGTTCAACCCTGAGCTACAAATATTCTCTTCTATTGTATCTTGCATACTCATTCATATATTAACTGTCTAATGTGCCTTCTTGGGTAATCTGGATTTCTGTTTTAAAACTTTTATAGTCATGTTTTTTTCCCGGTACACAAACAGAGGCAGGGCTGGGTGTGTGAAAGTGTCGATCCGATTCTGGAAGGGGAGTTAAGGTCTTAGAGAGAGGAGTGACTATGGATTATGACTTATGTTGTATTTTAATTTATGATTGTTAATCTTATACCCTGTACTTTGTTCTGGGAAGTCTCGGGGGTGGGAGGGGGGAGGGAGGGGAAGGGGGGAGAGGGGGGGAGATGAAGGATCAATGTAAAGGAATGATTGAAGATATGTAATTAAGAAATAGAAATAATTTGAAATGAAATCGGGGCTGCTCAGCTGCCATTTCAGAAGGGAATGGAAAGGGAGAGGAGAGAGTGAAGGAAGAAAGTAGGTAGGAAAGAGAGAGGTAGAAAAGGGGGAAAGGAGAGGAAGAAGAAAGGGGAAAGAGAGAGGGTTAGAAAGGGTGGAAGAGAAGAGTAGGGAAGGAGGAGAGGATGTAGAAAAGCGAAGGAGAGGAAGGATGAAGAAAGTAGAAGGAAGTAGAGAAGGGAGGAGGAAAGGTTTGTTAAGGAAGGAAGTGGTAGCTGGGCAGGTCCGAATAAGTAACAAATGAAAATTAATGACTAATGTTGAATAAGAGACTGTATATTGAATAGGTTGTTGGAAAATGGAAATAAAACTTTTTTACTAAAAAAAAAAAAAGAAAGAAAGTGTCGATCCGAGATGGGGGGAATTGACTATCGACATGGTTATGTATCTGCTCTGCCCAAACAGCTTCATGACTCACCCCAAAGCGATCCGCCCTTCCCTCCTTCTCTCTCGTCTGTTACACCTCGTTCAACTCATTTGAGCTCCCACGAAAGGCCAGCCGCACACAACAGCTACATTCACACAAGACACCTGCGCGCATTAGGCCCAAAGCTAGCAGAAAACCCAAAGGGCTTTTCACAAGACCCTGATTTTAGCTGCCTGCTAAGACTGGTTTGATTTTTTTTTAAGGTGCTCCGATGCTGGGGTCCCCAACCTTTCGGACCTCGGGAACCATTAAATTCGTCATTTTAAATCCCGCGGACCACTACCCTGTTTCCCCGAAAATAAGACATCCCCTGATAATAAGCCCAATCGGGCTTTTGAGCGCATGCCCTAAAATAAGCCCCCCACGAAAATAAGCCCTCCCCGAAAATATTTAAAGGCATGCGCAGCCGGTCTCCGCCATTTCCTCTGGGTTTCTTCCATGTGCCCCAAAATAATAAGACCTCCCCCAAAAATAAGGCCAAGCGCTTATTTCAAAAAAAATATAAGACAGGGCCTTATTTTTGGGGAAACACGGTAACATGATCTGCCTAATGACTGGCTGGGAGGGCGTGGCTAGGTGGTCATGTGACTGGGTGGGCGTGGCCAACTCGATGTCACTCACGTCAAGGGGCACCTCACTGGCCTCTACTTGCCCCTCCCATCCCAGACACTCCTCGCCTCCCCGCCCGGGCCCCAATAGGAAGCAGTTGCTGGAGCCAAGGAGCCACTATGAGAAAGAGTTGGCAAAACAGCTCAGTTCAAATTGGATCTGGCCGAGAAGGAGGCTCAGCAGAAGCACCTCACTGAGGACTAGGAGCATAGGCTTCCCAAGCAGAGGGAAGCCCTGCAGGAGTGCAAAGCCAGGTACCAGCAACTGGAGGCTCAGCAGGCTGAGATGGTCAGCCAGTTCCAGGCCATGATGCAGTCCCATTGGAACGAGGCCCTCCGGCTCTTCGCCACCAGCGACACTTCCCTCCAGCCTTCACCCAAAGCCCCACACCAGGAGGCTGAAGCAGACCCCAAGTCGGAATTTCTGCCCCCCCCCTCCGACCCACACAAAAAGGGGGAGACTCTCTGCAGCAACACAAACGTTCATTGCACGTATCCATCCCAGGGGCCATAGTTTGAGAACCCCCGATTTAGTGCAATATAAAAAAATGCAAAATAATTTTTCTGCGGACCATCAACATTTTCTTGCGGGCCACCCGTGGTCCATGGACCACCAGTTGGTGACCGCATGTTCTGATGTGTTGGGCTAACCCGGAGAATGGGGTTAATTCAGTCAGCCAATCTGTGATTGAGAAAAAAAAAAGGTTGAAGCAATAAGCGATGAAGCTCTCTGGCTAACACTGGGCCCGTTTTAGCCAATCCAGAGCAAGACTCAGGGCTGGGACAACTCTATTTGCTTTGCCAGAAATCCAGTCTTCAATTCATGCTATAAAAAGAATCTCGCCTAAAGCCCGGGGAATGCAATGGATTAATATACAGAAAGCACCGAACTACATCAGCTACTGGGCTGACTTGGTGTAATTACAATGATCCTAAAAATTCAAGTCATTCATTCAGAACCACCAGAAGAAAAAATATTTGTTTTTTTGTTTTTTTAAGGCAATGGGTTTTTCCAAAATATTCTCATGTCCGAATCTTTGTAAAATAAATTCAAAAGACAAAAGAGAGGCAGATGGATCTAGTAGCGAAGGCACTAGGCTAGAAATTAGGTAGCTGTGAGTTCTAGTCCAGAAGTAGGCATCAATGCCAGCTGGGTGACTTTGGGGCCAATCACTAGGAGACGGGGAGTTCTAGTCCTGCCTTAGGCATGAATGCCAGCTGGATGACTTTGAGCCAATCACCAGGAGATGGGAGTTCTAGTCCTGCCTTAGGCATGAAAGCCATCTGGGTGACTTTGGACCAATCACCAGGAGACTGGGAGTTCTAGTCCCACCTTAGGCATGAAACCCATCTGGGTGACTTTGAGCCAATCACCAGGAGACGGTGAGTTCTAGTCCTGCCTTAGGCATGAAAGCCATCTGGATGACTTTGGACCAATCACCAGGAGACGGTGAGTTCTAGTCCTGCCTTAGGCATGAAAGCCATCTGGATGACTTTGGGCCAATCACCAGGAGACTGGGAGTTCTAGTCCCACCTTAGGCATGAGACCCATCTGGGTGACTTTGAGCCAATCACAAGGAGACGGTGAGTTCTAGTCCTGCCTTAGGCAGGAAAGCCATCTGGATGACTTTGGACCAATCACCAGGAGACGGTGAGTTCTAGTCCTGCCTTAGGCACAAATGCCAGCTTGATGACTTTGAGCCAATTACCAGGAGACTGGGACTTCTAGTCCTACCTTAGGCATGAAAGCCATCTGGATGACTTTGGACCAATCACCAGGAGACGGTGAGTTCTAGTCCTGCCTTAGGCACAAATGCCAGCTTGATGACTTTGGGCCAATCACCAGGAGACTGGGAGTTCTAGTTCCACCCTAGGCATGAAAGCCATCTGGGTGACTTTGGGCCAATCACCAGGAGACTGGGAGTTCTAGTCCCCTATGAGGCACTAAAGCCAGCTGGGTGACGTTGGGCCAGTCCCTCTCTCAGCCCAACCCTCCTCACAATGTTGTTGTGGGAGAGAAAATAGGAGGAAGGAATATTAGCTACGTTCACTTCCTTGAAAATAATAGATATGCGCACGGCCCTGAGTTATTAATAAAAAATAATAAAGGAGGCGGGGCGGGGACATAAAAGTTAGGCTTACTGTGCAGAATAACTACTTGTTAGTCAGTTGCAAAGTGTGTGTAGAGTTACTTTTCTTTTTTTGGCAAGCAACCTAGTAGCTACTGTGCCTTGCCTACGCTGTGATAGAGAGATAGAGAACTAAATTCATCCCTATCACCACAAGCCCCCTATAACCTTAGTTAGCATCCTTCAGCTCCAGTTAATTCCACCGAAGCTCCCAGTTCTGAATATTTGCAACCTAACATCATTTGCATAGTGCTGGTGCAGAAAAGCACAGGAACAGGACTTAACAGGAAAGGTGGCAACCTGATTTAGCATCGAGATGCATTTGTCATTCAGGCGCACCAATAAATCCCTCTGGCTATTATAAAAAACAAAGATCCCCCACCCCCCCCCGGCCCCCAATTGCCAAAGTTTCACTCCAGGCAACGAAACCAAGCAAAGGGCTTTAAGGAAAACTTGTGTGTTGCCTTTCCAATAAAGATTTCACAACAGGTTTTGAATTTGAAGGCTATTTAAAAACAACAACAACAACAAACAAACAAACGAAAGCCTCCAAAACATTCAGGTAGATGTTGCAATTCGATCATCCAAATTCAGGATCGGATGAGTTTTCTTTTATTTATTTTTTAACTAAAGAGGTGTTTTTTGTTTTTTGGTTTTTTTTTTAAATTTCCCCTTTTTGAAGCTGGAAACTTTTGAAGTCAACTACATTTTTTCAGCCCTGGCCTTTTGAAAGAAATAATTATAATAATAAAAATAAATTCTAACCTTGGCTACCGGTCCTAGCCTAGTTTGTGAAATTATCCTGAATTGGAACGTGAGCATCTCTCACTTTTCTGCTTAGAGGGGGGAAAATATGTGGTTTATTTGTGGGCCACAGCAACAGGATCCTCCTGACCCTGGCTGGGAAGTAAGTGACAGAGTCTGGAATCATCCCTTCCCCCTTTTTAAAAATCTTTGGGGAGGGAGGGAAGAAAGGAAGGAAAGAAGGAAAGAGAGGGAGGGAGGGAGGACAGGGAGGAGGGAGGGAAAGAAGGAGAAGGAGGGAAGGAAGGAAAGAAGGAAGGAAGAAAAGGAAAGAAGGAAAGAGAGGAAGGACAGGGAAGAGGAAGGGAAAGAATGAGGAGAAGGAGGAAAGGAAGGAAGGAAAGAAGAGGGAGGGAGGACAGGGAGGAGGGAGGGAAAGAAGGAAAGGAAAGAAGGAAAGAGAGGGAGGGAGGGAGGACAGGGAGGAGGGAGGGAAAGAAGGAGAAGGAGGGAAGGAAGGAAAGAAGGAAGGAAAAGAAAGAAGGAAAGAGTGAGAGGAAGGACAGGGAAGAGGAAGGGAAAGAATGAGGAGAAGGAAGGAAGGAAAGAAGAGGGAGGGAGGACAGGGAGGAGGGAGGGAAAGAAAGAGGAGGGAAGGAAGGAAAGAAGGAAGGAAGAAGGAAGGAAAGGAAAGAAGAGGGAGGGAGGAAGGAAGGAAAGAAGGAGGAGGAAGGAGGAAGGAAGAAAGGAAAGAAGGAAAGAAGAGGGAGGGAAAAAGGAGAAGAAGGAGGGAAGGAAAGAAGAAACGAGAGGGAGGGAGGGAAGGAGGAAAGAAGGAAGGCAAGAAAGAAAGAAAGAGGGAAAGAAGGAATTTCCCTCCTCCTCAGTCAACGTAGCATTGCATTCCACCGACCCCTCCCCCATTTTCAAGCTCCCCTCCCCCACTCCCCTCCCCTCCTCTCTTCTCCTCTCCTTCTTTCCTTTCTTTCCTTGCTACCCGGCGCCATCCGAAACCCCCGCAAAATGCCACACCTCTTCGGCCTCTTCCCAACCCCTCCCCAAATCTCTCCATCTCGCTCCCCTCCTCCCCTCCCCCATCCCCTTCCTCTCCTCCTTGGTGGGGCTACTGCCCCCCCGGCTCCCTAGCTTTGCGGGCTCCGAGAAGGACGGGACCCCGGTCTCTAGCCAAAGCGCAGCGTCCCATCGGAAGTGGGGGCGCGCCTCCTCCCTCCCCTTCCCCGCTGGGTCTCCTCAAGTTTGTGTCTTTTTTTTTCCCCCCCCTGGGATCCTACCTAGCTGGGCAAGTGGATGAATCAAAGAGCGGCTCTGCGAGAATCCCAGGCGGCGGAGACGGCAGAGAAAGGGAAGAAAGATCCGGCTGGGTTGGGTTGGGTTGGGTTGGGTTGGGCTGGGCGGGGAGGGGTCGGGCCGAGCCCCCCTCCTTCTTCTTCTCCTCCCCCGCCCTGCGCTCCGCCCTGCGCTCCGGAGGCTGCAGGCCACGCAGAAGCAACTCCGGGGGGGAAGAAGACTAGCCGGATACCGGCGATGCTTCAACTCCGCCCCGCTCCGTTGCAAAAGCGGGTTTGCTCGCGCGTAAAAAAAAAAGGCTGGTTTGCCGGGTTACGGGGAACTTCCAACGGATCGCGGAGAAAACCAACCCGGAGCTTAAAGGAGGAATTATCCCGACTTGCGGGAACAATTCATCAGTTGGCTTCAGAAGTTGGTGGCTGCCTCCCATCACTGGAAGGTTGTCGAGAAGAGATTGGACATAGGGTTTCCTGCTTGAGCAGGGGGTTGGACTAGAAGACCTCCAAGGCCCCTTCCTATAACCCCAGATCAGTGGAACATCTTGGCCAGTGGTGAAATCCAATTTTTTTTTTTACTACCGGTTCTGTGGGCGCGGCTTGGTGGGCATGACAGGGGAAGGTTACTGCAAAATCTCCATTCCCACCCCACTCCTGGGGGAAGGATATTGTAAAATCTTCATTCCCACCCCACTCTGAGGCCAGCCGGAGGTGGTATTTGCCGGTTCTCCGAACTGCACAAAATTTCCGCTACGGGTTCTCCAGAACCTGTCAGAATCTGCTGGATGTCACCCCTGGTCTTGTGAGTGCTGCATCACTGGAGGTTGTCAAGAAGAGAGTGGACAGCCGTTGATCTGAAAACAGGGTTTCCTGCTTAAGTAGGGGGTTGGACTAGAAGACCTCCAAGGACCCTTCCAATTGTGTTACTCTGTTATCCTATAACCCCAGATCAATTAAGCAGTGGAATGGCTTGCCTCCAGACATTATTCGTGCTCCATCACTGGAGGTTTTCAAGAAGAGACAGGACAACTATGGGTCTGAATTTGGTAGAGGGTCTCCTGCTTGAGCGGGTGGGGTTGGATCCCTTCCAGCTCTAGTTTGATTAATTGATATTCTCCATTCAACTCGTGTGCATGACAAGTTGAATGAAAATTGTTTTAATTGTTAAAATTCAATAAAATTGATATTTGAAAATAAATAAATAAAATTGATTTTCTCCAAAGCGCCAGAAGGCAGGACAAAGAAGCAACGGATGGAAACTAACTCAAGGAGAGAAGCAACCTAGAATTAAGGAGGGATTTTCTGACAACCGGTGGGACCACTTGCCTCCAGAAGTTGCGGAGTCTTTGAAGAAGAGATTGGACAGCCACTTGTCCAAAATGCATACAGTCACTTGAGCAGAGGGTTGGGACTAGATGACATCTAGAAAAAATGCAGAGAAGCGCAACCAGGATGATATAGGGGGCTGAAAACTAAAACGGATGAAGAACGGTTGCAGGAACTGGGCATGGCAAGTCTAGTGATGAGAAGGACCAGGGGAGACAGGATAGCAGTCTTCCAATATTTGAGGGGCTGCCACAGAGAGGAAGGGGGCCAAGCCAGGAGTGAAATGCTACCGATTTGGACCAGTTTGGCTGAACTGGTAAGGACGGTGGCACATGGTTCAGAGATCTGGTAGCAGTGGCAGCACGAGTCTCTGTTCGGCCCTTTGCCACGGTGTTCCAGCGTTTATTGGTGGCAGATGGAACGCTGGAATACGTCTCATTTTTTTTAAAAAAAATTTTATTTAAAAAAAAAAAGCTTCCCTTTTTACGGTTAACTTCAGAATGTTGGAGGAAGAACTGGAGAGAGTTGGAAAGAGTGAGTCACTTCTCCAAGGAGGAAGAAAGAAAAAGAGGATCCAACTTCAAAAGGAACTTTTCTGGAAGAACCACAACACAAGCCTAAGAAACAGTGGGAAAGGCAGGCAGATGTTCTCGCAAGAGGAAGAACATTTTGTGCCGGTCTAAAGGGCTTCTCCAAAGTTGATCATGACTCTTCATGACTCTCTTCATTAGATCTGCCACACACGAAACAATTTTAATATATGGCCATTTCTGGCTGCGGTTGCAGGAAATTTTAATTCCTTTAGGGATGGATCATCATATTGACCATCAATTGTGTTGTAAATGTTGTACCTTGATGAACGTATCTTTTCTTTTATGTACACTGAGAGCATATGCACCAAGACAAATTCCTTGTGTGTCCAATTGCATTTGGCCAATAAAAATTCTATTCTATTCTATTCTATTCTATTCTATTCTATTCTATTCTATTCTATTCTATTCTATTCTATTCTATTCTATTCTATTCTATTCTTGCAGGACATTTATCTGTGGGGTGACCAAGATTTGATGCTGGTCGGGTGTTGAGAAAGTGATGGGGCCTACAGTTATTAAACCGGTGTTCCTTAACTTTTGGGGACTTTTAAGATAGGTGGACTTCAGCTCCCAGAATTCCACAAGCCGGCACGCTGAGAATTCTGGGAGTTGAAGTCCGTGCGTCTTTCTTAAAGAGAAACACTGCATTAAATCAATTTACCTCCCTGATATTGCTATTAAACCTCTGGCTACCTCTATTCTATTCTATTCTATTCTAAACTTAGACATACCCAATTCCTGCAACCTTTCTTTGTTTCAGTAAATGCCGGGGAATCTTGCTCTATTAGTTTAATTCGACAGGTGAAACACCCATCTGATTTGCACACCAGCCATAGGCAAATGTGCAGAGGACTCAATACGGCATTGTTCCTTCTCTTAAAGTCTTTGTGTGTGTACGGCTCCACAGAAGAAGAACCTTTGGGGAACAACAATAGCTTTATTTGTCGAACAATTTCTGAGTCAACAACCAGCCTTTGTCTGACCACGGAAAATTGCACGAGTTTTGACTCTGCAGATTCCAAAGAGAAATAGAAACTGCCCGTGGCTGTTATATTGGCCCGAAAAATACACATTTTGGAATTGTTTGAGAAGTCAGTTTCTCAGATCAGTGTGGAATGTCTGTCATTATAGGTAAAGGTTCCCCTCGCACATATGTCCTAGTCGTTCCCAACTCTAGGGGGCGGTGCTCATCTCCGTTTCAAAGCCAAAGAGCCAGCGCTGTCCGAAGACGTCTCCGTGGTCACGTGGCCGGCATGACTCAACACCAAAGGCGCACGGAATGCTATTCCCTTCCCACCAAAGGTGGTCCCTATTTTTCTACTTGCATTTTTAACGTGCTTTTGAACTGCTAGGTTGGCAGAAGCTGGGACAAGGAACAGGAGCTCACCCCGTTAGGCAGCAGCTCTAGGGATTCGAACCGCTGAACAGCCGACCTTTCCATCGACAAGCTCAGCGTCTTAGCCACTGAGCCACCGCGTCCCTATATCGTTATATAGCGTTATATGTTGTTATAGGTAATCCTCAACTTAAAAGGGATTTTTTGACTATTTTTCACTCTTATGACCAGTGCAGCATTCCTGCGATCACGTGATCAAAACTCAGATGCTTGGCCACTGGTTCATATTTATGACGGTCGCAGTGCCCAGGGTGTGCGTGTCACACGATCCCATTTTGCAACCTGCTTAACAACTGTGTTAGTAACTCAACAGCAGTGGCGATTCATTTAACGACTGGGGCAAGAATGGTCATAAACCCGGGGCCAGGCTCACTTAAAACAACTGTCTTGCTAAGCAATGGAAATGTGTTTGGGTTTTGCCTGGTGCAATTAAACTGGCTACCATTCCAGGCTAGGCTCCAGCAGAGGAATTTTATTGTTCTTTCATTAATGGACATTTTATGATTTCTTCTCCCAAGGGGCGCCTGCTTTACGTGGCTCCGAGTTCGAATCCTGGATCAATGCCTCAATGAACACTTTATGTGTTAAACTTATGAATAAAAAAAAATGTTTTTTATGTACCTTCCCCACACACACCCGCCCCCCAAAAAAACCTTGCCTAAGGAGTGGGCTAAATGTCAATGGAGGTGCTTATTCAAGAGGCAACTGGACTTTCGTTTATCTTTGAGTTGTCTAGCAAACTTGCAGGTAGAAACTCAACTAGCGAAGGAGTTCCCTGTTGAATGCAAGCTGAAGGGGAGGGGCTAAGAGAGTGGGCGGAGCCAGAACGCCACGGAGCTCCTCAACTGCATAGAATAGAATAGAATAGAATAGAATAGAATAGAATAGAATAGAATTTTTATTGGCCAAGTGTGATTGGACACACAAGGAATTTGTCTTGGTGCATAGGCTCTCAGTGTACATAAAAGAAAAGATACCTTCATCAAGGTACAACACTTACAACACTTAATGATAGTCATAGGATATAAATTTAACACAGAATAGAATATAGAAAATAGAATAGAATAGAATAGAATAGAATAGAATTTTTATTGGCCAAGTGTGATTGGACACACAAGGAATTTGTCTTGGTGCATATGCTCTCAGTGTACATAAAAGAAAAGATACGTTCATCTCTCCCTAAATTCAATTCAATCACATTAAAGGCATTTGCAAGTTGCAACAAGTAGAAGGTGATTCTGCACAACTGCGTAAATATTCTTTTAAAATGCACAGGCTGGGCCTAAGCAGTTAAAACTTTTGATTTATTTTATTCTCCTTTTAAAGGGGAATGCAGGTTTTAAGGCCCACATCCCAATCATGGAGCAATGCTGCCATCTCGTGGCGAAAGACAAGTGGTGCACTGCATTTGTTCCCCCGTTTCCCAAAAACTTATTTACAAGCATTTCATGAACCTGAAAGCCGCCCCCCACCCGAGGTCGGATTCACACGAGCCTCCTCGCCTAGGGAATGATTCACACGTGTTTGCACGGTGCATTAAACTTGCCACTATCCGATGCAAGGCTAGGTTCCAGAAAAGCGATTTTATTATTATTTTATTCATCGACATTTTATTACATCGTCTCCCGAGGGCCTCCTGCATGATGCGACACTTGCGTTCGAATCCTGCTCATGTCTTTGGCAGGCTCAATGCATAAATACTTTATGTGTTAACTTTAGGAATAATAAAATAACTTTTTTTAATGCTTATGAATTATAAAATGATTTTATGTACCCCCTGAACCTTTACCCCCCCCTTCCCAAAAATCTTGACTTAATGAGTGGGTTAGTACACTTGCAGGCAAAAATTCAACTAGTGAAGAAATTCCCCGTTGAATGCAAACTGAAGGGGAGGGGCTAAAAGAGTGGGCGGAGCCAGAACCAATGCGGATGCAGTTCCTCGATTTTTTTTTCAAACTTTTTTTTTTTGCTGTGTGTTCTCCCCGCCCACTTCGGGGAACTGGCTCCTCCCCTTTTGGCTTCCTCTTATCTGCGCATGCTCGATTCTCATGGAGTGCTTGAGTCTCATTGAATGAATTCAAGGCACTTGCGAGTTGCAATGCAGAGACGCTCATTTTTGTGAAATATTCTTTTAATCCGTTTAAGTTTTTTCTTTTATTCTCCTTTTAAAGGGGAACGCAGGTTTTAAGGCCCCCCCTCCTTTTCCCAACCATGGAGCAATGCTGCCATCTGGTGGCGAAAGACAAGTGGTGCACCCTGCACTTTTTTTTTTCTTAAGTTTATTCGTGAACCAGAAAGCCCCCCGAAGTCGGATTCACACGAGCCTCCTCGCCTAGCGAGTGAGTCACACGTGTTTGGGTTTTGCACGGTGCATTAAACTGGCTACTGACCCATGCAGGAGGCTAAGGCTCTAGCAAAGGAACTGTGTTATTCCTTTTATTAATTGAAGATTTTATTGTATCGTCTCCCAAAGGGGATCTTGCTTGGTGGGGACCTGAGTTCGAATCCTGCTCTGTTAAACGATCAGGTCATTAATACATGTTTTATGTGTTAACTTTAGGAATAATAAAATGGCTTTTTTAAAAGTATGTCCTGGGACGGCCCTCCTCCCCCCCCAAAAAAAAATATTGGCTAGGAAGTAGTCAAGATTGCAGGCAGAAATTCAACTAATTAAGCAGGGAAGAATTCTCTTGAATACAAGCCGAAGGGGAGTGGCTAAGCGAGTGGGCGGAACCAGAACGACTGCGGACGGAGTTCATTGGCCAAACTCCGTGACTTTTTTTTAAAAAAAATCATCCTGCTTTATGCCCCGCCCATTTGTGGTCGCTGGCTCCTCCCCTTTGTTTCTCCCTCCAGTTTGCGCGTGCGTCTCACCCCCAATCTCCAATCTGCGCGTGCGTCTCCCACCTCTCCAGTCTGCGCACGCTCCTCTTTTTTAAGCCGCCCCAAACGAGAACCGGCTCTTTTTCTTTTCTTTTTTTTTCTTAAGTTTATTCGTGAACCAGAAAGCCCCCCGAAGTCGGATTCACACGAGCCTCCTCGCCTAGCGAGTGAGTCACACGTGTTTGGGTTTTGCACGGTGCATTAAACTGGCTACTGACCCATGCAGGAGGCTAAGGCTCTAGCAAAGGAACTGTGTTATTCCTTTTATTAATTGAAGATTTTATTGTATCGTCTCCCAAAGGGGATCTTGCTTGGTGGGGACCTGAGTTCGAATCCTGCTCTGTTAAACGATCAGGTCATTAATACATGTTTTATGTGTTAACTTTAGGAATAATAAAATGGCTTTTTTAAAAGTATGTCCTGGGACGGCCCTCCTCCCCCCCCAAAAAAAAATATTGGCTAGGAAGTAGTCAAGATTGCAGGCAGAAATTCAACTAATTAAGCAGGGGAAGAATTCCCTCTTGAATACAAGCCGAAGGGGAGTGGCTAAGCGAGTGGGCGGAACCAGAACGACTGCGGACGGAGTTCATTGGCCAAACTCCGTGACTTTTTTTTAAAAAAAATCATCCTGCTTTATGCCCCGCCCATTTGTGGTCGCTGGCTCCTCCCCTTTGTTTCTCCCTCCAGTTTGCGCGTGCGTCTCACCCCCAATCTCCAATCTGCGCGTGCGTCTCCCACCTCTCCAGTCTGCGCACGCTCCTCTTTTTTAAGCCGCCCCAAACGAGAACCGGCTCTTTTTCTTTTCTTTTTTTTCCCTTAACGCAGGCGCTCTGAAGCCACCTTTTCCGCCCCCTCCTTCGCGCTTCCCTTAAAAAAAAAAAAAAGATCCCCAAACCACGGAACCATTTCCCCGACCGTCCCCAGCCCGCCCCCCCGCCTCCTCCTCCCTTCCGATTGGCCCATTCCACTGCCGCATCCCGCCCTTGACTTTTGTTTCTCGTCGCCCGCCCTCCTCCTTTTTTTGCAGAGCGTGGGGGAAAATTGGGCAGAGAGAGAGAGAGACTTGGGCCGGCCGGCCTCCCGGCCCCGCCCCGCGCGAAGTGGGCGGGGCCGCCCAGCGGAAAGGCCCGCCGCCATCTTGGATCGGCTGTGAGGGAAGAGGAGGGGCGGCGGCGACGAAAGAGGGAAGAAGAAGGAGAAGAAGGAGAGGAGGAGGAGACCTCGCCGCCGCCGCCGCCCGTCGCCTCCCCGCCTTGCGCCCTTCCGCGGCTCCCGCCCGGGACGAAACGCTGCTGTGGCCTCCGCTGCCTCCCCAGCCAAGCTGCCCAGTCACCAGCCCCTCGAGCCCAGGTAAATCCGGGCGGCCCAAAAAGCCAGGCCTTCCGGCCCCCGGGCCTCCCCCTCCTCCCCCCGCGGGGGTTGCCTAGCAACGGTGAGAGGACACCGCCTCCCCCCTCCGAGTCTCGGCGGGGCGCGGGGGGGGGAGGGAGGAGATGCGCCCGCGGGCGCCAGGCCTGGCGGGGGAGGAGGGGGCTGGATGGCGCCCATCGTTCCCAGCCCGCCGCCTCCCTGGCAGCCCAGCTGCGGCCTCTGCGCCGCCCATCGTCCCCAGCCATTTCAAGGAACCCTTCACACGCGCGCACACACTTCCCATCCGTGGTTCTGGAAGACCCCCAATCCCATCGTTCCCAGCCCTCGCTTTCTGGCCCAGGCCCATGGGCCTGAATGGGGGGAAGAGGGGATCCTGATGCTGGAAGAGGCTGGGGCCCTCTGGAGGAGGGTGTTGGAGGAGCATTTCTGGCCTGCTTTCCTTCCTTCCTTCCATATCCATCCATATCTCTCCCTTCCTTCCTTCCTTCCTTCCTTCCTTCCTTCCTTCCTTCCTTCCTTCCTTCCTTCCTTCCTTCCTTTCTTTCTTTCTCCTTTCCTTCCTTCCTTCCTTTTTTCCCTTCCTTCCTTCTCCATCCATCTCTCTTTCCTTCCTTCCTTCCATATCTCTCTCTTTCTTTCTTCCTTCCTTCCTTCCTTCTTTCTTCCTTCTTTCTCCATCCATCTCTGTCTCTTTCCTTCCTTCCATATCTCTCCTTTTCTTTCTTTCTTCCTTCTTTCCTTCCTTCCATATCCATCCATATCTCTCCTTCCTTCCTTCCTTCTTTCTTCCTTCCTTCCTTCTCCATCCATCTCTGTCTCTTCCTTCCTTCCATATCCATCCATATCTCCTTTTCTTTCTTTCTTCCTTCCTTCCTTCTTTCTCTTCCTTCCTTCTCCATCCATCTCTGTCTCTTTCCTTCCTTCCTTCCTTCCATATATATCCATATCTTTCCTTTCTTTCTTCTTTCTCTTTCCTTCCTTCCTTCCATATCCATCCATATCTCTCCTTCCTTCCATATCCATCTCTCTTTCTTTCTTTCTCTTTCTTCCTTCTTCCTTCCTTCTCCATCCATCTCTGTCTCTTTCCTTCCTTCCTTCCATATATATCCATATCTTTCCTTTTCTTTCTTTCTCTTCCTTCCTTCCTTCTCCATCCATCTCTCTTTCCTTCCATATCCAACCATCTCTCTCTCTCTCTTTCTTTCTTTTTCTTTCTTTCTTTTCCTTCCTTCTCCATCTCAGTCTCTTTCCTTCCTTCCATATCCATCTCTCTCTTCTTCTTTCTTTCTTTTCTTTCTCTTTCTTCCTTCCTTCTCCATCTGTGTCCTTCCTTCCATATCTCTCCTTCTCTTACTTTCTTTCTTTCTCTCTCTTCCTTTCTTCCTTCTCCATCCATCTGTCTCCTTCTTTCCTTCCATATCCATCCATATCTCTCTCCTTCTCTTTCTTTTTCTTTCTTTCTTTTCCTTCCTTCCTTTCCATTCTCTTTCTCTTCCGTTTGCCCTCCTATCCTATCTTTTTTACAGCAGGAACCTACCTACCTCGATGGGTTAAAAAACAGGAAATGTCCAATCTTGGCATCTTTTTTAAGACTTGTGGACTTCAGCTCCCAGAGTTCACTTCCCGTGCTGGCTGGGGAATTCTGGGAGTTGAAGTCCACAGATCTTTAAAAAAGTTGCCAAGGTTGGATAGCGCACCTGTGTTAAAACTTTAGAAAGTGCATTAGACCATATTCCTTGGAACTAATTGTTTTTTACTTATTTTATTATTTATTATTAAATGTGGATGGCACCCAATCACTCGAGTGATGGCTGGGTGACTTGGGGACAATCCCTCTCTTTCAGCCCAGTCCACCTCACAGGGTTGTTGTCATTGAGATGGGCGGCATATAAATTTAATAAACAATAAGCATAGCAGGTGGGAAGCGGTATTAGGTATGTTCGTCATGTTGATCACTTATAAAGGCAGGATCAAAATCTAATGAATAAATGAACAAACAGGATTTTATGCACAGGATGCCTGGAGTGGATGCCTTCTAAGGGTTGAAGTACATTACAGATGCTTCTGGAGAATAGTCCCTCTTTGCCTACAGTTTGTGTAAGCAATGTTTTTGACCAATGTTTTAAATTCTTTACCTTGGTTGTCCTGGAGTCCCAAGTCCTGAAGGTGTCTTTCTTCTTTCTGTTGGAGAAAGTTAGAAAACCTCTGTCTGTGAAGCTGCCTTTATTTGTAAGCTAACATATAACACAATTACACAACAATGTGCAGTGAATGCCACTTGTGTTGTACATATTATATGGGGGTGGGGGGGCAATGAGCGTTTTAAAAGAGATTGAGGATTTTGGATAAATCCTTCTTAAGTAGGCTAAATGTAGGAATGCTTGAAACAGGAAAAAAAATTTTTTTGCCTGGAATCTAAACTAAAAGTGGTAAGGATTGCTGTCCTTTCTATTGCGCTGATTTCTTTCTTTTTTTAAAAAAATTGCAATGCTCAGTGCTTTACACATAGTAGATCTTCAGTGAGATATTGTGCACCTTGGCTCCGAATACATAGCTGTGCACACCTCTTATCCGTTAATTAGCATATTAGCCTTGCTTGTACAGTTACGTTTCCTTGTAACAACGTGGTACAAATGTAGCAAACTAACTTTGCACGTTTATTTTTCAAACTAACAAAAGCATCTTTCTAATAAAGGAAAAGCCAGTTGAGAATCCCGTATACCGATAAACTTGTTTTGCAGATTTTTCTACTCGGGCTAAGAATATTTTAGGCAAGATTCCTGACAAATTACTATCAAGGGGGATTATCGGGCACATCTTTCATATTTAGGGGTGGTACCCTTTGCTAAAATTTCAGCTTTTGGTTACTGGGTCTGTTTGGCTCATTTTTAAAAAAGATTTTTTTGCTTGGGGGTGATTCACACCTGCAAAAGTGTGAAACTTGTTAAAATTCCGATTTTGCAGGAAGGAAGGATTGTGCAGTAAAACGTGGACAGGGCCTTCTTTAACACCAGCCTGAGACCTGCAAACTCGTCATGGCTACATTTACCTGGGCTTGGTTTTGTCATATCTAGGAAGCTTTTGTCTGTTTTTCCAGCCTGTGTGCTGTCTTTTCAGTGGCTACTGCCAGACAAGGGAGTGGCTCGGTACAGTTCTTTTCTTCAATAAATAAAGAACATTTAAGGCCCTTTATAGTTTCCCATGGCAGTCTCTGAACTTTGCACATGTACTGCTTGTGTATTGTCAGGGCAGACTTTACCAAAAGACAGTGGCACAATTGCCATAAGGAAAAATAAAATAAATAAAAGCAGTGCAATCCCAACAGCTTTTAACAAAGAGAAAAGTTCACTCCGGGTTATGCTGCAGAGTTACACGTCTGTGTAAATATGCACTGATTTGAGCTGCGTGCTGTTGAAAGAGGCACAAGTGGTCCTCGACTTACAACCGTTCATTTAGTGACCGTTCAAAGGTACAAACGGGACTGGGGGGGGAAAGGGGGGCTTATGACTGTTTTCCCACACTTACGACCGTTGCAGCATCCCCATGGTCACGTGATCAAAATTTAGGTGCTTGGCCACCGATTTGTATTTATGACAATTGCTGTGTCCCGGGGGTCACACGATCCCCTTTTTGCAACCTTCTGGATGAGCAAAGCCCAGTGGGGAGGCCAGGTTCACTTAACCATGTTGCTCGCTTAACAACTGTGGCCAGAAAAGGTCATAAAACGGGGCAAAACTCGCCAGAGCGTTTCACTCAGCAACAGAAAAGTTGGGCTCCGTTGTGGTCGTAAGCCGAGGACTACCCGTATACCAGGATATGGTTTGCTGTTTGAGATTCTCTCTCTCTCCCCCCCTCTTCTTGAATTCTCAAACCTGCCGTTGTAAACAAGTGTGCGTTTTGGCTCTGCACCAGGGTGTGTGCAAGAGGACACACACATTTGAAGGCAGCTCTTTGGTGCTTTTTGTAACATCGCTTCGATCTGTTAAGACGTGTGTGTGTGTGTGTGTGTGTGTTGCCTTTGCATTGTTAGCAAAGCGGCACCTTAAGATATTGCCAGCATGGCTAAGGGCCTGAAGTAGCATCTTTCATTCATACGACGGGCTCGCTGGTGGGATATTGGATATGCCACACCACGCTGTGCATGCCCTTCTGTATAGAACGGATGGATTCCAATCAGGTGACGGATCAGGTGCTTACTAGAAGACACTTGACGCTTGGGAAATCACATTTTCTGAAGAGGGGGGAAATGACCTAAACCATCAGGCTGAGCTCAGATTTTATTTTATTTTTTTCTTTTCTAGTGGGAAAGGAGCCTGACTTGTGCACACTGGCTTCTCCTCCAAAACAAGATTCTCTCTCTCCATTGCCCTTCCGTGATGCCAGTTTTATATTTTTCATTGAAACCTATAAGAGTATAGGTTTCGCAATCTCCTTAAACAATTTAAGCTTTTTTTGTTTTGTTTTGGGCAATAAATATAGTCTTACACGCTTTAAAATTAATCGACTTGCTACTGGTTTTACTAACACTATCGGGTTTTTTGCTGCCTGCCCTGTCCCAAAGCAACTTTTCATCTGCCTGCTTGAATTGGCTGTAGAAATTGAATAAACAAATTCACTTCCAGTGAATGTCCATTCACTGCGGTCTCCTCTTCCTTGTTTTCAGTGAATTCAGTTAATATGTTAACCTTTCCTTTGATATCTGGGTAATGTAGGTCTGCTTCGTTATTTTAATTTGCTCACACACACAAAAAACCCCCCAAAACAGACTGGCTAACATAGCTTACATACGAGGCTTGTCCCTTCATCCTTAAACGAATGCGCAAACTTTATTCAAGACTTAGAAATATGTAAATAGCCTGGTGAATGCTTGAGAATCTTTTTCTTTTATTAAAAGGCGCAGTTAGATAATTTCTCACAGGAAAAAGAGATAAGAGGCTTAAAATAATGGGGAGTAGGGCAATGTTAGCATTGCATGGTGTTGGGTTAATTGCTTAATAAATTCTCCCGCTATCCTGCCAGGAAATTGAGAAAGGGAATCTCCCGAAATATCTAGGTGTGTCCACTGTGGGAAAAAAACTTCCATGATATTTTTTTGAAGGAGCAGCGATCTGACGCAAAAGTAGGATTCTTCAAAGGAATGAACACGCTACTGATGTTTGTGGATTGGAGGGCAAATCGTGAAAATTATGTGAAGTTCAACACAGGTATCTCTTGACTTACAACAGTTCATTTAGTGACCGTTCAAAGTTACAACAGCACTGGAAACAAGTGACTTACGCCCATTTTTCACACTTAACAACAGTTGCAGCATAGTTTAAAAAGTTTGCCATTTTAATATTTCCTTCTTTGAAATACAGGTAGTCCTCGAGTTAGGACCACAATTGAGGCCAACATTTTTGTGGTTCAGTGAAACATTCGTTAAGTGAGTTTTTCTCCATTTAACGGTCTTTCTCGCCACATCTGTTAAGTGAAACACTGCAGTTCTTAAATCAGTAACACATCTGTTAAGTGAATCTGGCTTCCCCATTGACTTTGCTTGTCAGAAGTTCGCAAAAGGGGATCGCCTGACTCCGGGACACTGCAACCGTCATAAATTTGAGTCCGTCGGCAAGCGGTCAAATTTTGATCACGTAACCATGGGGATGCTGCAACGGTTGTGTGAAAAATAACTTTTTCCAGTGTTGTTGTAACTTTGAACAGTCACTAAATGGACTGTTGTAAGTCGAGGGCTATATATCTATGAGCTATGGTGGCGCAGTGGTTAGGGTGCAGTACTGCAGGCTACTTCTGCTGACTGCCGGCTGCCTGCAGTTTGGCAGTTCAAATCTCACCAGGCTCAAGGTTGACTCAGCTTTCCATCCTTCTGAGGTTGGTAAAATGAGGAACCCAGATTATTGGGGTCAAGAGGCTGACTCTATAAACCACTTAGAGAGGGCTGTAAAAGCACTGTAAAGCGGTGTATAAGTCTAAGTGTTACTGCTATTGCTAACTCAGTAAATACTCAAGGAGTCTGTTGACTTTGGAGTTTTGGGCTTCTGTGGTTCTTTTCTCTTGAGGACCAACTATGAATTGTAAACAAAACAGGAAATTTGTGATCCAAGGATAATCATGTTAAACGGTTTCTTTTTTTTTTCTTTTCTAGTGCCACAATGGCAACTGCACCTTACAACTATTCCTACATCTTTAAATACATCATTATCGGTGAGTCTAAACCTCCTTTGGAAACGCTTCATTATTTCTGCTACAGCAGCACACTTCCAGATGCTTTTGACTGCAGCTGCTTTGGGATAATAGAAGTTGTGGGAAGATGATTATGCCGACAGGGCCTAACCTACCAACAACGAGTAAAGTGAAAAAAGGGATCGATTTTCGTGCAAGGCTCGGTGGAAAAGTGGCCTACAACGTCACAAGTCACTGACGCGTTGGTTGTGGTGCTTTTAATTCGGTGGTCTTGAGGGTTTGGCCCCACTCATCCAAAAGCAAGAGTTGGTTTATTTTTAATGCTTAAGACTGCTGCATTATTTCATGAGTAAATCTCTCAAGTGTTTTCAGTCTGGCTCGCGTTTTGGATTTCAAAGCCAGGAAGTGAGGTACAATGATTTACCCTTTAGGCGCTTCCTTCAATGGCTGCTTTAGTGCTGACATTTGATCCTTGTTTTATGTCTGGTATTGGGCAACAGCTACTACGCTAGATAGTAACATGATATATGCATAGGAGAACTGGTGGAATGGTCTCCTAGGGGTAAACATCATTCGTTCCTGTATGGGATTTTAAACTCTGTTGCTATCCAGCTTTGAAATAGTCCTCAACTCACAAACATTCATTTATCAACCGCTAGTAAAGAAAATGTACCGTATTTTTTGGAGTATAAGACGCACCTTTTTCCCCCAAAAAAGAGGGTGAAAATCTGGCTGCGTCTTATACTCTGAATGTAGCCCACGCAGCTTCTCAAAGGGAGGTTTCAGAGGCTGAAAGAATCTTCAGAAAAGGCCCCCAAACAGAGCTTCAGAAAAAAAGCCCCCAAACAGAGCTTCAGAGGCTTTTTTTCTGAAGCTCTCTTTCAGAGGCTTTCAGAGGCAGAAAAAAGTTTTTTCTGAAACAGAGTTTCAGAGGCAGGGAAAAAAAAGCAAGGCACAGAGCTCACAACCAAGGAACCTGTTCCTAAAATTCACCTCTGGGAACAGCTGATTGGGGGTATTCCGGGAGGCCGATCCACCTGCCAATCAGCTTTTTTCTTATTTTCCTCCCCAAAAACTAAGGTGTGTCTTATATTCCAAAAATTACAGTATATTTGATTATTCATGTTATAACACCAGCTAGGATTATATTTGCACAAAACTGGAAAAGCGAACAGAACTCTACAGATGAGAATGCAATTAGGAAAATACTAGAATGTGCAGAAATGAACAGATTGACCCTGGCTATTAAAGAGGAAGAACAAACTGATTATTATACAATTTGGGAATCTTTTTACTGGTGGTTAGAGAATAGACATAAGAATTACTAGTAAAAGAAGTTATTTAAAACATAGAAAACATATTAACAGTTAATATAATCAATCGAGTTAAATAAATCACAATGGGATTATTATAATATTAGATACTTAAGGTATTGGAAATTAAGCCAAGATGCAATTAAACAATGAATAAGATTGTATATTTTAATGTTGGTACAAAATATGTGTACCCAGACGACACACTGGTTAATGGAAAATAGACTGTTTATATAAAAATAAAATTTAAAAAAACTAAAAAAAAAAAAAGCTACAGCGGGGACATACAACCGTCGTAGGACCCCTGTGGTCACGTGATCAAAATTTGGGAGCTTGGCAACTGGTATGGATTTACAGTGGTTGCAGGGTCCTGGGTTGCCATTTGTGATCTTCCCAGGCTGCTTCCAACAAGCAAGCAGAAATTCTGTCCCCAAATACCAATTGTAAGTCCAGGATGACATTTATAGCAGGGGGTCTCCAACCTTGGTCCCTTTAAGACTTGTGGACTTCAACTCCCAGAGTTCCTCAGCCAGCTTTGCTGGCTGAGGGACTCTGGGAGTTAAAGTCCACAAGTCTTAAAGGGACCAAGGTTGGAGACCCCTGATTTATAGTGATTTGAGA
This sequence comes from Ahaetulla prasina, assembly GCF_028640845.1. NCBI lineage: Eukaryota > Metazoa > Chordata > Lepidosauria > Squamata > Colubridae > Ahaetulla > Ahaetulla prasina. Next base: position 5,695,577 of record NC_080554.1, read on the forward strand.
TCTTTCTTAGTCTAAACGTGACACGTGTGTGCACACATTAAGATCAGACGCGAGATGGCTTGTTTGGTTTTCGTGTGTTTATAAACTATGTCTTAATGCCTAGCAAGTTGTATAAAACATATTCCTGAGTGGGGAATAACGGCTAGAGTGTTCATGTTACCCATCTGTGCTCTTTCGAAGAAATTTAAGAAGTAGGAACTTTTCTCTCCTTACTTCCGGTTACAAATTCTGTAATAGCAATACCAGGGAAAAAAAATAAAATTCCAGAGCAATTCTCAGTAGCATTATACGCTACTTTTTTTTTCCATTTTCCCCACTCCCTTAAAAAAAACTTACTTGGCACTTTTATTAAGGAGGAATGCTGATTGTGTAAACACCCTCTGTGTGGGAGCAAAATGGCTTCATATTATTCCAGATAACTTCTGCAAGTAGATACTAAAATGAGGCAGCAATTCATTTCTAAATATTCCTTTCTTTTCTCTCCTTTTTTTTAAAGGCGATATGGGTGTAGGAAAGTCGTGCTTGCTCCATCAGTTTACAGAAAAGAAGTGTAAGTCTCCACATCTCTTTCTAATTGGAATTAGTAAACTACAGCGTGTCTTTATCCTCTCCGCTTTTCCAATGTGTTAATTTTAGGCTTCTGTTAAAACTGCCTTACAGAATGGGAACGGTTCTTGATTTCACCAAAGCAAAATGCCTCCCATTATATAATACGTGATCATTATTGGTTTAATGTTGTGAATTTTTGTTCAGAGATAGGCTTAACAACCAAAGATTTATACATTTGCTGACGACGGGAGCTGGGGTGGCTCAGCGGCTAAGACGCTGAGCTCTTCGATCGAAAGGTCGGTAGTTCAGTGGTTCGAATCCCTAGTGCCGTGTAACGGGGTGAGCTCCTGTTATTTGTCCCAGCTTCTGCCAACCTAGCAGTTCGAAAGCACGTTAAAAATGCAAGTAGAAAAATAGGGACCACCTTTGGTGGGAAGGTAACAGCGTTCCATGCGCCTTTGGCATGGAGTCATGCTGGCCACATGACCACGGAGACGTCTTCGGACAGCGCTGACTTTTTGGCTTTGAAACGGAGATGAGCACTGCCCCCTAGAGTCGGGAACGACTAGCACATATGTGCGAGAGGAACTTTTACCTTTACCTATGTTATTAAAGCTGCCTTACAGAATGGGAATGGTTCTGGATTTCACCGAAGCAAAATGCCTCCCATTATAGAATACACGATCATTATTGGTTTAATGTGAATTTTTGTTTGGAAATACATTTATACATTTGCTGATGACTAGAGCTGGGGAGGTCTTGCCAGAATCCATGCCTCTTTCTCACTCCTATAAAGCAAGCATGCAGTAGAACAAGTTGGACATTAATTGTTCACTGTAATGGGGGGAAAAAAACACAACTGTTGATTTTGGGGCTGCCTTTTAGCTGAGAAGGGTGGGTTAAGCAGGCCTTCAGATACGACAGATCTCCTCGTTTTGTGGGAATCCCTGTGAACGGAAGCCTTGCGTTAGGTAGTAAGTGCTTTCTCGTTGTTGTTTCGTTTTGCCTCGCAGTTATGGCAGATTGTCCCCATACAATTGGAGTCGAGTTTGGTACCAGGATAATTGAAGTTAGCGGCCAGAAAATTAAGCTGCAGATCTGGGACACGGCGGGACAAGAGAGATTCAGAGCGGTCACACGGAGCTACTACAGAGGAGCTGCGGGAGCTCTTATGGTTTATGATATCACTAGGTAAGGTGGTAGAGATGCCCTTTTGCTGTGGTTTGAACCCAGGGCCGCCCGTCTTTTAACCCACTGTGGTTTTAGCTTGGTGCTCTTTTAGCTGACACTAACTACCCTCTGGAACAGGGGTCACCAACCTTTCGGACCTCAGGGACCACTACATTCATAATTTTAAATCCCGCGGACCACTAATACGGCCTGCCTAATGACCAGCTAGGTGGGCGTGGCAAGGTGGTCATGTGGCTGGGTAGGCGTGGCCAACTCGATGTCACTCACGTTGAAGGGCGCCTTGCCAGCCTCTGTTCGCTACTCCTCACCTCCCCACCCAGGCTCTTTAGGGCCCCAACGGGAAGCAGTTGTTGGAGCTAAGCAGCCACCACGAGAAACAGTTGGCAAAACAGCTGGCTCAGTTCAAATTGGATCTGGCCGAGAAGGAGGCTCAGCAGAAGCACCTCACTGAGGACTAGGAGCATAGGCTTTCCAAGCAGAGGGAAGACCTGCGGGAGTGCAAGTCCAGGTACCGGCGCCTAAAGGTTCAGCGGGCTGAGATGGTCAGCCAGTTCCAGGCCATGATGCAGTCCCACTGGAACAAGGCCCTCCAGCTCTTTGCCACCAGCGGCCCTTCCCTCCAGCCTTCGCCCAAAGCCCCACACCAGGAGGCTGAAGCAGACCCCAAGTGGAATTTGTGCCCCCCTCTGCCCCACACAAAAAGACCCCAAAGGGGGAAATACTCTGCAGCAACACAAATGTTCATTGCATGTATCTGTCCCAGGGGCCATTGTTTGAGGACCCCTGATTTAGGGCAATATAAAAAATGCAAATAATTTTTCTGCAGACCACCAAAATTTTCTCACAGACCACCAGTGGTCTACAGATCACCAGTTATTGACCGCTGCTCTGGAACAAAGCAGGAGTCGGACCTATTGTACCAAACCTTTCCTTTTAGCTAGATGATCATTTTCCAACATTCTCAAATAGACATTTAAAAAGCTCCTCCAGACAGGCACCTTGTTTTGATAGACAGGGTAGAAAAAGGGGTGGAGAGGGAAGAACACAAATACTCAATCTTTCTTTCTCGGACCAAACGGGACGAAGTTGGCCTTTCTCTCTCGCAGTGATCGTTTTAAGAGACCAGAAACGTGACGAAATGTTTGCTTCCTTTTTTTTCTTGCAGAAGAAGTACGTATAACCATTTAAGCAGCTGGCTGACGGACGCAAGGAATCTAACTAACCCAAATACTGTGAGTGTCACAATTTAGAAACTTTTGGGTTAGGGTCTGCTTCTCTCCAGGATGAGATGTCGGGAAATTCCTCCTAAGTTGATTTGTTTCCATCATTTCCTGTCTGGCGTTCAGGTGGCTTTGGAGAATAGCTTGACTCCCTCTTCTTTGGGGCAGCCCCTAAGATATTGGAAGACTGCTATCATGTCTCCCCTGGTCCTTCTTTTCATTAAACTAGACATGCCCAGTTCCTGCAACCGTTCTTCATATGTTTTAGCCTGCAGGCCCCTAGAATGGAATATATCTTCTATTTTCCTAGTGGACCTTTGCCTCTTCCCTTCTGTCTCTAAAAGTCTTGTGGTGGAACAGCAGAGTCCATTACAATTTGCTCAAGGGATTAATGATTTTTTTTCCTTCTCAGCTCCATATTCCAAAGGGAGGGGATTCCTTCCCTTTTTGTACGGCCTTGGGTTAGAAAGCTTCTCTTCCTGACAATGTGGTTAACTACATCAGTCATTCTAGCTGGCTAGGTTTCTTACTTCCCCTTCTAGCACATCTCTGTGTTAATTTCATAATGAGCGGTTCCTTAAAACGGCTTCCTTCGCCTAATGAGAAAACCAAATTGTCCGTTAATGAAAAACATTTGGATTTTTTGGCGTCGCCTGATTCCAGTCCCCCACACCAATGTTTCGTCTCTTGGAGAGAGGAATGGTGTTTCGTAGTTGTGATGAGGCATGCTCTGTAAAAGGATCCAACAGGATCCTTTTTTGGGGGGGGCGGGGAGAGATATTACCCGTGACTGGCTCTTTTTGTCCATGGCTAGATTTCTGTTAAATGTCCCGTTTTTTGTCTCTTGTTCTGGATGCAGGTGATCATCCTCATAGGAAATAAAGCAGATCTGGAAGCCCAGAGAGACGTGACATATGAGGAAGCCAAACAGTTTGCCGAAGAGAACGGTACGTACAGCTGCTCCGGAGTAATAGCAGCAGCCCTTAAGACTTATATACCACTCCACACTGCTTTACGGAACCCTCAGTGGTTTACGGAGTCGGCCTCTTTCCCCCCCCACCCCCCAAACAATCTGGGTTCTCATTTTACTGTCCGCGGAAGGATGGAATGCTGAGTCAACCTTGAGCCGGTTAGGATCGAACTCCCGGCAGTGGGCAGAATTAGCCTGCAATACTGCATTCTAACCGCTGCTCAGCCTAAGCAGAACGGAGGGTGGGGAGCGCTCAGCAGAAAGATGGCGCAGAGCAATGCCAGTTTAGGCCCTCTGGGTGGCGATGTGGTACGCATGGACCCGGCTATTCAAATTGTATCCAGGACCTTCTTAACTTTGGAGACGCCAACTTGCTGGTAGTATTTTGATTCCCGACCCAAGTTAAACTTGCCCTTCGTTCTCCCCAACAGGCTTGCTGTTTCTTGAAGCGAGCGCAAAAACGTAAGTGGGCAGCTGTACGTTAAAACATTTGTTTCACAGATGAATTCATCATTTGCCTGGCAAAGCAAGCTGTGTCAGTGTAACTTCTTAATTGTAGCAGGAAAAGGAAAAACCCCGGGGGTTTTTCCTTCGTTCGAAAGAAACAGGAGCTTTACGAACGGAGTTTCTTTCCCTGTGAATTCTTCTCTGCCAAAACAAAAAAAGAGTGAGGCTTGTCTTATTGGCAGCAGAAGAATCCTTTAGATTTATGCCAGTGCCGCTGGTTAAAATGGCACGGGTATAATGCTAGTTATGGCTTCAAAAGCAACAAGCAACCGACTACGGGCCCCCGTTTTACGGATTGTGATTTTAGTATAATTCGACAACATATAATTGACAGACTGGGTTTTATCATATATTTTTATCTGTTGTTTGTTATTTTATTCCAGAATTTTTAATTGTATATTTATTGAGTGTGTTTATTTGTTCCGGTCTGTGGTCCAAGACTGTAATAATAATAATAATAAATTATTATTCTGCTTCAAAACATGGAAAGTGCAGGGTGCAAACGGGAGGGGGATGTATTTAGTGGGGTCCTTGATGCTTTCTGAGCATCGTCCTTTTGTTGGCAGACGTCATGACCCAACTAGGGAACATCATCCGTGTTGATCATGCACATCAGGCACGGCCGATGTGACCTAGTTAAGGTAATGAAACATCTGCAAGGAAGCAAGCTCGGAGAAAATACCAAGGACCCCTCAGTTTGACCCCGAGCTATAAATACAGATGCATCGGTCATAAATCTCCCAAATTAACTCAGCTGCTTCGGTTTGTCCTCCTCCCCGCAGAGGCGAGAACGTGGAGGATGCGTTCCTAGAAGCCGCCAAGAAAATCTACCAGAATATCCAAGACGGGAGCCTGGATCTGAACGCGGCAGAGTCAGGGGTACAGCACAAGCCTTCAGCTCCACAGGGCGGCCGGCTAACCAGCGAACCCCAGCCCCAAAGAGAAGGCTGCGGCTGCTAGTGACCTCGGTTCCTTGGCTCTATTTGTGACCTTTCACCTCTGTCAAGAGCAGTGCTTTTTTTGGGGGGGCTGCTTCCGTTTTCCTCTGCACATCTTACCAGGTTTAATTAAAACTCCCGAGGCAAAGAGTTTTAACACAGTACTAAACTGCTAAAGAATAAAATAAAAAGAGAAAAACTTTAGATGTAATCAGGTTATCAAAGGCAAGTAGAGTCATACCCCCATCCCTGCATGGTAAATCTAGACGTCTTTATTCCCCCCCCTCCTCTTCCCCTCCCCATAATCGGTTGTCCTTGTGAATAGATGTCACCGATTCATGATTTACAAAACAGAGCTCTGATGCTGGACCTCATGATTTTCTCTCTCTCTCTCTCTCTCTCTCTTTCTCCCTGCAGAGCTTTGTCTCTCGTAAAGATTAACTTTGTTAGCTTCAGCTTTTTCTCCCAATCTGTAACTGGTCTGTCCTTTTTAGTAACAAAAAAAGAAAAAAGAAAGGAAAAAAAAAAGATTTGCTATGAAACTATTTCCAAGGATAGAACGGGATCCTGCGTAGATTGCTTTCATTGGGAAATGTGGTGGTGGCTGGGAATTTTTTTTGGGGGGGGAGGGGGGAAGAGGAGGGAGAGGACGACACATATCGCTGGGCCCCCTCCGTCTTGGCCTAGGACATGGTGCGGATCTCAAACCCCATGTCTTGAGGCCGCTGACACCGCTCCTCCCTATTTTTACCCATACGGGCCCTTATTATTATTAACCAAGCGTAAATATGTATAAATTTTGACCAAACCAAGCTAGACACTCGAATACACCCTGTGTATATGATTTTAATGAAGAAGGGGAGGGGATAAAAGTCCTTGATGACTGGCATTAGAAACTTAAAAGTGAGATATCTGTACAGCTCCACGAAAGACGGCCAGGTTAGTGAGTGCAGGTCATTTGTCCACTCCGGTTTAGCTTGATGATGTTTGGCGTTAATGCAGTGCCCAAAGGTATTGCTAGCCCGAGCGTAGGACCTCTCTGCCCTCTCTCTGCCCTGCGAGCAACCTACTACTCTCTTTTTCGTTGTTGTTGTTACTCCGGGTCTCGTGTACTTGAGGATGTGCTAAATCGCTTTCCCTCTCTCTTCCCCCACTCAAAAAAAAAAAAAAGCAAAAAAAAAAAAAAGCTCTGCATTTATTCCAGCTGCGTTGCCCGCCTTGTTGTGTAAGAAGGCGGGGCTGTTGTCGCACATCTGTATGCTTCTGGGAAGGGTCTGTTCTAAACTGGACGGTCGCAAGCGTGACTCTTGCGGGAGTTTGGACTCTGCTGTTGGACACTACAGTTCCGCCGGCTTGGCTGCCGAGAACTCTTCCCAATCTCCCCTTTACTGAGAAGGGCGGGCCCATAATATGGAGTCCCCACCCCACCCCAAAAACCTCTCTCCACCCTTAATTGTTCTCTTGATGGCAATCTGGTTTAAGAGAAAAGGATGAGCACCTTTGATTCTGTTGCCCGCAGTGTCTCAAGCGACCATGCCTAGACACCCCCACCCCTCGATGACACTAAAACCAGGCCATGTTCCAGTGTGCAAAAGCGAAAGGGGATAAGCAGCATATAATGTACAGCCGACGTGTGAACCTTCGAAACCGCCAAAAAAAACAACCCCACAAAAAACTGGGATGTGCAAACGATTCGCATTTGGGTAGCTTGTGCGCTGTCCCTCGCTTAAGGTTTCGCCCTTTTCGTTTCGCTCTAGTTTTTCCCCTCCCTCCCTGAAATCTCAAAAAGATTCTTTAAAAAGTAGATGGGTATTACAGGATTCTGCTCTTTGAATTGCACCGAGGGGGTAGGGGTGGGTTGGGGGGGGGGCGGGGTGCAAGGGTTGCCCAGGGACCATGACCCGTTGACACAACTTTTAAAAAGTTTTGGGCAAAGGCAATTTGCTTCCTGCAGCTTGTTAGCGGTGCAATATCCTTTTCTTACTCCCCCACCCCCCCATTCAAGTTACAGTAGGTCTTCATTTTCTGTGACAGGATTTATTTGGGCTGCTGTATTACTCATTTAATGTAACAATGCTATTATCTAAATATTTGTAAATAAAGTACCTGTATCTAGACAAAAATGAGAGCGAGCTGTTCTTTCGGGAGGCGGAATAAAAGGGTTGAGAATTGCGGGACGACTGAAACAAATGTATTTTATTTTTTTTAAAAAGTGGGGGACCATTCAAAAAACCTTTAAAGGTTGGGCTTGAATTGTCCCAAAGGTGTTTTTCCAAAAGGCAATTGGACTTTTTGTTTTTTTTTCTTGAAGACGTTTCGCTCTTCATCCAGAAGCTCCTTGGATGAAGAGCAAAACGTCTTCAAGAAAAAAAACCCACAAAAAGTCCAGTTGCCTTTTGGAAAAACACCTTTGGAAACAACCATGGCATAAATGACTGAAAATCTCCACAGACTTTGAATTCTTCTATGGGGTGTCATAGGGGACGCGGTGGCTCAGGGGCTAGGATCTTGAGCTTGTCGATCGAAAGGTCGGCAGCTCGGTGGTTCGAATCCCTAATGCTGTCGTGTAACGGGGTGAGCTCCCGTGACTTGTCCCAGCTTCTGCCAACCTAGCAGTTTCGAAAGCACGTAAAAATGCAAGTAGAAAAAATCGGGACCACCTTTGGTGGAAAGGTAACAGCGTTCCGTGCGCCTTTGGCGTTGAGTCATGACCACGGAGACACCTTCGGACAGCGCTGGCTCTTCGGCTTTGAAACGGAGATGAGCACCGCCCCTAGAGTGGGCAGCATTTATGTGTGAGGGGAACCTTTACCTTTACCTTTATGGGGTGTCTATAAGACAAGAAATCTGCGGGAGTTTTCCTTGCATTCAGAATTCAGTCCAATTTCCCATGCTAGCTCATTTTTTAAGAAAGACAGTATGGTTGAGGATTAAATGATGCGAGCTATTGCTGGCCTTTTAAAAACTTCTCAAATAACTTGCTACAGGTAAATAAATGATGGATATACAGACAGTATCCACTGTTTGTGCTTCTAGACAGCTATCATACACCCTAAAATTCTATGTTTTAAATAATTTTTTTTTTTGCTGTCTGAATAAAGGAGGGAGAACAGATTGTTGAGACATGAAATATCAGTGTATCCACCGAGCATGGACACTCGAAAAGTCGAACCCTTTTGTACAAAAAAAAAATTTATTCACAAAATATTTTATCCCATAAAAAGCCGTTTTTGCTTTTAAAACGGTGGTTAAAAAGAAGAGCAAAAGACACACACACCTCTTCCTAGATTCCCCTCCGCTCCGAAGGAATACAAAGCCCTGGTGTTGCTTTCAGCTTGGCAGAATTCTGCTATAAGAGATGCGGAAAACCTGAGGTGGCTCAAAGACCGTTAACTTGTAAATAGATGAGGTAGTCGTCTTGACTTTCACGTCCAATTGGCACAGATTTCAGCAACTCCATTTGTGCATAGTATTTTTCTATAAAAACAACAACAACAAATGATTTAAGTACCAAGCAGCAAGATATATAGTAGTGGCCAAAATTGTCGGAAACCTTTTGGGAAAATGTGTATTTTTGAGGTTTGATGGCTCGTAACACCACTTCTTTTTTTGGAGTTTCAAGACAATCCTATTCCACTGCTGGAATGGCCTGGGAATAGCCCAGACCTTCACCCAATGGAAAATTCTATGGAGCCGACTAAAGAAACTGGTTCGTCAGAAGCGACCCAGCAATAAAACCCAGTTAATAGAAGCAAACATTCCATCTTGGTTTCACATTATAACAGGTGCAGAACTCAAAGACTTGGTTCACTCCATGGGAAGACGTCGTAAGGCCGTCATTCGTGCTCAAGGTTACCCAACCAAGTATTCACTGACATGGGGATCATTTTTGTACATCTCGTTTTTTCTACGTGTTTCCCTTTTCTTCTTTATACTGTAACTGCTATTCTAATGGCAAATCCTTCATAAAAGAGATTGCATTACATTCTTGATTAAATTATCTTTCCATTGATATATAATTTTACGGTATTTTATACTCCAAAAAAAAAAGTGTTATTAGCTAGTTTTAGAAAATACACTTTCCCCAAAAGATTTCCACAATTTTGGCCACTACTGTAGGTCTTTCCTTCTTCCCTCTATGCAATTCCTCCTGACAACAACTTTCATTTTATTTGTGTAATATTTGTTCTGAGGAAGCCGTATTTTGCTCGGAACAGACAATCAGGCTTTGAATACAGGTAATCCTCCACTTAACGACCACAATGTAGCCTAAACTTTCTGTTCCTAAGTGAGACGTAATTGTTAAAGTTTTGTCCCATTTTAACGACCTTGCTTGCCGCAGTTGTTAGGTGAATCACCGCCGTTGTTAAGTTAGTCACACGGTTTTTAAGCGAATCTGGCTTCCCCGCTGACTTTGCTCGTCAGAAGGTCGCAAAAAGAACCCCGGGACACTGCAACCGTCATAAATGTGAATCAGAATTTTGATCACGTGACCATGGAGATGCCGCAGAGGTCGTTAAATGTGAAAAACAGTCATAAGTCCCTTTTTTTCAGTGCCGTTGTTAACTTTGAACGGTCACTCAACGAATTGTTGTGTGTCAAGGACAACCTGTAACCTGCAGTAGTTTTGCCCTTGGTTACTGCAAATGTCCAGCATCGCAATGGATTTTTAAGGTCTTTTCCAGACCGGAGTAGAAAACGTTTGTCATGCTACTAAGAAGGAATATATGTCAACGGTGACTTCAGTCTTTGAACTGGTCAACCTATGTTTAAAACTATTCACAGCTCGGTGCGTCTTGCACCTCTCACCTGCTTTGTTGAAGCTATGTCTTGAACTGATAAATCACTTGAGATTGGCCTGAAGTGTCTGCAGTCGTCCAGGGAGAAGGGGCTGTGGTGGACTAGGGAAAAAAAACAACAGCAAACCAAAACCTTAACTAAACATGAAAAACTAAAAATTGTACAGGTAGGATTTTTTTGATTTTATAAATGTCAGAAGGAAGCTGAAGTACTCTTTAGGTACTTTAAATTGATTTTGAATGCTTTTGTGTACATGTTTTTCCTTCAAGCGACATTAATTAAATTTTCCAGTGAATATATTCACCGTTCGTAGCATAAACCAGCTCCCCCACAACCTTTTGGGCACCAGGGATTGGTTTTTCGCAGCGTGATGCCTGCATCCCATCGATAGGGCTTCGCTTGTTTACGCTTCCTGGTTTCTGGCATGCTGCGGCTCTGTACCGGTCCATAGAGCGGGGGTTGGGTACCCATGGGGTAACGCCCTCCATCCATTCCGAGAAAGAAGGGTTTAAATCTTTCCCAAGTTGGTAAGGTAAAGCTAAAGGTTCCCCTCGCACATATGTGCTAGTCGTTCCCGACTCTAGGGGGCGGTGCTCATCTCCATTTCAAAGCCGAAGAGCCAATGCTGTCCGAAGACGTCTCTGTGGTCACGTGGCAAGCATGACTCAATGCCAAAGGTGCACGGAATGCTGTTCCCTTCCCACCAAAGGTGGTCCCTATTTTTCTACTTGCATTTTTTTACCTGCTTTCAAACTTTTGGCAGAAGCTGGGACAAGTAACAGGAGCTCACCCCGTTACGCAGCACTAGGGATTCAAACCGCTGAACTGCCAACCTTTCGATCGACAAGTTCAGTGTCTTAGCTACCGAGCCATCGAGTCCAAGTTGGTACTCCTTGCAAATATCCAGTGTGTAAAATAATGCGGGTGTCGGAACTTTTCAAAAGGATTAGTGTTGTTGTTTTTAACACTGCTGTATTAAATTTATTTATCGAGGGGGGGGAAATAGGGACGCTTTAGAAAAAGGCCACGGGGACGTGTCATGAGAAAGGACGGTCCCTTTGGATCTGGGCTGAACGGGATAAACATACGGTGTGCGCTACTGTAAAGATCGTTCGATGCAAACGCTAGCGAAGAAAACCACGTGGCAAGGCCAACGTACCTGGTTCTTTGCGTCTGTGAATCCCGAGGAGTTTAACGATGGAAACAAGGAATCTGTAGAACTGCTGCTAACCAGCTCGTCCAGGGCGTCGACTTGTCTCCGCAGGCTGTGGAGGGTGCCCTCGGTCTGCTGCTTCCCTTTGATTAATGCCTCCACTTGCTTTGACATGCACTGACGGAGTTGAGCCTGGATGGATAATGTTCAAGTGAACTCATCAGCTGGGAAGATCTGGGCTACTTGGGACGGAGGTCTACGATAGGAGGGTCTCTGCCACTCACTCTGGATTAACCCAGAAGGGACCTTCTAAATTTAAAGCAAGGATTTTATTCTCAGGGACTTTATTCTTATTCTTTCTGTGGCTAAGTGAGACACTGGTTAAGTGGAGTCCTGCCCCATTTGAAGACCTTCCTTGCCACAATTATCAAGGGAATCACTGCAATTGATAAGTGAGTAACCTGGTTGTTAGGTGAATCTGGTTTCCTCGTTGACTTTGCTGGTCAGAAGGTCGCAAAAGGGGATTATGTGACCTCCGGGACACTGCAACCGTCATCAATATGAGTCCGACGAAAAGCCAAAGGCGCACGGAATGCTGTTCCCACCAAAGGTAGACCCTATTTTTCTACTTGTATTTTTAAGTCCTTTCGAACTGCTAGGTTGGCAGAAGCTGGGACAAGTCACGGGAGCTCACCCCATTATGCAGCACTAGGGATTCGAACCGCTGAACTGCCAACCTTTTGATTGACAAATTCAGCATCTTAGACACTGAGCCACCACATCCCTTCTATTGTTGTAATGTCTAACGGTCACTAAATGAACTGTCATAAGTCAAGGACGGTCTGTATTGGACCATTTATTCCCCTTCCCAAGCAAATAGATCTGAAGTGTCACTACCTTGAGACGATCTTCCTGGTGCTGCAGTTGTTCCCGGCGTGCCTTTCCACGCCACTGTTCATCCTTGAGAGAAGAAAGAATTGGTGAAGATACGAAAAAAGCAGTCAACAGGTTGAGCTAAACATTACACTAACCTTCAAATCCCTCTATTAACCATGTTATTGTATTTAGCATGCAGAAAGTCCACAAATGGTTTCCAGTCTCTTTTAGATCTCATGTGTTTAAATAGGAAATAAACCCGGATGGTTAGTAACAAAAATGGAAAATGGGAGAGTGGTGGAAAGGAAGGATTGTTGACCAATGGCATGTGGGAACAAGCTGCTTGGATGTATGGATTTCTAATAGAGGTGCACAACCTAGACTTTCTCGCACAGGAGATGCAGAATTTCCTTCTTCAAGTGGACATTCATGCTAGCTACGGTATCGTGTGTGTGTGGCCCATTGTTCTGGTCATTGGTACAACTTTGCTTCTTAACGTAACTTACCGTAATGTGAACTTTGGACAGGTCCAGCTTTTCGTCCCAAAACAGCATCCTGGCTTTGTTTTCGGTGAACGGGTAATTTTCCTTCAGGCTTTCCATGTCACTCCAAAGCCTTCCCTTCCCTTCCAGGTCAGCTTCTCTATCCTCCAATAACTCTGGAGGAGATTGGCTCAGATCCTTCAAACCGTTCCTCATTTTGTCCTTCACTTCCAGCCTGACCAACTTAACGGTGCCCTTCAGCTCCTTCTGCTGTTTCTCCAGATCCTCCTGGTTCTTCATCTAAGATGCAAGAAGCGACAACGGTCATTTCACACCAATGTCGAACCACTGAGTTGGCTCTGCATCTCAATGATTCTGGGGGGAAGTCCCAGAATGCCCTGTGGATGAGCTTATCTAATCAATGCAACTAATTAAATTTGAACATCTGAAATGATTTATGTCTAATGACACATTTTACAATTTATATTCCTTTTACATTACAGATACCATATTTTTCGGAGTATCAAACACACCTTAGTTTTTGGAGAGGAAAATAAGAAAAAAGCTGACTGGCCTCCCGGAATACCCCCAATCAGCTGTTCTCAGAGGTGAATTTTAGCAACAGGTTCCTTGGTAGTGAGCTGTGCCTTGCTTTTTTTTGCTTTTTTTTTTCTGCTTCTGAAACGCCATTTCAGAAAAAAACTTTTTTCTGCCTCTGAAAGCCTCCAAAACAGAACTTCAGAAAAAAAGCCTCTGAAGCTCTGTTTGGGAGCTTCTTTTCTAAGCTCCGTTTCTGATGCATTTTTTCAGCCTTTGAAACCTCCGTTTGAGAAGCTGGGCGGGGCTACATTCGGAGCATAAGACGCACCCAGATTTTCACCCTCTTCTTTGGGGGGAAAAGGTGCATCTTATACTCCGAAAAATGTGGTAATCCTCGATGTACGACCACAACTGAGCCCTAAACGTCTGTTGCTAAGTGAGGCTTATTGTTAAAAGTGAGTTTTGGCCCCTTTTATGACCTTTCTTCCCACCGCTGTTAGGGGAATCACCACAGTTGTTAAATAAATTGGCCTTCCCCATGGACTTTGCTTGCCAGGAGGTCACAAAAGGGGATCCCTACGCTGCCTCTGCCATAAATATGAGTCGGTTGCCAAGCGTCTGAATTTTGATCGCGTGGCCCTGGGGATGGCTGCAACGGTTGTTAAGTTTGAAAAATGATCGCGTTACTTCTTTCAGTCCCGTTGCAACTTCGAACGGTCGCTAAATGAACTGTGGTAAGAACTGAGGTCTACCTGTATTAATTTATACCTGGGCAGGAGAATCCCCAGAGCTCCGACAGCCTCTTTCTTCTGCTTTATTCAAAGATCTCAGAGCTTGTGCGTATGATACACTTGGGAGCAGTTAACTTTGTACATGAATTCTAGATTGTGGGAAGAAGTTTATTCTCCTGGCCAGCAGGCCAAGAGGGGGACAGTTATCTTTTCTGGGAAACAGGGAGGCTATTTTGGAGGCTCCAGAGGGTTACCTGTGATTTGAGTTGTGCGTGCTCCTCTTGGATCCGGCCAAGGTCCCGCATCAGCCGCTTGGCTCGCTCGTGATTCTCTCGGGCCACTTGTTCCAACGAGGTTATTTCTCGTTGCAAGCTGTAGTTTTCTTGCTTCTGCTCCTAAAATTTATAACAGCGGGTTGGAGAAGGGTATGCTTTGTTTTTGTTTTTCGTCTGCTTTGGAATTAACAAATACATTCCATGGAGGGATGAGGAAAATGCTCCATTAAGATCTTTAACGATGACAAGTCACGGGAGTTCACCCCGTTACGTGGCACTAGGGATTCGAACCGCTGAACTGCAGACCTATCCACCGACGAGCTCAGCGTCTTAGCCCCTGAGCCACCGCGTCCCTTTTCTATAACAATAAGCCTGTCTAATTTACAAAAACAGAATCGAACTTTCATTCCCACCCCCACTCCCCATCTCATTGCAAACACAAATTCCGGAAGCAATTTCGAACGAGAGACAAAATTAAATATACACCTCTTATTTGGATAAAAGAAGTCACTTCCAAGCATTCAGAGAGTTTGGTAGAACTGGGGGCCAAGCCAGTTGCTCCTCGTGTTCGAGAAACCCTCTCAAATTTCTTGCCATGTCCCCTCTCTTCCACAACCCCCACCCCCCAAAAGTGGAAAAGAAGCAAATGGAGGTTGGTGAAGACAGTTACGTACTTGAAGGGCCCTTTCAAGCTGCTCCTTTTGAGCCTTGATCGTTTCCTTCAAGGTTGCAATTTGCTTCTCTGCTCTTACGTGGTCTGCTTGCAGCCGGTCCTGGAGCAGCCTCTCCTCGGCTCTGGAAAGGCCGAGTTCTCTCTGCAGGGATGAAACCTCGCCCACCTTTTCTTGAAGCTTCTGTTCTTTTTCAGAGAGCTGATGCCCTGGAATCAGAAAAGTCTTGGTCTTGGTTACCCTGCCAACATTACCAAGAGCCTCCGTCTGCTCCTTGTTAGTCAACAGGAGTGCTGATTTACCACCAGCCCAGGGGTGAAATGCTACCGGTTCGCTCCAGTTCAGGCGAACCGGTAGTAAAAAAAATGCTTTAAAAAAGTAAAAAGAAAAAGTTTTGACGATCGCAGATATGCTGCGCGATCGTCGGAACCTTTTTTTTTTTTTACTTTTTAAAGCATTTTTTTCACTACCGGTTTGGGCAAACAGGTAGTAAAAAATGCTTTTAAAAGTTTTTTAAAATAAGTTGACCACACCCACCCAGTCACATGACCCACCAAGCCACCAACGCCCACCAAGCCACGCCCACAGAACCGGTAGGAAAATTTTTTTTGCATTTCACCACTGCATCAGCCTATCAGGTATTTAAGAGCCGAGGGCACGGCGTCACAAGTAAAAAACAATTAACAACTTCATAGCCAGTCATCCGCACCCTAATTAAACAAATAAAAGCTACACACAAACCAGCAACCATGAAAATACAATGTGTAGAAGAACCCAATGAACATATTCTGGGAGGGAGAAGTTTCAGTACGAGCCCAAAAGCTTGGAAGAATAAACCTTTGAGTCTCGGTGATCGATTCAGATTGGATCCTGCGAAATTCATGATATCTAATGCTAGTCTCTTTGCAGACAGCTCAGAGTATTTAACAAGAAGCTACAAAGGGAATGTTTTTTAGTGGATAAAACTCCCAATTAAACTGTAAACAACTAGTTGCCCAGTGAGTTTGGGGTTTGAATTTTGCTCTCCCCTCATCTTTAGCTGCAATACAGTAGTGGCCAAAATTGTGGAAACCTTTTGGGAAAAGTGTATTTTCTAAAACTAGCTAATAACACCACCTTTTTGGGGGGATTAGTACCATAAAATTATATATCACTGGAAAGATAATTTAATCAAGAATGTAATGCAATAACTTTTATGAAGGGTTTGCTATTAGAATAGCAGTTATGGTATAAAGAAGAAAAGTGAAACACGTAGACAAAATGAGATATACAAAAATGATCACCCTAGAAAAAACGAGATCTTCAAAAATTATCCCCATGTCAGTGAATACTTAGTTGGGTAACCTTTAGCATGAATTACGGCCTTACATCTTTTCTTTTATGTACACCGAGAGCATATGCACCAAGACGAATTCCTTGTGTGTCCAATCACACTTGGCCAATAAAAAATTTCTATTCTATTCTATTCTATTCTATTCTACAACGTCTTCCCATGGAGTGAACCAAGTCTTTGAGTTTTGCAGCTGTTCTAATGAGAAACCAAGATTGAATGATGGCTTCTATTAACTGGGTTTTGTTGCTGGGTCACTTCTGACTAACAAGGGCTATTCCCAGGCCATTCCAGCAGTGGAATAGGATTATCTTGAAACTCCCCCTCCCCCAAAAAAGTGGTGTTATTAGCCATCAAACCTCAAAAATACACTTTCCCCAAACAATTTTGGCCACTGCTGTACCATGCTGATTTCCTTTCTCCATGGAAACGCATTTCTCATGAAAACACATCCACGTTTCCCGGTTTCCAATGCAACTCACAGGCTTTGCGGAGTTTCCCTTCAAGAGCTGAAACGTGGGATTCTCCCTTCTGCAGCTTCCGGATCCGTTCTTCCATCTCTTGGACCTTGGCTACGGCTTGTGTCAGCTGGCCCTGCTGCTCTTCCAGTTCTTGCTCCAGCCGCTGCTTCTGATGCTTCAGTTTGCCCGCGTACTCGGTCAGCTTTTTTTCTTCGTGCTGGACCTCTTCTCTGAGCTGTTGAAGGACCTAGAGATGAAAGCCACCAAGTAAGAGTTAAGCTAGCTTGGGGTAAGAGGTGATGTTGTGCCTCGTCCTCCTCAGCCGGGGCCCTCCCATCTCCTCCTGGGCCTGTTATCAGACTCGGAGTCTGATAATGAAGATGAACGGCCTGTCATGCCTCCAGCCCCCAGCCCCATGCCTGGAGAGGATGTCAGGAGCGAACAGATAAGCCCAAGACAGCTCACTCATACAGTTTGTGTTCCTTCCACGCAGCCATCAGAGCAGGAAGTCAGCCAAGTGGTGCAATTACCCGGACCTGCTCCCTCTGACCCCTCCCTTTCCCAGATGCCTCTCCCTTTCCCAGATGCCAACAGTAGAGACAGCTGAAGAGAATTCAAAGTGGGAGGATCCTCGCTTCCGGAGATCTGAGAGGTGACGCCAGCAGAAGGAAGGGAGGGGCAGGCCTGGATAAATGCTGAGTCATGGAGCCACACCCCACAGCCTATATAAAGGACCTGCTTTTGGCATTCCAACCTTGAGTCAAGCAAAGTCTCATCTAGTTTGCTGAAGTCACAACTTGGACTCCTGCCTGCCCTGAGAAACCTGGAAGGAATTTGGCAAAGCTGCAGAGGCTTCGTTGCCACGCTTGATACGGACTTCCTAGACCCGGTCGTCGGAGGGGGAGTGGGACACGACAGGTGAGTGGTCTGGTTTCTTGCCTGGTCTGAAGTCTCCCCCTGCTCCAATGTATTTTGCATAACAGGAATCCTAATTTTTTTTTTTTAAATCTGACCTGTTTTCTTTTAAAATATTTCTCTTTAATTCTTTAGGTCGGTGATGGCGAACCTTTTCGGCACCAAGTGCCAAAACTGGAACGTGCATGCACGTGTAAATGCCAGAGTGCCGGAAACTTGAAGTCCAGCTGGCCGGTCTTTGGGTTTCCGGCACATACCAACTGGTCTTTGCACGCACTGGAGCACTGGAAACCTGAAGGCCAGCTGGCCGGTGCACGCATGTCTGTTTTTGGCCATTTGGGGCTGTTTTCAGACCATTTTGGGCCTGGTTTTTTTTTGGGCTGAAAATGGCCCCAAAAATGGCCTGAAAATGGCCCAGAAAAAGACCCAAACCCTGCCTGTTTTTTGGCTGTTTTTGCCCATTTTGGGGCCGTTTTCCGGCGCCGCTGAAGACCAGCTGGCGACGACACACGTGGGCCCCACAGAGGGGTCTGCATGCCATAGGTTCACCATCAAGGCTTTAGGTCTAGTTTGGTCTAATAGTGAAGGCACCAGGCTAGAAAGCAGGAAACCCTGAGTTCAAGTCTTGATTTAGTAGTCATGAAAGCCAGCTGGGTGACTTTGGAGCAGTCCCCCCCCCGCCTCTCTCTCTCTCAGCCCAACCCACCTCACAGAGTTGTTGTTGTGGGGAAAATAGGGTTAAGGAAGGTGCGTGGAGTATGTTTTCTGCCTCGAGTTATTTGTAAAATAATAAAAGGCGGAGTACGGATTAAATAAATAATAAGCAAACTCCTGTAAACGCTAAACAACTGGGCTCAGAGACTAGCCTCCGTTTGTACATAGAGGCTACTGAATCACTGATCCTGAGATCCAGTATGGCTTCTCCTACCTTCTGAATCAACTTTTCCATTCCCCCCCCACCCCACTTGATCATTTTCAAAAGGAAGAATTCAGCCAGCGGATCAGTCAAACACAAAATGGGGAAAAAAAAGATGAACGTACCTTCTCTTGTTTGGCCTGTTTCAGCTCCTGTTCCTCAAGCTCCTTGTGGAGTTGGTGTAGCCGGTTTTCCTTTTCCCTTCGGGCTTCTTGGGCCTCCTTGCACTTCCTGGAAGATTCGTGGAGGGTGTCTTTGAGGACCTTCTGTTCTCGGAGCAGATCCTCCTTTTCCTTTGCGGCCTCTTTCACGTCCTGCCGTTCCAGAGCAAATAGAATAGAATAGAATTCTTTATTGGCCAAGTGTGATTGGACCACACAAGGAATTTGTCTTTGGTCCATCCGCTCTCAGTGTACATAAAAGAAAAGATACGTTCATCAAGAATCATAAGGTACAACACTTAATGATAGTCATAGGGTACAAATAAGCAATCAGGAAACAATATCAATATAAATGGTAAGAATACAAGCAGCAAAGTTACAGTCATACATGGAAGGAGATGGGTGATGTTGGGAACGATGAGAAGATTAATAGTAGTGCAGATTTAGTAAATAGTTTGACGGTGTTGAGGGAATTATTTGTTTAACAGAGTGATGGCGTTTGGGAAAAAACTGTTCTTGTGTCCAGTTGTTCTGGTGTGCAGTGCTCTATAGCGTCATTTTGAGGGTAGGAGTTGAAACAATTTATGTCCAGGATGTGAGGGGTCTGTAGATATTTTCACAGCCCTCTTTTTGACTCGTGCAGTAGACAGGTCCTCCATGGAAGGCAGGTTGGTAGCAGTTGTTTTTTCTGCAGTTCTAATGATCCTCTGAAGTCTCTGTCTGTCTTGTTGGGTTGTAGAACCAAACCAGACAGTTATAGAGGTGCGGATGACAGATTTAATAATATAGGAACCGTTGCAAGAGAAAGATTTAAGATGCTTGTTAACTGCTGCAGATCAACCTCTTTGGTGGGGATATCTCAGGAACCTACTAAGTAGACCGTTGCTACAGATAAATCTGGATGCAGCTCACAGGAGAAAAATTGCAAATAGACTTCGCCCTTTTTAATGTCCTGTAGAAAATCACACCTTATTGTAGCAGGTTGCAGTCTGATTTTGGCTGAGGTATATCGTTGCCCCGACTTTGCATCCTTGGAAGTGTGGGGGGGAACATGTGGCTCTTGGCTGCAGTACCTTTCCCCATCCTTAACACGGAACAGTAAATCTGTTCTGCCCTCCTCTGCCTCCGTCCGAATGATGGCTTAATTAGCTGGCACTATCAGCTCTGGCGGCAAAAGAGCCAGCGTCTGCCAAGACCCCTCGTTATCTTCCATGATGCTGGTGAGTCACAAACTTCAGCTCTAGTCAATCAATGGATTTGCCTGTTACAAAGAGGCACACCAGCTCTCGCTGCCTTTTATATCCTGTGGGGTGTGGCTCCATGACTCAGCACTTGCTAGGCCTGCCCCACCCCTGCTTCTGTTGTTCCCTCCTCTCCTGCCTACGAAACCTAGGGTCCAGCCAGGCCTGATTGCCATCAGCCGGGTCTGGAGGCGTGGCCTGGCGGGGGGAAAGAGTCAAGAGAAGGAGGCCCCGTTATCTCCTCCACCTGGCCTGCCTCTGGCTCCTGGAGCTGAGCCAGGGAAGCCAGTGCTCCCGAGGTAAGTCCTGACAGCCCTTCCCCCTCACTTTCCAAGTCACTTTCTGGCAGCAGGCTCGGCTCCGAGTCACTTTCTGGCAGCAGGGCTGGCTCGGAGGGCGCAGACACAACAAAATCTAACCGAAACTCACCTGCTCCAACAGCTGAAGGTAATGCCTGGAATTGTTCAGTTCCGTCTTCAACACCTCCAATTCCTCCTTTTTTCCTAAAGGGGAAAATAATTACAATATTTTGAGGAAAAGATCAAGAAAGCACCAAGAGAAACAGAAAGGCGCGCGGGAGGTGATTGGATTAAAAAGATCGCAATCTTGACGGAGTTTTATCCTGCAAAAAGACACTCATCTATATGGAAATAATAAAGATGATTAAAAAAAAAAGAGATTTGGGAAAGTTTCCCGTACCATGCAAATGCTTCTGTAGCTCAGCGACGTCCTTGTTCAGAACTATTTTCTGGTTGTGAAGCTGATCGATTTCAAGCTGCAGTTTTTGGAAATCCAAAACGGATTTTTCCTTGCTGGCGAGAATAGTTTTATTGTTATCTTCCGTAGAGGCTAAGGTTCTGCCAAAAGAAAAAGCCACACATTCATGTCACAGATGTCTATGGAGACTCTCAACATCCATGCTTGTCCCGAAGGTGCTTTTTCAAAAGGCAACGGGATTTTTGTTTTTTCTTTGAAGACGTTTCGCTTCTCGTCCAAGAAGCTTCTTCAACTCTGAAGAAGAACTTCTTGGGACGAGAAGCGAAACGTCTTCAAGGAAAAAACACGAAGTCCAGTTGCCTTTTCTGAAGCTCTTTTTGGGGGCTTTTTTTCTGAAGCTCTGTTTGGGGGCTTCTTTTCTGAAGCTCTGTTTGGGAGCCTCTTTTCTGAAGCTCTATTGGGGGCTTTTTTTCTGAAGCTCTGTTTGGGAGCCTCATTTCTGAAGCTCTATTTGGGGGCTGCTTTTCTAGAGCTCTATTTGGGGTCTTTTTTTCTGAAGCTCCGTTTGGGGGTTTCATTTCTGATGCTTTTTTCAGTCTCTGAAACTGAAGAAGCTGGGCAGGGCTACATTCGGAGTATAAGCCAGATCCAGATTTTCACCTCACCCTCTTTTTTGCGGGAAAAAGGTACGTCTTATACTCCGAAAAATACGGTAAGTACGTTCCTATAAAACAACCTCTTTTGGGATTTTGTATTTGCTAAGGTCAGCCATTTAAGAAAACGCCCCTTTCCCAATCGCCGTCTTCACCTTTTGCTTTGGGTGAATTTCTCCTCTAGGCTTTCGCAGCTGGCTTCCAGCTGTCGCTTCTCATCGCTCAGAGCCTTGACGTGGTTTTGCAGAAGGTGGAGCTGAGAAGTCAGCCGCTCGGCTTCCTGCTGAGCCTCCTGGAGAAGCTGCCTCTGGTGCTCGACCTCCCCTCGCTGGCGTTGGGATGCTTGCTGGAGATTCTCCAGTTCCAGCTTCTCCTGGGGTTTTAAAAAAAAATCTGCATAAAGACAGCTGCCCCAAAATTTAACTCCCCCATCACTGCACCTTCGTTAAGAGTGATACGGTGTGCCTAGAGGTGGAGCGCTCGCTTCACAATCAGGAGGCTGTTAGTTCGAACCTGGGTAGAGGCAGATATTTCTCTCTCGGGGCACAATGAGAATATATCTGCTGAACAAAACTTCGTATTGGTGACAGGAAAGGCATCCGGCCAGTAAACACTCTGCTAGCTCTGTTCAGTTACTCAAACTCCACCCTGTGCAAGGGATTATGGGGTCGTTAAAAGATGATGATGATGTTCACTGCACCCTCATTGCTGCATAATAGGGCAGCAAGGATAAAATAATAATAATAATTAATAATAATAATAAGGTACTTGGTTGATACCTAGGACGTTGGCAGCAACCCGTTTCAACCATTAGCACCAATCAATGGTATTTGTGATGCCTTTTTGAATGTTAAGTTGACTGAGTTTCATGTTTAATGAATAAAGTAAATAATAATAATAATAATAGTTGTTGTTCTTATTATTATTTACTTCATTTGTATGCTTGCCCATTCCCACGATCCTGAGTAACTAAAAATCAAAATCATAAGATAATAAACACCTCACCCAAATATAAACAAACATTATAAACTGGGAAACACAAAGTCATGCGTCGGTGCTCTCCTTAGAAATGTGTTCACTTGCAGACATTTCATTACCCAGCAAGGTAACACCATCAGCGCTACTGCAAGTGTGGGGATCGATCCCTGTTTATATACCGTAGCTTGCCCTGCCTGTATTAGCGGAGGTGCGACTTTCTCTTTATTTAGAAAAAGTGAGATTCATCAATGTATCTGCAAGAAGCTCAAGGCAGGGACTCCTAAGCTGAACCTTAACTAGTGTGTTTAGTTAGTAACTAAAAGAAAAGTGTGTTTCTTTTACCTCTAGAAGCAACCTTTCAATTTTTTCCAACTCGTTCGTCTTTTGGTTATGCTGAAACTTCAGGTTTTCGACCTCCTCTTTTCCCAGATGTGCCGTTTCCAGCATGTGCTTTAGTTCTAATGAAGGGCAGATGAGGGCATTCATGTAAATATTGGCAGGTATATAGAAAGCTACTGTTGTGCCTCGCCCACCCCTCTCTCCGCAGCTGGGCCCCTCTCATCTCCTGTTATCTCAGCCAGAGACTGATAGTGCAGACAAAGGGCCTGGCATGCCTCCAGCCCCCAGTCCTGGCACCATGCCCGGACAAACTTGAGCAAATAAACCTCCCCCCCCCCACAGCATGTGAGTATGATGAGCATGAAGCCAGTCACGAGCTAGAATTGCCGGCAGCTGGAGGGTGGACAGATCCATGCTTCCGGAGAATGGAGAGGCGACGTCAGCAAAAGGAAGGGAGGGACAGGCCTGGATAAGTGCTGAGTCATGGAGCCACACCCCATGGCCTATATAAAGGATCTGCTTTCTGGCATTCTTTGAGTCAGGCAAAGTCTAATTTGGATTGCTGAAGTCACACCTTGGATTCCTGCCTGCCCTGAGAACTCTGACAGGACTTTGGCAAAGCTGCAGAGGCTTCGTGGCCATGCTTGATACAGACTTTCCAGACCCGGCCGTCAGAGGAGGAGTGGGACACAACAGTTACAGGGTTTTGGGGTTTGTTTGTTTGTTTTTTGAGCCAAACCTGTCTTATGCTTCTTTATCAGCCCCAGGATATCCTGTAGCTTGGTTTCTTCTTTTCGGATATTCTGCATTACGAGAGAAAGCTGAGATCTTTTCTCGCTTAGCTGGGCATTGAGTTCTCCCTTCTGAACACTCAGGTCTTCTAGAAAAGCTTTCATTTCCTAGGAAAAGGATGAAGAAAGAATTGAAGGGTTTGTTGCAAAATGTGCAAGCAAGCAGCTCCATTGTTTTCAAAGTGCTTTTTTTAAAAAAAGCAACTGGACTGTTTTTTTTTTTTTTGAGGAAGAAGTAGTTTCACATCTCATCCAAGAAGCTTCATCAGTTGTGACAACTGATAAAGATTCTTGGATGAGAAGCAAAAGATCTTCTTCTTCCTTCTCAAAAAACCCTAACCCTATTTTTTTTTGTAAAGACAACTACGGTTGGATGAAAGAAAACTTTAACACATTAATAAAACTAAGATCATAACATCCGGTCCTCTCAATTTCTGGCAAATAGATGAGGAAGAAATGGAGGTAGTAACAGATTTTATTTTCCTGGGCTCCAAAATCAAAGACGCTTACTCCTGGGGAGGAAAGCCATGGCAAATCTAGACAGCGTACTAATAAGCAGAGACATCACCCTGCCAACAAAAGTGCGTATAGACAAGGCTCTGGTTTTCCCAGTTGCAATGGATGGCTGTGAAAGTTGGACCATAAGAAAGGCTGAGCGCCAAAGAATTGAGGCCTTTGAACTCTGGTGCTGGAGAAGACTCCTGCGAGTCCCTTGGACTGTAAGGCGATCCAATCAGTCAGTCCTAGAGGAGATCAACCCTGACTGCTCTTTAGAAGGCCAGATCCTGAAGAGGAAACTTAGATACTTTGGCCACCTAATGAGAAGGAAGGACTCTCTGGAGAAGAGCCTCATGCTGGGAATGATGGACGGCAAAAGAAGAAGGCAGAGAACTAAGTGGCTGGATGGAGTCACTGAAGCAGTCGGCGTGAGCTTAAATGGACTCCAGGGGATGGTAGAGGACAGGAAGGACTGGAGGAATGTTGTCCATGGGGTCGAGGTGGGTTGGACACGATGATTGAGAATCTCCATAGAGAAGCAGCTCCATTCAGATTTAGTCCTTGCTCCAGGGCAACAAGCACACCTGACGGTATCTTTGCTTCCTGAATGAGGAACGCTGAATTAAAACAATTCTCAAAACGGGAGCGGATTAAAACAACAAAATCGTCCGAATGACAAAACCCGACGGAGACTTTCCGAACAAAACTTTTCAGCAATTGAAAAAAGCACGGCTCAAAAAAAAAAAAAGCTGTAATGCGACTGGAAATAAAAACACCTTTATTAGTTGCCGTTTTTCAGTTATCTCTGCCTCTCCGTTCCCGAGAGCTTCTGCAAAGTTGGCATTTTTCTCAGCAATGCTGTCTTGGAGGAGATGTAGCTCATTCCTTTTTTGGTCGAGTAATCTGTCCACCAGGTGTAACTCTTGTTGCTGAACGGCGGTCTGCCAAAACAAGAAATCATTCAGTTGTAGAAACAAGGTAGGTAAAATGAGGACCCAGATTGTTGGGGGCAATAAGTTGACTTTGTATATAATATACAAATGGATGAAGACTATTGCTTGACATAGTGTAAGCCGCCCTGAGTCTTCGGAGAAGGGTGGGATATAAATGCAAAATAATAATAATAATAAAATCTTTCTATTTATCAGACTTCATGGCAATCCAAGCTCTGTCCTTATTTTTTTTTTTTTTATCTGCCCTGGGTGGCAAGATGGTTAAACACTTTCAGTGGGTGCACAGGAGCGCCCTTGTTAATTCGTGACTTTCCAAAACTTAACCAGCTCATTGGCTGAGCTGCTGGCCAGATAGCGGTAAGACTGCGTGGCTCTTTGTAAATTTAAATACTAGGAATAGTTACACTAATATCTTGTGGATAATAAACTCCTCTGGTCATTAAGCCAGCCTTTTCCAGTCCCAACATCGTTTTCTATATGGCGGCATCCAACTGTTAGCTCAGTGCATTCCCATCTCTGAAAAATGTGGATCGGGATCGGGATCCACCCACCTGATCTTTTAATCTCTCTAGATCGTGCTTTTTGCTCAGGAGGATGTTCTCTGCTTCTTTCAGGATGTGGAGGTGGTGGTCTTCATTGCCTTCTGCCACGTGGATATCTGTTTGCAGCTTCTGAAGGCTGGAAAAGAATGGAATTGGGATGTAGCGTATTTTTCGGTACTATAAGACGCACTGGAGTATAAGACGCACCAAGATTTTGAAGAGGTAAACAAGAAAAAAAAAGTGTTTGCCCTCCCTGGCCCCCAGGAGCACTCTGCAGGCCTCCCAAACCCTCTGTGCGTCCCGTTTTTGTGAAAAACGGGGCCTGCAGAGTACTCCTGGGGGCTGGGGAGAGCAAAAATGCCATTTGTGTGAAAAGGGGCCCATTTTCACAAAAAATGGGCCCGTTTTTGCTCTCCCAAACCCCCCATGTGTTGCGTTTTTGCCCTCCCCAGCCCCCAGGAGCACTCTATAGGCCTCCCAAATCTCTGCAGGCCCCGTTTTTGTGAAAAACGGGTCTGTTTTTGGTGAAAACAGGACCCGCGGGGCGGGATTTCGGGAGGCCAAAATTGCACGTATTTGGTGTACGAGACGCACCAACATTTCCACCTTCATTTAGTGAGGGAGAGGGGGAAGTGCGTCTTATACTCCGAAAAGTACGGTATTTATTTTGGGGGAAGAAAGGTATATTTTGGAGGAAGAAAGGTATATCCAGCGGCCCTTCGGTGAAACAAGCCCAGCATATTTGCCAAAATGGTTCAAGCTCAAATTGGCTGTCAACCTTCTCCCAAAAGGTACAATATTATAGGTGCCCGTGATGTCTTAAAAGGAATTTTTAGAGAAAGACACATTGGAGATTATGGAGAAAAGTAAAAAAAAGAGAAAGAAGATGAACACCATCTACCCAGGAGGTTTGATGTCCATCAGATGTGCCAGTCTAAAAAAATACCTTTCGGTCAATATTTCTATCTTCTGGCTCAAGACTTGAAATTCAGAATCTTTTGCTGATACGATTTGGTTGATTTCTTTCAGAATTCCTTCTTGTTCCATCTTGTGCTGTTCCAAATCCTGGGCGTTTGCTTGAAGTAACCTGAAAGGAAACCATCAAAAATCTCTTGATTGCTCGCCTGTGAAAATTGGTTCTTTTGGGGGTTTTATTTTTTTTAATTCATGAGCTAAACTTAAATGTCCAATAGGCAAACTCTACGATCCATGAAATACATTAAAGGTAAAGGTTCCCCTCGCACATACGTGCTAGTCGTTCCCGATTCTAGGGGGCGGTGCTCATCTCCGTTTCAAAGCCGAAGAGCCAGCGCTGTCCAAAGACGTCTCCGTGGTCATGTGGCCGGCATGACTCAATACCAAAGGCGCATGGAACACTGTTACCTTCTCACCAAAGGTGGTCCCTATTTCTCCACTTGCATTTTTTACATGCTTTCAAACTGCTAGGTTGGCAGAAGCTGGGACAATTAACAGGAGCTCATCCCATTACGCGGCACTAGGGATTCGAACTGCTGAACTGCCGACCATTCGATCGACAAGCTCAGCGTCTCAGCTGCTGAGCCACCGCATCCCTATGAAACACATACATGCAACCAAATAATTTTTCAGCTTTTATCTCTTTCTTTTCCTGAGTGGACCTTAGGAAGTGGGTTTGAGCCCATCTTTTTATTCTCCTTTCCGTATTTTAATCCTTCTTTGCACTTCTGCCGAGAAAGCATCGGTAACCCAGGGGATTTCACATTCTGCTTGAGGGCATGAGCAATCTTGTTTTGGATTTTGGACGATCCGTGTTCGGAAACCCGAATTTGCTGTTTGGTTTAAGGGATGCTGTTCTCCCGATTTCGAGAGGCTCACGGAGAGGTTTATAATAAAACGGCTAAATGGGTGCTGAAGTCAGGAGTATACTTAAATAATAATGAAAGTTGAGTAAATACGGAGAAGGGCAGCCGATGATTAAAGCCATTAAATCGATTGCAGGTTAAGAAAGCTGGGAGTGCATATACAAGCTGCCTGACATACCAATTCTGCTCCCAGAGCAACTGCTACACGCCCGTAAAAGCAAACAAGGCTGTTAGTTAAATTAGAAGCAAGAACTCTTTTATGACTGTATGTTCGCAATCTCCTGAGCCGCCATCTGGCCCTGTTATGTTGGGGTGAAGAGCGTGCTCTTCGAAGTCGCTTAGGTTCACCTGAGCTCCTGATCTGCTTTCACGAGCCTTACGGCCATCTCCCGAGTCCGTCGTTCAAGCTCCTCAGCTTCTTTCTCGGTACGAGACAAGTGTTGCTTAGCGGTGTTGTATTTCTGAATAGTCTCTTTGGTCTAGAAGCAGAAAACAAAAGCGCTATAACCAGAGGTGGCCGTAACATACTGTAACAACCAGTTTGCCCAGAACTGAAAACTTGAGCGTGCACATGCGTGTGGCATCGAAAAGTGCCTGATCTTCGGACCTTCCGTCGTGAGCTAAAAACATACTTATTTATTCAAGCGGGACTGGCATAATAGTTTGATTTTAAATTGGGGTTTTATTAATATTCTTAAATATTTTAAATTTAATTTTAATCATTAGCCGTTTTGTAATTTTGCTTTGTTTTAATTTGTTTTAATTGTACATATTTTGTATTTTATCTCCGGCTGTACACCGCCCTGAGTCCTTCGGGAGAAGGGCGGTATAAAAATTCAATAAATAATAAAATAATAATAAATAAAAAAGCTGGTGATTATATAGGACCGTGAGGGCGATGACCTCTCTGTGGACACGCGAGCCATCGCCCCCAATTCAGCTCCGCCGCGCATGTGCGCGTGCCCCATGCCGGCTATCTGGGCGTTGGGTCTATGCCATGCATGCACAGGGTGCATGGGGGGGGCACGCGCATGCACGGGGGCAGGGCATGTGCAGTGGCTGCGCGTGGGGTGGGTCCCATGCAGGAGAGCTGCATGGGCACCCACAGGGGCGGGGGACATGCGCAGAGGGTGCATGCACATTGAATTTTGGGGGTTCGGGTGCACGCGTGTGCTTTGGGTGCTCGATCCGGAAAAGGTCAGTGATATAGGACGTGATAGCATGGGTGCGGTTTGCCTGAACCGGTCCGAACCGGCAGCAGCCCATCACTGGCTATGACTGGTCAAAGAAGAATAATTCTAGGTCGGGGCATGGCCAGTGTCACGATAAGACGATGCGAACCCGGGAACTCTGGGAAGAGCGTCAAAATTCTGGTCGATTTGGGGGTCCTCAATGGACCATAGCTGTCCTGGAGGGACAGCGAAGAAAGAAGGCACCGGCCTGCGCGAACAGGGAAGTTGCAAATTCCCTGCAGCACCGGTACCCAGCCTTTGACCCAACGACAAGGAAAGGCAGCCATTAGATGCTGCCAAAGTCGGGACGGCCACACAAGAAGATTGAGCAGGAGGGGAGATCAGAACAGAGTGTTGTTACCGGGCGAGCGATTGGCCAACTCGCAGGTAAGAAGAAAAAAAAAAGAATAATTAAATTCTTCTTCTATGACTGGTCAAAGAAGAATAATTAAATTCTTCTTTTGTGACTGGTCAAAGAACAATAATTCTGTTACTCAGCTCTTGGAAGGGCTGAGACGATATAGGACAAACAACCACGAGACGTCACTAGCAGGTATTTTAAATCAACACATTAACATTACCTTTCCTCGAGTATTTTCGAGCTCGGTTTCAGCTTCGGCCAGAAGACAGTCTGCCTCTCTGAGTTCTGCCCGTCGCTTCAGAAGTGTCTTCTCCACACATTCAATTTCATCCATGATACTTTCGTGGCACTGGATCGAATTCTCCAATTCCAGGTCTGCAGTGAGGGCGTCCCCACGCCCTTCGATCAAATCTCTAAAGCAGAGAGGAAGGAAGGAAGGAATGGAGACAGGTACCAAAAAATGCCATTGATTTTCTGCCGTCGTCCTTAGCTAAATTGACCCTATCCCTTAAACACCAATTTAAGGTAAACAAAGGAAAGGAAAGGGAAGTCATTCATTTAATAAATAATAGTATGAAATAGATAAAGTCATCCAGACGAGAAAACATGGCTTGCTCCATACATCACAGGAGCTTGACAGGAAAAACTCGCTAAACGGTGTCTCCTAGTTCTTTCTTGCTGAATGGGCTAAAAAATTTTTTTTTTAAATGTGCATTTATATCCCGCCCTTCTCCGAAGACTCAGGGCGGCTTACACTATGTCAAGCAATAGTCTTCATCCATTTGTATATTATATACAAAGTCAACTTTTATTGCCCCCAACAATCTGGGTCCTCATTTTACCTACCTTATAAAGGATGGAAGGCTGAGTCAACCTTGGGCCTGGTGGGGCTTGAACCTGCAGTAATTGCAGGCAGCTGCTGTTAATAACAGACTGTCTTACCAGTCTGAGCCACAGAGGCCACGACATTCCACCCAGAGGAAAATCTCAGCATAGATTTTATCGTTGTTGTTGAAAGTTTTGCTATAGAGCTTGCTCACTTGCGTTTACTTCTCTTCTGGGCTACCCGCTGCAGCTCTGCGACTTGGTATTCCAGCTCTTCTTTCTCCTTCAACAAGTCCTGTATGCCCTGGTTCAGTTCTTCCATCTCTTTATTAGGTTCACGAGAAGTTCTGGAGGACCCACCTTTGTGTCGCTGAGACCTCAAGGTCTCTATGCTGTCTTCTAGCCTCAAGATATCATTTTCCTGCAAAAGATGGAGATCAGGTGCATCATTATTAGAGTCTCTCTGTCTCCCGATCCAATCAGGGGATTCAGTACTTAAGGGGCTGCCAAAGAAGTAGTCAAAACTATTTTCCAAAGCATCAAAAGGCAGGACAAGAAAAAACGGATGGAAACTAATGAAGGAGAGAAGCAACCTGGAATTAAGGAAAATTTGCTTTCAGAAATTGTGGGTGCTTTGTCACTAGAGGCTTTCAAAAATAGAATGGAGAACCATCTCTCTCTCTCTCTCTCCCTCCCTCCCTCCTTCCCTTCCTTCTGGAAAAGAATAGAATTTTGTATTGGCCAAGTGTGATTGGACACACAAGGAATTTGTCTTGATGCATATGCTCTCAGTGTACATAAAAGAAAAGATACCTTCATCAAGAATCATAAGGTACAAAACTTAATGATAGTCATAGGGTACACATAAGCAATCAGGAAACAATCAATATAAATCATAAGGATACAAGCAGCAAGTTACAGTCATGAGAAGATTAATAGTAGTGAAGATTTAGTAAATAGTTTGACAGTGTTGAAGGAATTATTTGTTTAGCAGAGTGATGGCGTTCGGGAAAAAACTGTCCTTGTGTCTAGTTGTTCTGGTGTGCAGTGCTCTATAGCGTCGTTTTGAGGGTAGGAGTTGAAACAGTTTATATCCAGGATGTGAGGGGTCTGTAAATATTTTCACAGCCCTCTTTTTGACTCATGCAGCATAGAGGTCCTCAATGGAAGGCAGGTTGGTAGCAATTATTTTTCCTGCAGTTCTAATTATCCTCTGAAGTCTGTGTCTGTCTTGCTGGGTTGCAGAACCGAACCAGTTATCTATCCTATCATCCATCCATCCACCACCCGCCCACTCTCGCACCTGTTTTGGGGTGTCCTGTTTGAGCAGGGGGTTGGACTAGAAAAACCTCCAAGCTCCCTTCCAACTATTATTCTATGCTCTGCCTAGAGCAAAATGGCTCAATACATTTGTCACTATCCTTATCGTGCGGTCATGCGGTAGCCTAAAGGTAAAGGTAAAGGTTCCCCTCGCACATATGTGCTAGTCGTTGCCGATTCTAGAGGGCGGTGCTCATCTCCGTTTCAAAGCCGAAGAGGCAGCGCTGTCCGAAGACGTCTCCGTGGTCATGTGGCCGGCATGACTCAACGCCAAAGGCGCACGGAACGCTGTTACCTTCCCACCAAAGGTGGTCCCTATTTTTTCTACTTGCATTTTTACGTGCTTTCGAAACTGCTAGGTTGGCAGAAGCTGGGACAAGTAACAGGAGCTCACCCCGTTACATGGCAGCACTAGGGATTCGAACCGCTGAGCTGCCAACCTTTCGATCGACAAGCTCAACGTCCTAGCCCCTGAGCCACCGTGTATGCATCATTTCTAGATTACTGATGGATAGAATGGATGAAAGGGGTTCGGCTACACTGATGGCTCCCATCTCTCAGCCACAAACATAATGAGTAAGAGACTGAGAATGAGTTTGAGAATGAGTTTCTCAACTCATAAGAGAATGAGTTTCTCCTCTATCGATAATGAGTTCCGTTTCAAAACCCGATTATGTAGCCTCTTACCAAGTTACGGTGGTCGGGGATGTTGCAATGAAGGATGCCCAGGGGAACCAACGGCACCGAATAGTTAGCAGGAAGAGGACCATAATGCAGCTGGACTCCGGTGGGAGGTGAGCCGTAGACCACGGATGTGGGAGCAACTGGGCCTCCATTGGCTTGCGTGGAGGGAGGTTGAAGGCCATACAGCACTGTCCCCTGGGGTACCGGGTTGCCATCTGGCAGCAGGGTATAAATGATGGATCCAGGAGGCAGAACGCAAGAAGCAGCGCTGGGGAGGGTTTCACTGTCACCTTGGTGCCCTTAGGGTGAGACACAGTGGACAGAATGGCAGTTAAAACACTGGAGGGCTTGGATAAGAAACGTTTTGTAGAACACAAAGACACGAAGAGCGAAGAAGGGCACTTTCAGAAAAAGAAACAGTGTGTGCAACATTACTTCGGAGCTGATGGGTACAAAGGAATTGTTATTGGGTTTTGAGCTGCCTGGTTTATCCAGGTAGTCCTCGATTTACAACCACAACCGAGCCCAACATTTCTGTTGTTAAGGGAGGCATTTGTTAAGTGAGTTTTGCCCCCATTTTACGACCTCTCTTTCCACGGTGTTTAAAGCGAATCACTGCGGTTGAATAAGTTAGTAACCCGGTCGTTAAGTGAAATCTGGCTTCCCCGTTGACTTTGGTGGTCAGAAGATCGCAAAAGGGAATCCCGTGACCACCACCACCCAGGACACAGCAACGGTCATAAATATGAAACAGTTGCCAAGCGTCAGAATTTTGATCATATGATCATGGGCATGGCGCAAAGGCCGTAAGTGTGGAAAAACGGACGTAAGTCATTTTTCAGAGCCGTTGCAACCTTGAACAATTAAACAACTAAACGAACTGTTAAGTCGAGGACTATCTGAAATGCAGGGTGTTCGTCACTTTGAATGCTAATCGTATGAATAAAATGCCCTTTACAGTCAGGGTTACAATCAAAAAGCTTGCTGAGGCATTCCCAGTCTTTGCCTTCAACTGGTTCCTAGTAACATACTGGACGTAGCAAGGAGAAATTATGACCTTTTAGTTATTTATCAAATTTGAAAAGCACCCATCTCCCTCCTAGGAGCAAACAGCTACGCCTGGGCAAATAATCTGCCAGCTTTCCCGAGAACCGTGATGGCGAATCTATGGCACACATGCCACAGATTGCACGTAGAGCCATATCTGTGGGCACGTGAGCGTTGCCCTAGCTCAGCTCCAGCGTGTATGTGCGTGTGGCCAGCTGATTTTTGGGCTTTTTAGGCCCACCGGAAGTCGGGAAACGGGCTGTTTCCTGCCTCTTGGGGGGAGGGGGGTTGTTTTTGCCCTCCCCGGGCTCCTAGAAAGCCTCTGGAGCCTGGGTAGAGTGAAAAACAGGCCTACTTGGCCCATTGTGTGCCAAAAGTGGGGGTCGCATGGGGTGTGTATGTGTGTGTGTCACGTGCGCATGCATGGGGGGGTGTCGGGGCACATTGAATTATGGGTGTGGCCATGCACGTGTGTGACCCCCCCCCCACGCTTCCCCCACTTTCCGCATGTGACGGCAAAAAGGTTAACCCTCACTCCTCTAGAAAGTAACTTGCAAGATAGATAGCTGAACTGACTTACTGCCGGAGGAGGGTTCCTGCAAGCCAGCTGGGCCTGAGTTGTGCGCGCAGCACTCTCTTGATGTAGGATAATGTGCTTTCTTGCTTTCGGTCAGCTTCCTGTCCTGTTTGACGATGGGTGTTGACACGGGACACTGTAAGATAATGCCCGAATCTTTGGTGCTCTGAGACGCTGGAGTAGACGCCTTGGAAAAGGAAGATAAATAACAACAAATAACCAACTTGAGTTGAGACAAATATTCCCCAGAGGGAAGGGCCCCAGTGTAATGAGAGCATTTCAGGCCAAAATAAGAGAGTAAAAGCTATTACTTCAGATCGTGGGGGAAAAATAGCTTGCAACAGTCAGAAAGACACCTATTGTACAATTATGAGGGGTGGTTCCGTGGCTAAGAGACACCGAGCTTGTCGATCGAAAGGTCAGCAGTTCAGCAGTTCGAATCCCTGGTGCCGCCTAACAGGGTGAGCTCCCGTTCCTTGTCCCAGCTTCTGCCAACCCAGCAGTTTGAAAGCAGGTAAAAAATGCAAGTAGAAAAATAGGGACCACCTTTGGCGTTGAGTCATGCTGGTCACATGACCACGGAGATGTCTTCGAACAGGGCTGGCTCTTTGGCTTTGAAATGGAGATGAACACCGTCTCCTAGAGTTGGGAACGACCAGCACGTATGTGCGAGGGGAATCTTTACCTTTATCTTTAACTCCAGATATATATATTTTTTTAATGAAAACAAGGGGGCAGCCCTATAAACAACACGGCCTGATTTGAATTGAAGTTTCTTTCGAGGCAGACGATGTGATGGTTTTCATACCTGGGATGACGACGGCACAAAAAGGAGATGCTGACTCTGCTGGAGTGGAGCCACGAAGCTAGCGATGGTATCGTTCTGCTGAGAGATGGTACGTCGGAGCTCTTCGATTTCCCCCAGTATGCTTTCAATTTCAGCCCTGTTGCCTACAAGAAAATTTAAAAATTCAGTGGGTTTTTTTAAGCGTCGGGTTGTCTTATTGTTTTCAGCGTGTTAGCTATTCTGTCGGCGCCACTTCTTTCGTGGAAGAGTGCAAGTTCATCCACGTTTGCTAAAAAGTGAAGAGTAAAGTAACAAACCGTTTTTAGCCTGATCTAAGGCTCGGTGGAGTCGGTCCGTTTCTGCTTTCTGCCACTTCAGAAGCCCGTTCAACTTCTCCCACTCTTCCTTTTGAAAATGCGAAGCCGCCACCTCGGCATCATTCTTTTCCAATTCCAGCTGCAATGTTGAAAAGCAAAGGGATGGAATCAAGATCACGTGAAGTGTTAATACCACTTTATAAGGCCTTGGTAAGGCCACACTTGGAATACGGCATTCAATTTTGGTTGAATGTAAAAAAGATGTTGAGACTCTAGAAAGAGGGCAGAGAAGAGCAACAAAGATGATTAGGAGACTGGAGGCTGAAACATATGAAGAACGGTTGCAGGAACTGGGTATGTCTAGTTTAATGAAAAAGAAGGACTAGGGGAGACATGATAGCAGTGTTCCAATATCTCAGGGGTTGCCACAAAGAAGAGGGAGTCAAGCTATTCTCCAAAGCACCTGAGGGCAGGACAAGAAGCAATGAATGGAAACTTAATCAAGGAGAGAAGCAACCTAGAACTAAGGAGAAATTTCCTGACAGTTAGAACAATCAATAAGTGGAACAACTTGCCTGCAGAAGCTGTGAATGCTCCAACATTGGAAGTTTTTAAGAAAATGTTGGATAACCATTTGTGTGAAATGGTGTAGGGTTTCCTGCCTGGGCAGGGGGTTGGACTAGAAGGCCTCCAAGGTCACTTCCAACTCTATTATTATTATTATTATTTTATTTTGGGTGGAAAATGTTTGCTTTTGAGGGTGCCCCATACCAACTCCTTCACATCTATCGATCTGACCAATTTTGACATGCTGTCAAAAATTGGTGGATAGATTTGAATCCCAAGCAGGGTGGATAAAAATCAATGGCTTTTTAAAAAAAAATAATCTAAAAAGTGGGGTTTGTTTTATTTAAATTGATTTTTTTTATTTAAATCAGATTTTTTTTTTATTTTTATCAAATTTATTTTAATATAAGGCTTTGGGAGTAAAAATCTATCCAAAGATAGTTTTCTATTTAAGATACATTAACGATTTAGTTTATTCAGCATGAAATGTAGCTTAGTTTTGCAGAATGAGGAGGCTATATATTCTGCGATATTTGGGATTGTCGGTGAGTCAACAGCAGGTCAGAGGAGGAGCCGCTGTGGGACAGAGATGACAGTTCCTCTTTAAAAATTATGATTTAAATTGAATTGATTTAAATCAAGCCTTTTTTACTAGGGATTTAAATCATGATTTAAATCGACTGCATTTAAATCAAATCCACCCTGATCCAGGGGTGAAATCCAGCAGGTTCCGACAGGTTCTAGAGAACCGGTAGCAGAAATTTTGAATAGTTCGGAGAACTGGTAGTGGAGATTTTGAATAGTTTGGAGAACTGGCAAATACCACCTCCTGCTGGCCCAAGTAGTGTGGGAATGGAGATTTTGCAGTATCCTTCCCCTGGAGTGGGGTGGGAATGGAGATTTTGCAGTATCCTTCCCCTGCCACACCCACCAAGCCACACCACTGCCCCGATCCCACGTAAAACCAAGAAGGATCACAGGGGTCGAAGACAGTATCTTGAGTCCTCTCCCTGGGCAGAGAAGACATGATGGATCCAGCCAAATGATGGCGTGGGATCTTCCTAAATCTTCCAGAGATATTTTGACACCGAATTTTCAATTTTAAAGGACTTTGGGAGGCCCCAAATTCGACATTGTACCTCCTCCATCTCGGGCATCTTTCACTCCAGTCTTTAGGTCAATAGTAATAGCACTTCGACTTTCAACAGTTTGTTTAGTGACCATTCGAAGTTATAACAACACTGAAAAAAAAGTGACTTAGGATCGTTTTTCACAGCAGCCCTGTGGTCACGTGATCAAAATTCAGGAGCTTGGCAACTGACTCATATTTATGACGGGTTGCAGTGTCCCGGGCTCATTTTATCGCCTTTTGCGACCTTCTGACAAGCCAACTCAATGCGGGTTTGACAGATTCGTTTTAACAACCGTGTGACTAACTTAACCGCTCCAGTGATTCACTTAACAACCGTGGCAAGAAATAGGGCAAAACTCACTCAACAAATGTCTCAGTTAGCAACAGAAATTTTGGGCTCAATGTTGGTCGTAAGCCGAAGACTACCTGTATGCCACCCCGTAGCGCATCACAGTCCTCTCTAAGTGGTTTACAGAGTCAGCCTATTGACCCCAACAATCTGGCTCCTCATTTTACCCACCTCGGAAGGGTGGAAGGCTGAGTCAACTTTATCTTTTGTCAGGATCGAATTCCAGACTGTCGGCAGAGTTTGCCTGCAATACCGCTTCTTAGCCACCAGGGCTCCACTATGAAAAGGAACATGCAAACATAACATACCTGCGCCTCCTTTTCTCTGAGAAGCTTCTGCAGAAGTCCTATTTCTGTCTCTGCTCTGGCCAGATCCTTAGCCGCTTGAGTGGCCTGCATGCAGAATTTTTCTGCCTCCTGAAGCTCCTTCAGTTGGGGGGGAAATGGACAGTGGGAAGAAAGGCCAGATCAGTTTGGAGTAGCGTTTTGCAGATGGGATTGTGCATTCAACTAATTTACAAAACAGCAGCTGTACAGACTTTCAATGCTCTCTCAGTGTTCAGTGCTACCGTTCTTTGGAATCTCTTTCTACCTCTTGCTGGATTCACCAGCATTAATATAAATAAAGTTTATATATAATGGTAAAAGGGACACGGTGGCTCGGTGGCTAAGATGCTGAGCTTGTCAATCGAAAGGTCGGCAGTTGGAATCCCTAATGGCGCATAACGGGGTGAGCTCCTGTGACTTGCCCTAGCTTCTGCCAACCTAGCAGTTCGAAAGCAGGTAAAAAATGCAAGTAGAAAAGAAGACGGGGAAAGGTGAGGAAGACGAAAGGGGAAAGAGAGAGAGTTAGAAAGGGTGGAAGAAGAGAGGAGTGGGGAAGGAGGAGAGGAAGTAGAAAAGTGATGGAGAGAGTAGAAGAAGGTAGAGAAGGGAAAAGGAAAGGTTCTGTTAAGGAAGGAAATGGTAGCTGAGCAGGCCCGAATAAGTAACAAATGAAAGTTAATGATTAATGTTGAATAAGAGACTACATTAAATATGTTGTTGGAAAATGGAAATAAAACTTTTTTTTTTTTAAATAGGGACCAGCTTTGGTGGGAAGGGAACAGTGTTCTGTGCGCCTTTGGCATTGAGTCATGCCGGCCACATGACCACGGAGACGTCTCCGGACAACGCTGGCTCTTCGGCTTTGAAACAGAGATAAGCACCGCCCCCCAGAGTTGGGAACGACAAGCACCTAAGTGTGAGGGGAACCTTTACCTTTCTTATAACAATAAATGATAAAATATAATGATAAAGTTTGCTTAGCTACAGGTCTCAAACACAGGTTTCCTTTCCGTAAGCAATGAGGATTTGGTTGTCACCATTTTGAGCGGGGAGTTTCTGCAGCACCGTACCTCGGAACGTTCCCAATTGATTTTGAATACAGTCCCATGAAGCGACTGGAGCTGGTCTTTGGCTGCGCAGAGTTGGGCTGTGGCCTGTTTATCGGAAGCGGAAATGGCTTCTTTTAACGCCTTCAGCTCTTTGCTGAGGCTGTGGAACTGCAGCTGTGCCCTCGCGTCTTCTGCCTTTTTCTGGAAAGACCCACAAAAGTGCACTCAACGGATTTGAGCAAAGCAAAACAAAGCGCTGAAAGCTACAATAAAATAACCAGGATTCAATTTGGGATGGGGGAGTGCAAAGAAGAGCAATTAAAATGATTAAGGGCCTGGAGACAAAAACACATGAAGAATGGTTCCAGGAATTGGGTCTGGCTAGTCTAGAGAAAAGAAGGACTGTGGGGGGGGGGGGACATGGTAGCAACATTCCAGTATTTGAGGGGCTGCCACAAAGAAGAGGAGGGGGCTCCAAACCACCAGAAGGCAGGACAAGAAATGATGGATGGAAACTAATCAAGGACAGAAGAAACCTGGAACTAAAGAGAAACTTCCTGACAGTGAAAACAATTCATCAGTGGGACAGCTTGCCTCCAGAAGTTGTGGGTGCTCCGTTACTGAAGGTTTTCAAGAAGAGATTGGACAGCCACTGTCTGAAATAATAGTCCTCCAAGGTTCCTTCCAGCTCTATTCTATTCTATTCTATTCTATTCTATTCTATTCTATTCTATTCTATTCTATTCTATTCTATTCTATTCTATTCTATTCTATTCCATTCCATTCCATTCCATTCCATTCCTAATTTCTTTTCTTTTCCTTTCCTTTTCTTATTTCCTTTCCATTCCATTCCATTCCTAATTTCTTTTCTATTCTTTCCTTTCCTTTCCTTTCCTTTCCTTTCCTTTCCATTCCATTCCATTCCTAATTTCTATTCTATTCTATTCTATTCCTAATTTCTTTTCTTTTCTTTTCCTTTTCTTCTTTCCTTTCCATTCCATTCCATTCCATTCCTAATTTCTTTTCTATTTTTTCTTTTTCCCTTCCCTTCCCTTCCCTTCCCTTCCCTTCCCTTCCCTTCCCTTTCCTTTCCTTTCCTTTCCATTCCATTCCATTCCTAATTTCTATTCTATTCTATTCTATTCCTAATTTCTTTTCTTTTCCTTTCCTTTCCATTCCATTCCATTCCATATTTCTTCTCTATTCTTTTTTCTTTTTTCCTTTCCTTTCCTTTCCTTTCCTTTCCATTCCATTCCTAATTTCTATTCTATTCTATTCTTTTCTATTCCATATTTTTTTTTCTTTTTTTTTTCTTTTCCTTTCCTTTCCTTTCCTTTCCATTCCATTCCATTCCATTCCTAATTTCTATCCTATCCTATCCTATCCTATCCTATCCTATCCTATCCTATCCTATTCTATCCTATCCTATCCTATATCCTATCCTATCCTATCTTTCCAACTGAATGCATCTACACTAAAAAACAAACCAGCAGCTGAGATATTTTTTTAGACCTTTAGTAGACCTTCAAGAGGAGATACCCACCGTATTCTCCAAGTCTTCCAGCTCGGCAAGGATTTGTTCTTTCTCCTCATCAGCTTCTTGAAGCTGTTGATCGGTGAGGCCCTGAATTTCCTCCATGCTCTTCAGCTTTTCAACGAGATGCTGGATTTCACCCTCTAGCTGCTGGACACGAGCCTCGTTCTGCCTCCTCTCGGATTTAATCTAGATAAACGCAAGACACAAAAGGGCGAATGATACTAAGGACTGGATCTAGATAAATACAAGTAACAAAGGAAAGTCAGTGAATGACATTAATAAGGAATCTTGTCAATATCAGGCATTCCCCCTGATGCAAAAATAAAAAAAAAAGTTTGGATTTTTTTTTTAGTTTAAAAGGTGGGGAATGAGAAGTGGGAAGGAACAGGTTGAAAGTCTTATTTTACTAAAACAAACATGACATGAAATGCATCAGCCCCGTTCCTTCCCACTCACTTACAATTTTTCCTGCTGTATTAATAATTGTAATAGTTGTCATTTTTTAAATTATAACTCAACAGCTGTTTTTATAGAGGAGCTCTGATCTTCAGATATACTCTTAG
The DNA here is from genome assembly GCF_028640845.1 of Ahaetulla prasina. Taxonomy (NCBI): domain Eukaryota; kingdom Metazoa; phylum Chordata; class Lepidosauria; order Squamata; family Colubridae; genus Ahaetulla; species Ahaetulla prasina. The sequence continues at coordinate 5,735,489 of NC_080554.1, forward strand.
GGTCTCACGACCGGGGATTGGGGACCCCCGCCTTAAAGTCTTCAGAATCGTAGTTAAAGAACAAGGAAATAGGAAAGCAGCCAAATATAATGAGACAGAGAGAGAGAGTTCTGTTTAATTAGATGCCGGTAAGGATTAAGGATAGAGGGACGCGGTGGCTCAGGGGCTAGGACGTTGAGCTTGTTGATCGAAAGGTCAGCAGCTCAGCGGTTCGAATCCCTAGTGCTGCTGTGTAACGGGGTGAGCTCCCGTGACTTGTCCCAGCTTCTGCCAACCTAGCAGTTTCGAAAGCACGTAAAAATGCAAGTAGAAAAAATAGGGACCACCTTTGGTGGGAAGGTAACAGCGTTCCGTGTGCCTTTGGCATTGAGTCATGCCGGCCACATGACCACGGAGATGTCTTCGGACAGCGCTGGCTCTTCGGCTTTGAAACAGAGATGAGCACCGCCCCCTAGAGTCGGGAACGACTAGCACGTATGTGCGAGGGGAACCTTTACCCTAAGGATTAAGGAATGAGCCAAATATTTTCTGCAGAATATTAGTTGCAGAATTGAGGAAAAAGTGCCCCATAAAAACAACGTATTATGAAAGTTTTCTGCCAAAATGCGGAATGACCTTTCCTCCCACTTGCTATAATTTTCTATCTATCTATCTATCTATCTATCTATCTATCTATCTATCTATCTATCTATCTATCTATCTATCTATCTATCTATCTATCTATCTATCTATCTATCTTACTTTGGCTTCTGCAGCTCTGTTGCAGGCCAGTTTATACTTTTCTTGGGCTTCTTCCAGCTCAGCTCGCTGAGTAGCCAGCTCTTTCTGGAGCTCTCTCTCCCTGGCCTGGGCCGATTCGTTTTCTTGCTGGGAACGAGCTAAGATCTCGGCAAACTGCTTCTGCACCTCCGCCAGGCTCTTCCCTAATACGTCCTTCGAGTTATGGCACCTGTTGTAGAAGAAGCAAATAATAAAAAAAAAAGATTATGGAGATTTAAACAATAAACTAAAATAAATAAAAAACGTCCTATCGGGGAAAGTGAGGATGAAGAAGAAGCGGAAGGCAAAAAGGGGAAACCCGCCACATTTCTAAAGTTTGGCGGAGACGCGATTTCCCCAGGAAAAACCCTTCATGAATTTTAGAAAGTAAACATCCAAAATGTTCAAATGCCTCTCCTCAAGTGTAAGCGCACCTAGAAGCTTCATTGGGCTGCCTAGGACTAAAATTACTCAAGTCTTTCCAGATGTATCTTCCATTCCCATTGTCAGGTCCACTATCTTCGGCTTGGCGCCACGCTGGCGTCCTGCCATCAAAGGACTAGGAGGAGGGATGGGGACGACGACAAATGGGCAGTAAAACTGTATGCATCGGTATGCTTTGTTGTGTGGGAATTTGGAGAGAGGGATGACAGCTGAAGAAAAGCAGATCAACGTGGAACCGGTTCAAGGCATCTTCAAGGCCGTTTCCCCTGAGCATGGAAAATTACCAGCCCAAATACCTCAGGGTTCCCAAAACACCCCGAGGACATCACATTGGCTAGATTTGGACCTGTCATGGGGGAAAGGACGGGACTGAAGGAAATACCGTAGTTTTGTACTGATGCACAGGAAAATCAGATTCCGCCTGACATTACTGCAACAACCATCTCTTAGTAAAAGTACCTTTCACTTCAACCAAATGGGAGTCGAGGGTTTTCCTTCCCTAAGGGATCAGACTGGGGTAGGTCTGACACCCACGGACTTAGGACTCTCCTGATTTTATCGCACCTGATTTCTGTCCCAGTCCGCAACTTTTGTTTGAGTTCGTTCACACGTGCTGAAACTTCCTCGGGATGAATTAAGCTATCGGCTGTGTGATTCAGTTGCTCCTGTGTGTCTTTCAGTTGCTGCCTCAAGAGGTGGTTGTCTTTCTGATAGATAGATAGATAGATAGATAGATAGATAGATAGATAGATAGATAGATAGATAATAATTTATTTATTTTCATTTCAGTGGTAGAATAAAACCTACAGACATCTCATCAGAACATTAACAGTGCTGCACATTTGCAAACAAGATTTTTTTTTTTTTGGTCATTCAACTGTTTTGTTGTTATTACAACAAATAATAATTTCTCTGGCATAAAGGTTTTGTTAATTTTTAACAGACCTGAATGACAAGAAAAGACAGATACGCAATTGGTTTTCTCTGAACATTCATCAGGCTAATATTAATTCTTGGGAAGAAAAGGAGTAGAGCTATGAATGCAATTGGGGAAAAAATATTCTACCTGCAGCAGTTTGAGTTGGGAGAGCAGCTGATTATTCTCCTGTTCCCTCTCTTCGCACAATTGTGCTTTGGCCAAGGCATTCTCCAGGGCCTGCCTCTCCTTGCTAAGCTGAGACTGTTCCACCTGTAACCCCCAATCAGAAGGGGAAAAAAAAAACGAGGTAGAAAGCAAATCTTTCAAATGAAACTAAAGCAACCTGTCCCCCAAATTGAGCTACTGGATATTGATTTACATTTTTCTTCTAAAGGCCCTAAAGGCCCTGAAGATGAAGTTCCCATTTCTCAACCAGGAGCACTCTGCAGGCCTCCCAAACTCTCTCCGTGCCCTGTTTTTTTGCAAAAATAGGCCTGTGTTTGCAAAAAACAGGGTGTGCAGAGGGTTTGGGAGGCTGCAGAGTGCTCCTGGGGACTGGGGGGGGGGGGGAGAAGCCCCTGTTTTTGCGAAAAATGGGCCCGCTTTTTTGCACCTCATTTTTTTGCAAAAATGGAATGAGTGAGGCAGGGCTTCGGGAGGCCAAAAATGGCTGTTTTCACACCAACATTTTCACCCTCTTTTAGGGGGGAAAAGATGTGTCTTATACTCTGAAAAATATGGTATCTTTGCCTACCTCAGTGCTTCTCAATTATTTTCTATCATACCCCCCTAGGAAGAAGAAAACATTTTTCGCGCCCCCCCGCGCGACTGTAAACACGGGGCTTAGCTTGTTATGACAGTGTTTGCCGAGGTCAAACGCGCCCCCCTTTACGGAGCCTCGCGCCCCCCCTGGGGGGCCCGCCCCACTATTTGAGAAGCACTGGCCTACCTGAATAATCTGTTTTAACTTCTCCAGGTCTTCCTTCTGCTGGCTGGCTTCAGTGTCTCGAGCCTTCAGCTCAGCTTCCAGCTCAGCCTCGTAAGCGCTGATCTCTCCTTGGGCTTCCTGCAAGGCCTCGTTGAGCTCACGTTGCTGTTGGAGAGCCCGTTCCAGGTTCACCGTTTCCTGAAATCAAAGGTACCTTTGGAGCCTTCCTGTCAACCTGTCCACAATACTGCACAATGTGGACTGTGGAAACTAATCAAGGAGAGAAGCAACTTAGAACTAAGGAGAAATTTCCTGACAGTTAGAACAATTAATCAGTGGAACAATGTGCCTCCAGAGGTTGTGAATGCTCCAACACTGGGAGTTTTTAAGAAGAGGTTGGATAACCATTTGTCTGAAGTGGTGTGCCTAAGCAGGGGGTTGGACTAGAAGACCTCCAAGGTCCCTTCCAACTCTGTTATTCTATTCTATTCTATTCTATTCTATTCTATTCTATTCTATTCTATTCTATTCTATTCTATTCTATTCTATTCTATTCTATTCTATTCTATTCTATTCTATTCTATTCTATTCTATTCTATTCTATTCTATTCTATTCTACTCTACTCTACTCTACTCTACTCTACTCTACTCTACTCTACTCTATTTCTATTCTATTCCTGACAGGCATGCTTGTTTCCTTGAGCACGTTTCATTACCCAAACTAGGTAACATCATTGGTGTTAGGCTAGAGAGCACCAACGAGCCCTCATTTCAATCCTGAACTACAAATATTATCCTGTACTGGTGCGATTTTCAGTCAAAAAGAGAGAAAGAAAGGGATCTGATCAAAACTACATTTCTGAAGCTGGTAAGGGTGATTATAACCTTGAATGGCCAGGTTATAAAGACAGTTGTCTTCCTAACTCACTTTTCTCAGGTTTTCGGCATCGATGGCAACTATTTCCAGCTGGTTCCTCTCTTCCTCTACCTCTTCCAGTCTTTTCAGCAAAGCTTCCTTCTCTTTCCGCAGCTCTTTGCACTCATCGGTAGCTTGTTTTGTCTGACTCTTAACGTTCTCGAGGTATTCCTGTAATCCTAGGATGACTTCTTCCAAGTCTTTCTTCAGGGCTTCGTTGGCTGCAATCTGGCCTGCAAACAGATATTAATGACAATTCCCAAGCTACCCCCAGATATTTCTTGCAACAAAACCTATTATTGATGCTTTAAACCAGGGGTCACCAACCTTTCGGACCTCAGGGACCACTAAATTCATAATTTTAAATCCCGCGGACCACTAATATGATCTGCCTAATGACCGGCTGAGTGGGCGTAGCTAGGTGGTCATGTGACTAGGTGGGTGTGGCCAACTTGATGTCACTCACGTCGAGGGGTGCCTCGCCTGCCTCTATTCGCCCCTTCCAGCCCCTCCTCACCTGCCCACCCAGGCTCTTTAGGGCCCCAATAGGAAGCAGTTGCTGGAGCTAAGCAGCCACCATGAGAAAGAGTTGGCAAAGCAGCTGGCTCAGTTCAAATTGGATCTGGCCGAGAAGGAGGCTCAGCAGAAGCACCTCACTGAGGACTAGGAGCATAGGCTTTCCAAGCAGAGGGAAGACCCGCAGGAGTGCAAGGCCAGGTACAGGCGCCTGGCCGCTCAGCGGGCTGAGATGGTCAGCCAGTTCCAGGCTATGAGGCAGTCCCACTGGAAAAAGGCCCTCCAGGTCTTTGCCACCAGCGGGTCTTCCCTCCAGCCTTCGCCCAAAGCCCCACACCAGGCGGCCGAAGCAGCCCCCGAGTCGGAATTTCTGCCCCCCTCCGACCCACACAAAAAGTTCCAGAAGGGGGGAGACTCTCTGCAGCAACACAAACATTCATTGCATGTATCTGGCCCAGGGGCCGTAGTTTAAGGACCCCTGATTTAGTGCAATATTAAAAATGCAAATAATTTTTCTGCCGACCACCAAAATTTTCTCACGGACCACCAGTTGATAACTGCTATTTTAAACGTCCGCACCCCGTACCACCACACGTGGCCAGTTCGCCATAAAGGTTTTGGACGGAAGAGGGGATTGCAAAGGAGAAGGTTACCATCCGTGAGCTGTTGCTCCAAATCCCGGATTTCTTCCGTTTCATTTGCAATCCTGGACAGCACGTTATCCAGGCGGCTTTCCAGTTGCTTGCAATGCCTCCTCATCATGTCGAGTTGCTGCTCTTTGCTTGCTTTCTGGGCCTTCATATGAGCCTAGGGACAGAATGGATAGATGCTGAGACACTGCAAAGAATACAGGTGTTGAGGTTCTGGAAAGAGTGCAACAAAGATGTTTCGGGGGCTGGAGGCTAAAACTTATGAAGAATAGTTGCAGAATTAAGTATGTCTAGCTTAATGAATAGAAAGACTAGGGGTGACACGATAGCAGGGCTCCATATTTGAGGGGCTGCCACAGAGAAAAGGGGATCAATCTATTCTCCAAAGCACCTGAGGGCCGGACAAGAAACAATGGATGGAAGCTCATCACGGAGAGTAGCAACCTAGGACAAAGGAGAAATTTTCTGACAGTGAGAACAATTAATCAGTTGAACGGCTTCCCTCCAGTAGTTGTGGACGCTCCATCACTGGAGGCTTTCAAGAAGAGACTGGACAGCCTTTTGTCTGAAATGATGTAGAGTTTCCTCCTTGAGCAGGAGGTTGGACTAGAGAAGACCTCTGAGGTTCCTTCCAACTCTATTATTCTATGTTCTATGACAGTTCAAAGCAACGCAAGAAAACAAATATCAAACACCCTCAACAACTAACGTAAGTATTATATGCAGTAACTCGGGGTTTTTTTTTTTAAAGGTCACAAAACCCGTTCTAACCTGAATTATGGGCTTTTCCCATATAACAACATCTCCTGACAGCGCAGCCCACCTAAGCTGTCCTCATAGCAGGTTTTGTTACAGTGGTCTGTTTGCACTGACTTAGAATATAGCTTGTAGGTAGATTCTGCATGCTTGATTCGCTCAAACTGGGGTTCCAGACTACCAATTCCTATCGCTATCTTGCATTTGGCTATTTCTAGATCTATAGCGGGGGAAAAAAAGATTGCTTGGACTGTCAACTTCCAAAATAAAAGCAACGGTTATAAAAACAACCAATGAGGAATCTCAATGCTTAGTCGAACGGTCCCTTTACAAAATCCAGCAATTATTTTTAAAAACGCAAAACCGTAATGACTCCGATTCCAAGAATGCAACGATTTCCAGATACACTCCCTGAAGCAATGCAAAAAAAAAAGAAGGTTGAAGCACGTTTCACATGAGCACAATCACACACTCAACCAAGCTCCTCGGCCATTGTTGACACACCCACAATCATGCTAGATCCTTCTGCCTTTTTCTACAGTCTATCTACCGCCGAGTGCTGTCAACTCCCGTCCAAGGTCCCTGCAGCTGCTGAGCTGCCTCCGGAGTCTTTTGACTGGGGGGGAGGGGAGGGGAGGGAAGGACAAAACTTACACTGCTTTCTTTGTCTCGCCTCCTTTTCCCCTTCCCGCTCAGCATGTGAAATTCATTGTGGGGAGAAAAATGCAGCAACGGAAGGAGTTGCTTAAGCAAGTTTTCCCCCTAATCTCTTTTCTCGTCCTGTGCATTGTCCGCTGTTTTGACAGTTGCAACTCGGGCGAGGAAGTGGTTTTGAAAGAAGCCAGCTCCGGAGACCCGTGAGAGATTCTTTGTGACGCTTGCCCAGCGGGAACGTGCAACGTGCGTGCCAATCCCTGCTTGTCTCGGCTAATTGGGCTCTGCCCTGTTTGCTTTAAATCACAACACAGGAAGCTGCGGCAGCCAATCGGCTGTAGGAGTGGCAGCAGGCACTTCTGCTCTGAGAGAGAGAGGCCGGCCACTGGAGGAAACAGCTTCCTTTTGTTTCCGAAAGTATGGGGGCGGGGGGGGGGGAGGCGGGATGTCAGTTTTGAAAGGCTGCAATCTTGGCAGGGTTTTATGTTGTAGTTTTGTGGCCTAGGCGCACAAAAATTAGTTTGGGACAAGAAGTATTATTCACCCCCCACGGGATCGAAAAGCTAGATGGGGCTGATTTGCAAACGATCGACGCTGAAGTAATTTGCGCCATTCCGCAATTGCCAAAATAAAATTTTAAAAAATTGGCTTAATGAAAGCTGGCTTTGCTAAAGGAACTCTGGGTAGGTGGAACCGCATCTAAACTTCCTGCAGACCAAGTGGCAATCTTGACAATAAACAGAGGCGTCTGACTGACGTAGCTGGCAAAAACTCAAAGCTGAGCTGGAACAGATCTCTAGTTAAAAAGAAAGCAACCCGTTTCAAAACGGGAAGATGTTCACACTTACATGTCTTGGGTCTTTAGGATCCAGAGAATCTAGGAAACTTTGCAAGCCTTCTAGCTCCTTTTCCTTTTCCGCCATTTCTTGTCGTTCTTTCTGCATCTGTCCCTCTAGTTCCAGAGCCTCCTCTTGCAACCGATGAACGAGACGTATCTTGTTGCTCAGCTGCTGCCGAAAACAATCCTTTTCTGCTTCAGATACCTGGAGTTGAAAATGCAGAGAGTATATAACCAAAGAAACCTGGGAAAGAATGAGCACGCAAGAGATTCTCAAGCTAGAAGCTTGGGTGTAAAAACCTGGAATCTCTTGCCATTCAAAAATCGGGGTTCCCACTCCTGCTTTTAGACGTCAACCCTCCTTGCGTTAATGGAAATTAATTCCAAATATAAGTGCACAGGACTGTGGCTTTTGTGGGTTTCTGGGTCAGTCTTGTGTTTTTATGCTCGGCAACATTGCCATAAATGACAAAAATGGAAGATAAAATGCTAAATCTTTTCTTTTATGTACACCGAGAGTTTATGCACCAAAGACAAATTCCTTGTGTGTCTATTCTATTCTATTCTATTCTATTCTATTCTATTCTATTCTATTCTATTCTATTCTATTCTATTCTAAATGTGTTGCTATTGTTCCCATTCCAGATGAAGGATCTTTTTCCTCTGAAAAGCATCATGTCCTCACTTCCCCAGTTTAACAGCCTTGAACTGGGATTCTTAAAATGTATCCTTTAGGCACAAAAACACTCCCATTAAACCATTTTTAAAAAATCTTTGGTGTATTGGGATCAACGCAACACATGAACGGCAAAGCGGAAATATGGTTTAGCACATTGGGTGAGCATAGCTAAGATTGATCATCATACTCATTTGTTCCTACCTTTTTCTGGGCGACTGCATCCTGGACTTGTTTAAGCTCCTCGGTGACTTTTAAGACCTGCTGCTCTGCCCTGGCGACTTCGTTGTGCAGCGTGGCCAATTTTTCCTGGGCTGAAAAAAATATATATGAAAAATTAAGATTCAATTGAAACGGATTAGAAGCCGGCGATGTGAAAGGCATCTCTCTGTTAGAAAAGCAAACCATTTTTAATGTTGAGATAATAATTGCTGCCAAAGCTTTTAAAGGGTCTTCTCTTTCACGCACAGGGTTTGAGAGGCTGCTGAGAGGCTGAGGATCAGAGAAGGGTTTCAAAAGAAAGATCAAAAGAGCAACGTAATTTGACTTTAAATCCAATACCCTCTGAAGCTATTTCAGTGCGTCTTACTGGAATTTACCATGCTAGCTAAACCTGTGAGATGAAGAGCGGTCTATTTCCGGTCAACTCTGTGATTGCAAGGGACTCGATTCATTTACTGATATATTAACATCAATCAAACGTTTGACTGAGAGGTTGCCACAATGTAAAAAAGATGTGGAGACTCTAGAAAGAGTGCAGAGAAGAGCAACAAAGATGATTAGGGGACTGGAGGCTCAAACATATGAAGAACGGTTGCTGGAACTGGATATGTCTAGTCTTATGAAAAGAAGGACTAGGGGAGACATGATAGCAGTCTTCCAATATCTCAGGGGCTGCCACAAAAAAGGGAGTTAAACTATTCTCCAAAGCACCTGAAGGCAGGACAAGAAGCAATGGATGGACACTAACCAAGGAGAGAAGCAACTCAGAACTAAGGAGAAATTTCCTGACAGTTAAAACAATCAATAAGTGGAAAAACTTGCCTGCAGAAGTTGTGAATGCACCAACACTGGAAATTTTTAAGAAAATGTTGGATAGCCATTTGTCTGAAATGGTGTAGGGTTTCCTGCCTAAGCAGTGGGTTAGACTAGAAGATCTCCAAGGTCCCTTCCAATTCTGTTATTCTATTCTAGGTCATTCCAACGCACAGAAGCCTAAGCTCACAGCTCATGATTTCAAGGTAGGACAAGGAAAGCTGTTAATACCTTCTTTAATCTTCCTCTCTTTCTCCCCAAGCTGTTCGTTGAGCGACTGGAGAAGATTCTGTTTAAGCTGCTGGGCTTCTTGATGTTCCTCCTTCTCTAGGTTTCCCATCTGCATCTGCTGAGCCTTTCTGGGGATGTAGCCTTCCAGAGCAAACATGTTCCTTTTGTACCTGGCCTTGCCGATGTAAGGACTTTCACCCGGTACGTTGTCAAATTCAACATCCTAAAACAGGAGAAATAATGCAGGAGTCCAGGGATGTTAGAAGATCATCTGCAAAGCCAGCGATCTGAACCATGAGACATTCTGGGAAAGTTTATTTCGCTTTTGATTTAAACAATGGATCCTGCTACTAATTCTTATTCAATCTATATATATATATAAATAGCTGTGTGTGTGTATGTTCCAGCATAACTCTGGAACGCCTCGAGCAATTTCAACCAAACCTTGTACACAGATGACTTACTCTCTGGAAAAAAAATACTGTGGAGGTAAGACACTCCTAACACCCCTCGGGGTGAATATAGTGGCTGCGCCGCCCAGCTGATCTGTCCCGGCGGCCTTCTGCAGCGGCCAGGCACCACCTGCCGGGCCATTCTGGACGGCGAGGATTATTGGCGCCAGATGGGTGTTGGCCACGGTGTCAGCCATGCGCAGCCCCAATGCCGCCAGCCACTGGATGGAGGTTACCGGTGTGCATGGGCAGCCAGATGGACAAAGGGTGGGGCCCAAAGACTTATAGTGATTTTGTGTATGATTTTACTTTATAATGTGTATGCTGTATGTATACTTTTAAAAGCCTGTAAGGATTGGGATACATAAATACCCAAGCACTGCCGGGTTATAGCTAGTTAAACAAATAACTAAAAACTTTGGACAAGTCCCCTTACACTTTTGTGGATTTTATCTTCTTCAGGCAGCCAATTGGGAATTCTCATATAATTCTAGCTTGTGTGTGTGAGGGATGGAAATAAGAACATCTAAGAGTGAAGAAAGCACTCAAAAAGTCTTCCCTAGCTTTGATACTTCCATGTTTTACCTCCAGACTACATGGCCTATTCTTAGCACGTGGGGCTTTGAGACATGCATCTCAGGAGGTAACCAGTGTTCTGTCTCCTTCCCCACTTCAAATGCACGAGCTGGCCTTCAGCCAGTGGTTTCACAGCTCTTATCAGTTCTGGCAGAGAAATCGCAGCTGCCTGCCAAAGTTCAGACAAATGACTCACGTAGCAAGACTTTCAGCTCTTTTTGAAACGGTTCAGCTAAACTTTTGCTTCCTGTGGAGTGAGAGCAGTCCCAAAGCTCCTTATATATCCTGTGGGGTGGGGCTCCTGCCCCACCCTTCCTTTTGATGATGCCACCTCTCTAATCTTCTGAAGCCAAGCTTGATTATTATTATCAGCTGGGTCTGAAGGCGTAGCCTGGGGAAGGGAGGAATCAAGGGATGACGGCCTCATTATGTCCTCTGACTGGTCTGGTTCTGGCTCCTGGAGCCAGGCCAAAGGAATTGGTGCTCCCAAGGTAAGCCTTACTGGCCCTTCCCCCTCACTTTCGGAGTCACTTTCGGGGCCAGGTTCGGGGGCTGGAGTCACAACAATTAGGGTCAAGGAAGTCTGTGTTAGAGGCTTCAACTATGCTGAGCCTCACAAATTTAAGTATTACCCTCCCACTCTCTCCCAGGATGAAAAGATACCCTGCAATGTATTGAGGCTGCATAGTTTGGAAGCGCAGTGTCAGCGTTCCAGAAAACCCCCCTCTCCAAGTAACAACTCTGAAGCAAGCATTTTTCAAAGTTCCAGCTTAATATGGCTTCCAAAGCTGACATGCAGAGTGTCCCATGAAAACATGGTCCAGTTCAGGGTGGTATTCTGCCAGTTCTTACCGTTTCTCCAGAAATTTTGGAAGGGAAATTTTGAGTAGTTTGGAGAACCGGCAAATACCACCTCTGACTGGCCCTGCTCCCATCTATTCGGAGATTTAGTTTCCTTCCCCTGAAGTGGGGTGGAAATGGAGATTTTACAGTCACCTTCCCCCAGAGTGAGGTGGAAATGGAGCTTTTACAGTATCCATTCCTGGACCGGGGTGGGAATGGAGATTTTGCAGTATCCTTCCCCTGCCATGCCCAGCAAGCCACGCCCACAGAACCGGTAGTAAAAAAAATTGAATCCCACCATTGGTCCAGTTCCAAAAAGGACTCTTTTCGTTACTCCTTCCATAAGTCTGCAATGAACCAAAGGAAGGAGTATAGAGTTCTTGGTGCACTCTGAGCTTGTTGGTTTTCTTGCAGATGTTTCATTACCCAACTAAGTAACACCATCAGGGCCATCATCATCAGAGGAAGAAATAATCCAATCATCTTAAACGTGTTTTAAGCCCTTCTTCTCTGGTCATCCCACTGAGAACAGGGCTACCAGAAACTGGGCTCCTGTATTAGCCAAAATTTTAAGACTGCCGAAAATCAGAACATCCCCTTTCCAAGAATTACCTCCACTGGATAATAGCCCAACGGCTCGAATTTGGCGTCGATTTTATAGAAAGCCAATTCCTGTTCCAGCTCATACTGCTTCTGGCAAGCTCGAGTCAGTTCCACGGTTTTCTGCTTCAGCTAACGGAAAATGCAGGGGGGTAAAAGCAACGTAAGTTGATACATACAAGCAGTAAGTCAAGGTCACAGCACAATAGTGAGTGTGGATTACGGGACCAAGTGCTTTAACCATCGTGTAAGGTATGGTTTAAAGACCCAAGGTGTGCCGAACAATCCATGATGGGTTTGTTCACACAGAAGGCAAAGCCAAAACCAGATTCACATGATGGCTTAGCGTAACGAATGTCCTGATACAGTGTACGCAGAAGTTGTGATACAAGCAAGCAAACATCTGGGTGTATTTGATGTATTTATACGGTCAGCTGCAGAACAGCGTTTATTACAGTGTTGTTTTTGCTTTTCATGGATGAAAATAGTTGTGCAAAAAAATTGCTGCATCCCAGACATTTATTTCTTAGCACATACCAAATAAAGAGTCTTGACACAGACACAACAAAGTAATGGGTTATGTGTTTCCTAAAGGTTTTTTTTAAAGAAAAATGACCAATTCAAGAGGTTTTTTGAAAACCGTTTTAAATTTTCACAGCCATGCTCTATCTCCTGCCGTTTTCAGATTGTTCTGAAGTGGCTGGAAAAGGGGGATTTGTTCAACTTCGGGTATTTTTCTTTTCTTTTTTCTTTTTAAGGAGCCGAAAGAGAAAAAGAAACATCGTTCCTCTTGCTAAGTAGCCTCCTTTGGAATTCAGAGATGATCCGAGGGTATTACTGCAGCCCTCAACTTATAACAGTTTGTTTAATGACCGTTCAAAGTTACAACGGCACTGATAATAAAGTGACTTAGGACCACTTTTCACTCTTACAACCGTTGCAGCACCCCCAAGGTCATGTGATCAAAATTCAGACGCTTGGCAACTGACGCATAGTTATGACGGTCGCAGTGTCCCGGCGTCACACGATCTCCTTTTATGACCTTCTGACAAGCAACATCAATGGGAACTTAAATACTGTGGCAAGGAAGGTCATTAAACGGGGCAAAACTCAACTTAACAAATGTCTCGCTTAGCAACCGAAATTTTGAGCTCAATTGTGGTCGTAAGTGGAGGATTACTTGTATAATCTTATTTTGAAATTGGGCTGGTGGGGAAGTAACCTTAGCTTGATTTGCTCAGGAACTGATCGACTAACCATAGTTAATAAAAACACAGTTAAGTATCGGACAGTGGATCACATAAAGTATTTAACTTCATATCAAGCTTGCAAGCAATCCATAACCTTAAAATAGGATCTATGGTTGCCTAACACAGATATACGTTGCTTTACCAACTCATTTTTGGTTTCCAGTTCCGTCTCCAGGTCTTTATGGCTCTGTTTCTGCTGCTCTTGCTTCTGTTTTAAGGATTTGTTCTGCTCCTCTTGTTGCTGGACCTGCTCTAGCAAACCAGACTGTCTGTTCTGCAAGCATTCCATCTCCTTGGTCATCAGTTCCAGGTTACGTTCCAGGTGTTCTATCTCTTCTGCAAAAGACAAGCAAGCCAGGAGGGAAAAAAAAAATCACGCCCAGCTTCTTCTTGGCAGGAAAGCTAATAAATAACACAAATTGGATTGACAGACCCAAACCGAATGTTTGTTTATAACTGAGAGAGAAAAACAAGTAGGAAGGCCAAAGACATTGCTGAGGGAAGCCTGTTACACAGTGTGAAGCTATTTACTGACAAGTTCTTGTCTCTCGGATAGACCATATAGAATTTTTTTAGAATAGAATAGAATTTTTTATTGGCCAAGTGTGATTGGACACACAAGGAATTTGTCTTGGTGCATAAGCTCTCAGTGTACATAAAAGAAAAGATACCTTCATCAAGGTATGGTAGGATGGATAAAAAAATCGATAATTAAAAAAAAATTAAAAGAAATCAGATTTTTAAAAATTAAAATCGGATTTTTAAAAATTTACAAATCGGGTTTTTTTTTAATCGAATTTATTTTAATAAAATGCTTTTGGAGTAAAAAAAAATCTATCTAAAGATACTTTTCTATTTAAGATACATTAATAATTTAGTTTATTCAGCGTGAAATGGAGCTTAGTCATGTAGAATGAGGCTACTGTCGGTGAGTCTGCAATATTGGGGCTGTCGGTGAGTCAACAGCGGGTCAGAGGAGGAGCCGCTGCGAGACAGAAATGACAGTTGCTCTTTAAAAGTTATGATTTAAATCAAGTTGATTTAAATCAAGCCTTTTTACCAGTGATTTAAATCATGATTTAAATGGACTTGATTTAAATCAAATCCACCCTGCCATATGGACATAAAATGTGGGTTACCATCCAACTGCCACAAGCAACCCTTCTCTGTAAAAAAAGCATGACCACAGCCTAAAATAAAAATTGGAACAGTTCATTTTCAGTTACAATCCTAAACGCTTCTACATAAGGAGGTTTTCACCTAATGCAATATATGTTTTTAGAAGAAGCTATTCCGAATGCGTAATGATGGTTCGAGCTGGCACTTACGTACCCAAATTAAATCTTTCAAGGGCTTCTTCCCTGTCACAATTCGTCACCGGCTGGCCCTCAAGATCTTCCAGTGACCTCAGGTGGAAGATGGTATAGAGACGGTAGTGAGGTAGGTTCACCACGGGGTTGTCTGCCAGGAACAGAGAAGTCAAATCTTTAAGAGGCTTCAGTTTGGCTACTTCGTGGAGCTGAAAGGAAATAATAGACAATAATTTAAATAATAAATAAATGCAGGGAATAAATAAATAATAAAAGGACTTAAGACGCTGAGGCATAAGTTGGGGGTTAGTTTTCTGCTACAGATATGTAATGCATCAGACCATGAAATGATAAGCTAAATGGTTCTTTTGTGCTAAAAATGAATAGAAATTGATATAACCCTGAAGATGTTCTACCAATCATGATGCATCATGTTAATTTCTGGAGTTAAAAAAAAATCTATTGGATAGATACAACTGAAAAGAAGTCTGTATGAATGCTACACAAAGACAGCTGAATTCTAAAGTAGGGGAACCTTTTTTTTTAAAAAAAAACACCCGTTTTTTCTACTATAGTACTTTCATAGAGCTTTACAAATATACAGCAAGAGAACCAAAAATAGAGGCCAATGAAGAGCATTTTAAGGACACACAAAATGCTTCTTTGTGCGGGAGAGTACATTTTCTTCTTTTCTTAGCTTTAGGGAATGTTTACCCCAAATTATGTGACCCCGTCCTTGTTTTTTTCTAGCAGAAAGCAAAGATGTATTTATAGTGAGTTTCTGCAGTCATAGGATTCCGCAACTTGTTATCCCATGACTTTGGAAGCTGGTTCCTCTGGCAACAGCAATAGCATTTACACTTATATACCGCTTCGGAGTGCTCTACAGCCCTCTCTAAGCAGTTTACACAGTCAGCCTCTTGCCCCCAACAATCTGGGTCCTCATTTTACCAACCTCAGAAGGATGGAAGGCTGAGACAATCTTAAGCCGGTCAGGATTGAACTCCAGGTTGTGGGCAGAGTTAGCCTGCAATACTGCATTCTAACCACTGTGCCAGCATGGCAGAGTAGAATAAGGATAAAAATAAATAGAATAGAATAGAATAGAATAGAATAGAATAGAATAGAATAGAATAAGGATAGGAATATGGAATACGATAGAATAGAATATGGAATAGGAATAGGAAAATTTATATACCACTTCACAGTGCTTTACAGCTCTAAGCATTTTATAGAGTCAACCCATTGCCCCCAGCAATCTAGGTCCTCATTTTACCAACTTTGAAAGGATGGAAGGCTGAGTCAGCCATGAGCTGGTCAGGATCAAACTTGTGGCTATGGGCAGAGTTAGCCTACAATACTGCATTCTAACCACTGCGCCACCAGGGCTCTTTATTAACAGTCAGTAAAGGTATTGCTAATATTCCAAGGAAGCAGAACTGTTTTCAGAGGTGGCTATATTGTCAGATGGTGGGAAGGATTTAAAGAATTACAACAATAGCTACGATGGTACCCAATCCTCTTATTAATAAACATTGTCGTAGGGTGGAGAATCACTTACTGATGAGATTTTATTTTTTCTTAAATTCAGGATGCGAAGGGACCGGAGTTTTTTCCCCAGCCACACAGGGAGGTGTTCAATCTCATTCCCAGCCAGATTCAGCTTCTGAAGACTGTGTAAATGTTCAATGCCTTCTATTTTACTGGGGGAGAAAAAGAGATGGGTTGACAATACGGCATATTAAGGTGAGGAACAGGTTCGGATTTTAACATGAATGTTAGTTCACAAAGTAAGAGCTGTGATAACATTTCCCCACTCCACAGGCTAGGATTAGAACTGAACAACAGCCCAGCTAAAATAAAAAGCTATGAAGTTACAAGAATACAAGGGCATCTAAACAGGAAGTTTGCTGACATACATTGGTTTGTTATTACATATTCTTCTTCCATGTACTTCTTAGACTACTTCCATGTACTTGTATCCCTTTACCACAAAAGTGCTAAGATACTGAAAACTGAAATTGAGAGGGTTTATTGGGAGTTTGTTTAAAAAGAATGTGAAAGTTTATCCTTCTCATTTTGTGACACGTTAGCCTTTGGCTGATGCAAGTTTAAAAAAATGGGAACAGCCTTATCTGGTTTTTTAAAAAAAAAACCCTCAAGAAAAGCGTAATCTGTTTTGTAATTATTCACTCTTCTTTTCTTGCTCACCTTATTTTATTGAAAGAGAGGTTGAGGTCCAGTAACTTCAAAAGTTTATCCAATTTTTCAATCTTTTCGATCAGATTATGACTGAGATTTAGGACTTCCAGCTTACTACATCTCTCCAGATTTTCTATGTACTGAAAGGGATAAAAATATGCTGTTGGACTCATCTGCTCAGCTCTGCTACCACGCTATAAAGCATTAGAAAGTGTTTCTTTAGATCAGGTTTATTTGCAGAATTCCCATCACCTCTTTATTTCCCTGTGGTTGATGGCTGATCAAAGCACAAAGCACCAGACACAAACCTTAAATTTCTTCCCTCCATCTTTACCAAGAGAAAGATTCAGAGCGGTTATGCGTGCCAGATTCTCTTGCTTGGCGAGCTTCTTAAGAAGAGGTTCTGTTATGTATCGGGTACCCGGACCGCCATCTGAAATATACAGCAAGGTGTTTGTGGTAATAAACTGTGACAAAGAAACTGAACAAGGAACAATCTAAGCATTATCGAAGCCATAGAGGTGAATTCTGGGAGTTGAAGTCCACACTTCTTAAAATGGCTGAGAAACACTGTACTAAACACATAAGCTGCCTCTGTTAACTCAGTTAACATTCTGGGTGCCACATGATACAAATACTTTAAAATCAAACATTTAATGCACAATAGCGAGAGAAAAGTACCTCCCTTCCCCTCCATCCACTTCAAATGCTGTGAACCGGCCTGAAATCCTTACGATGGGGATAGAAACCATATTCGTATCGGATGAATTGGTAAGCCAAAACAGAACCGTGAAGTACAGATAGTCCTTGACTTATGACCACAGTTGAGCCCAAAATTTCTGTGGTTAAGTGAGACAGCTGTTAAGTGAGTTTGGCCCCATTTTATGACCGTTCTTGCCACCGTTGTTAAATGAATCTCTGCATTTCTTAAATTAGTAACAAAGTTGTTAAGTGAATCCATTGATTTCTGCTGGTCCGAAGGTCATAAAAGGGGATCACATGACCCCGGGGTACTGCAACCATCATAACTATGAGTTAGTTGCGAAAGGTCTTAATTTTGACCATGTGGATATGGGGATGCTGCAACGGTCATAAGTGTGAAAAATGGTCATAAGTCCCTTTTTTTCAGAGCTGTTGCACCTTCGAACAGTCACTAAATGAACGGTTGTAAGTTGAGGACTATCTGTAGTGTATATTTTCTTTAAAAATATAGAAGAGCTATTGTTTAGATCTCCTAACCAAAGTCCCTGCAGGAAAGCTGCAACGTTTTATATAATCCATCACTGATTATTACGATACCTGTATCGCTTTCTCGATCTATCTCTCCTTGATATCTTTGACCCATTGGCTGGTGGATCGACGGAATTCCTTCTGTGCCCAGCGGAGACGATGACCTGCTACGGGCACTTGCAGGAGACTTTGGACTCCGAGAGCGGGACGGAGACATCTGCGGCTTCCTCAGGGATGTTTTCTGTGGCTGGCCTCTCCTCATCGCACAGACCTCTGCATGTCATACGGCAAAAAGCTGAAAGGAAAGAGACCCCCGTGCTTTCCAAGCGGCATAACCAATTTAGCAGCTGCTTCACCGTAAAACCAGAGAAGTCAGCAACTTTTAATCCGCCTCTCCTCCAAAATATTAACTTGCCCTGCACAAACGTTTCATAAAAAGGGAAATGAATTAGAAGACATGTTCCCCAAGGCGGTCTAGTTTTACGGCTCCATCTTTGCTTACTCACTGCATGTCTCTTTTCCGGAAGCTGTGGTTCCCCTTCAGCGCATAAACACTTTAGCAGATGTTAAAGAACTGTGAAGCTTTTACAGTTCCAAAGTAGCAGGATCCGCTCAAGAAATCCCTTCAGTGTCCGATAATTTGCTTCTGTTACCTACCTTGAGGTCACTGATTATAAGTCTAGATTGCAGATATCAAGATGACACCCTCAGTTGTATCGGCAAAATGGGAACTACTTTTTTAAAAAGATATAGCCAGAGATCACACGGTTTTACCTTTAGGAGGGAAAAAGCTGACCTGAAAGTAAGATCTGAGCTTGTGTTCAGAAGGCGGATAGCTATTTCTGCATAATGTGTTCTCGACTTAGATGGACACTTATGAAAGCAGTGCCTCGAATTTGTTATTTATTTATTTATTTTTAAACGTGCCTTTGATGGTTTCTATGTTCTTTCCTTTGGGCATGTTTCTACTGGTATACAAAAGAGACAGTCATTGTTGGAAACTAGCTTAAACTAAAATCAGGAAAAACACGTTGCTTGCTCTTTTGTTTTCAAACAACAGTTTGCTGTTAACTATTTTTTGTCTTGATGTACAGGTAGTCCTTGACTTACAGGCCACAATTGAGCCCAGAATGTATATCACTAAGTGAGATGTTTGTTGAGTTTTGCCTCATTTTCCGACTTTTCTTCCCACAGTTGTTAAGTGAATCATTGCAATTGTTAAATTAGTCATACAGTTGTTTAGTGAATCTGGCTTCCCCACTGACTTTGTGTGTCAGAAGATCACAAAAGGAGATCCTGCCAAGGATCTGAATTTTGATCACTGACCATGGGGATGGCACCTGGGTCGTAAGTGCAAAATATAGTCATAACTGACTTTTTTCAGTGCTGTTGTAAGTTTGAACAGTCACTAAATGAATTGTTGTATGTCAAGGACTGCCTGTAAGTGGGTTTACCCAATACAAGGAATCAATCACTCACTTCTAGTATGTCATCCACTTCAGGGTGCTCTGAGTACTTTAATATTTCAGCGTCACTCAAGGGCAGAAAATCTAGTTAATTCCATAAACCATATTTAAACCATTAATAAAAAAATACAACCAAGACAGGCATTTATTATTTTGCACTTTTTGAAAACATTTAACTGGGGGTGGGAAGAGTTCCTATAATAGAAAAAGGAAGAAACAGTTTCAAATTTGGGTGGATTTCTTTCACAGAGGAAGACACCATGTATCCACACCTCTATTATAACAATTTAAGCAGAATCCCTGGAAAGCAAAGCAAAACATACCAGTCCTGGATTTTTTTTTTTACTTTAAAAAAAAAAATACCTGAAAAAAATAACAATTTCAATATTTGCACAACAAAATAAAAGCACGGGCTGCCTGGCAAGATTATAACATGGTAAAGATGCAAACAGAACAACAGAAAGGGGAGAGGGGAAAGGACCCACCAACCGCAAAATTGAAAATTCAGTACAAAATATAAATATAAAAAATAATTTTAAAAAATATGGTTATGTGTAGAGTATAGGAGACGATTTGGACTACAGTTCCCATTAACCAGCCTTGGGTTGGGGAGACTGATGGGGATTGCCTCTCTTGCAACCCGTCTGGATTATGGTACTTGTAGTCCAAACACTTTAAAAGGGGGTTTTCTGGGAGGGAGGGGAAAAAAAAAAGGGCGGAAAATGTTTTTGTTTTTTTAAAACTTTTTCAATTAAAAAAATAATAATAAAAATAAAATATAACCATAATTCTCTATTTTTTTGTATTTATTAAATTTTCAGATTTTTTTTTTTTAAAAAACGTGATCATTTTAAAGCAGGGAGAAAAGCTCTCCTTTGCAAGAAGGGACAATCCCCATCACCCCCACCCACCCCCGGAGGTGGCTGATGGGACTTGTAATCCAAATCACCCAAACAAGAATAAGCCCAGCTCACCCACTCAATACTAAAAAGCACTTAAAAATTAAAAAAAAAAAAGGGGGGGGGTATTTTAAAAACCGGGCCTCCAATTTTCCCGGCCTCTCATGGGGCACAAGGGGGATGGATGGATGGCTTGGCTGCCTGGCGGATGGGATTTGTAGTCCAAAGGGCTCCCCGGGCGGGGCGAAAGGGTCCTCAGATGGGGCGGGGGGGGGACGGGAAGGGGCGAAGCCTTGAGGAGAAGGCATTACGCACTCACACAACACACACACAGCGTCGCAACCGCCGCCTCCCAAATCTGCCTCACCTGTGCGGCCGCGGCCCACCTGGCCGTGACGAGCCGCCTCGCGCGCCCCGCGTTGCTTCCCGCCGTCTCCATGGCAACCGCTGCGGGAGCCAGCCGGGCCGGGCCCTTACGCGAGATATGGCGGAGGGGGGGGGAGCGCGCTGAAAGAAACAGCTGCCCTGCCCGCGCGCGCGCTCGCTCGCTCCTTGTGTGCGCGTGCGCACGAGCTCGAGCGAGCGCGCTTTCCCGCCCGAGCCGCCCTCGGAGCCGCCTCTCTCCGCGCCCACCTGGCCCGCGATTGGCTGCCCTGAAAACCCGCCGCTCGGATTGGCCGAGAGGCCTCCCCTCTCTCCGAGGGGCGGGGGAGGAGCGTTTAAAACGTCGGCGGGCTCCTCAGCTGTGTGTAAAATTAGCCAGCGAGCTGCCGAAGCGGCAGGCTTCGCCGCGCCTCTCGTCCCTCGAAAGGGACGATGCTGCGGGGCGCCGGGGAGCCCCACAAAAAAAATCTCTCACCGGCGCCCCCGCAGCCCCAAGACCTCGAGCTCGAGGCCGGGCAGGGCCTTTGAGCTTTTGAGGTAATTCTACCTGAGACTTTTTATACGTTGTAGGTGGTGGTGGTGGTGATGGGAGAGCGTGACTTCTTTAGATAGTTAATTAATAGTCTTGTTTTTCGGTGAGTTAAGGGTAGCTCCTGTGGTAATTTTAACCACGGCGTGTGTTCTTGGGAGTAAAAACTGAGGTAATATCTCAACAGTAATGTTCTTTAAAGGACTCCAATACCTCAGGTCACTAAAGATAATTATTTCAGTCTTTGCCAAATGGGGTTTCCCCTCAGGGGATACCGCGAACCACGGAGTCTTGAAGCAATTCTAGTCAAGAAGTTCTTAAAATACTGGTAGAACCTGAGGTAATAGCCATGTCCTGTTAAAAAAAAGGACCAAACCGCCACAGGTGAATAAGTGCTAAAATGAGTTTTAAAGGTAAAATTGCCTCAGGAGTTGACCTCGCTCTCAGGAATAAAGTCAAATTTAGGTAATTTTTAGTCAAGGCTCTTTCAAAAGAAGCAAAATTCAAGTCAACTAAAAGCAAAAAGTTCACTAAAATTTACTTCAGGTCCAGGAGTTGAGTTTATTTTCTTCAGATAGTCAGTTTTTGAAGACTGAGGTAATTTTAGCCAAGGCTCAAGTTCTTAAGAAGTAAGAGACAGCCGTGTCCGAACCACCATAGGTGAATAAGAGTTAAAAAATGAGCTTTGGAGTAAAGTCTGAGGTAAAAATAGCCATGACCTGGCTTGCAGACTAAGAAAAGTGCTGCAAGTAAGGAGGGGAAAGTTAATTAAAATTTCTTCAGCAGCTGATTTGACTCTGAGGAATCAAGCTGAGGGAATTTTAGCCAGGTGCAGTTAAAAGGGCTAAACTTGCCACAGGTGAACAAGCATTAAAATTAGGTTAAAGGCAAAATTGCTGGAGTTTTCCTTATTTTCTTGAATAAAGTCAACTCTTGGGACCTTTTAGGACATTTTAGTCAAGTCCTTAAAAGAAGCAAACATGTCCTTAAACAGTCCTTAAAAGAAGCAAACATGTAGAGGACTAGTTCCTTCAAGTAACTAAAGGCAAAAAAATGAACTAAAATTGCTTCAGGTCCAGGAGTTGACTTGACTTTCTTGAAATAAACTCAGCTCTTGAGGACTGAGGTAATTTTAGTCAAGGCTCCTTTAAAAGAAGCAAAACATGTAGAGGACTAGTAACTTCAAGTTCATGTCCTGTTAAAGGGACCAAACCGCCACAGGTGAATTAGAATTAGCTTTAGAGGTAAAATTGCCTCAGGAGCTAACAGTGCTCTCAGGAATAAAGAATTCTTGGGGCCTGAGGTAATTTTAGCCAAGGCTCAAGTTCTTAAGAGTAAAATACTGATGGAACCTGAGGTAATTTCAGCCACGTCCTTTTGAAAGGACCAAACCACTACAGTTGAACAAGAGTTAAATTAGCTTTGGAATAAAGTCTGAGGTAATAATAGCCATGTCCTTGCAGACTAAAGAGTACTGTAAGTAAGTAGAGGTGAAAGTTAATTAAAATTACTTCAGAGCCCAGGAGTTAGGCGTTGATTTGACTTTGAGGAATAAGTGCATTAGCTTAATTAGCTTAATTAATTAGTTTAAAAGCAAAACTGCTTCAGTACCTGGAGTTGCCCTTACTTTCTTTGAATAAAGTCAACTCTTGGGACCTGAGGACATTTTAATCAAGGCTCAAGTCCTTAAAAGAAGCAAACATGTAGAGGACTGGTTCCTTCAAGTAACTAAAGGCAAAAAATTAACTAAAATTGCTTCAGGTCCAGGAGTTGACTTTACTTTCTTGAAATAAAGTCAGCTCTTGAGGACTGAGGTAATTTTAGCCAAGGCTCAAGTTCTTAAGAGTAAAATACTGGTGGAACGTGAGTAATCTCAGCCATATCCTGTTAAAAGGACTAAACCAGGGGTCTCCAACCTTGGCAACTTTAAGCCTGGAGGACTTCAACTCCTAGAATTCCCCAGCTAGCTTTGCTGGCTGGGGAATTCTGGGAGTTGAAGTCCTCCAGGCTTAAAGTTGCCAAGGTTGGAAACCCTTGGACTAAACTACCCTAGGCAAGTAAGAGTTAAAATTAACTTTAAAGGTAAAATTGCCTCAGGAACTGACAGTGCTCTCAGGAATACAGTGAATTCGTGGCTCCTGAGGTAATTTTAGCCAAGACTCAAGTCCTTAAACGAAGCAAAACTTGTAATAGGATTAGCTAATTGAAGTAACTAATAGTTAAACTTAACTAAAATGACTTCAAGGTCAGGAGCTGACCTTACTTCCTTGGAGGAAGATAAACTCTCTGGGCATGAAGCAATTTTAGGGATGCTTCCTGTTCCCCAAGAGTAAGAGAAACTGCTGGGACTAGAAGCCTTTACAGTAGGAACAGTAAAACCTGTGGTCTGAGGAAGTCTCAAGAGCACAAGGTTCCAGTTCATTCTATCGTGCCTTCTTTCACTTGTAGGATAAAGCATATAAAAGCCCCTTTGTAAAATCACTTGATTGGTTTTCTAGTCTCTGAACATCAGTTGGTCATTTGGTGACATTGATCTTTTTTATCTCAAAGGCATGAATCCAAATAGACGAAGAAGAAGACATCAACAGTAAGACAGATGGTTTCATTCACTCTCCAATACTGTATATACCATAATGAAAGTGAGGAAGCCTGGCAGGTACTGTTTGCAACATGTTTTTTACTTCAAAAATCTTTGGCCTTGCTAAAGTTTACTCTAAGGCTTGCTTTAGCAAAGATTTTTAAAAAAAACATTACAAAGTATCAATAGTAAGAAGAGCAGTCATAAGTGTGACAAACTACATAAAAAGTATCAAAAAATTTCTGATGCAACATAATTTTGGATATTGGCTCTGGTTCTTGGAACCAGAGAGGCCCGCACAAGCATTCCCAAAGAAACACAGCCTGGAGATGGGGGTGATGCCCCTTATAGAGGTCTTTCAGTCCCTGAGCTTCCCCTCTGACGCTCACACTGAATGAGCCCGGGAGTCAATCCGCTACCTGTCTCATTGCGTCTGTGAGCAGAAACTGTGGGAGGCTCACACTGGAAGTCCTCTCTAGGGTCGCCCTAGGGCTGAGCAAGCAGTGAGGGTGAATCACACTGGAAGAGACAACAGCGCTCAGCTAGAAGCCTCCTCCAGTGCCTGAGGACCCCCTCAATGAGACTCAGACTGCAAGGGAATCCTTTGGGATCACCTCTCTCCCACCTTCAAACCTTTAGAAATAATACCAGTACCAGCCAGACTTCTTAGAACCAAAAATGAACCTGGTGATGCAATTTGATACGAGGTATACCAATAAAGGAGAATATTTGTGGCTCCCGGTTGAAATGAGGCATCCTTGGTGCTGTCTGAGCTTTGTGGTTTTCTTGTAGGTATTTCATTAGGAAACTAGGGTACATCAGTGCTGGAAGGGAGTGCAGTTTGCTCTCAATTTATGTTCTAGTGGCTTCTTTCAGTGTTGGTAGAAATGGTCGTGGAGGTTCTTTGTTGCGCTATTTGTTGTTAGCTTCTTTAGAAGTTCCTTGATCGGGGCATTCTTCTTGATTGTCTGATTTTATTCATGGTGTTAAAACCTAAAGGCCCTTTTTAATGCTACATGTAGCCATTGATCTGTAAAAGATCTTACAGTTTTCTACATATGTAATTTTACTATGGCAGTGGTTTTTAGAACCCAAAAGAAAACCTCAAGGGCCCTTTACTAGTATAGGGTTCATATCTTTCTTGCCTGGAACAAATGTAATCATGGCAATGGTTCTTATAACCGGAAAGGCAATCTCAATGGCCCTTTTTAATGCTAGGCGTGGCTGTTGATCAATTATACAGTTTATAGAGTTCTGCCTGGCATAACTTTAGCCCTGGCATTGGTTCTTAGAACCAAAAAGGAAAATGTACTGGCTGTTTTTAATGCTAGGTATGGTCAGTGATTGATAATAGATATCATACATTTCCTGCCTGGCATAAATTTAGCCATGGTGATGGTTCTTAGAACCAGAAAGGAAACCTCAATGGCCCTTTTTAATGCCAGGTGTGGCTGTTGATCGATTATAGATTTTATAGATTTCTGCCTGGCATAACTTTAGCCCTGGCATTGATTCTTAGAACCAAAAAGGAAAATGTACTGGCTGTTTTTAATGCTAGATATGGTCAGTGATTGATAATAGATATCATACATTTCCTGCCTGGCATAAATTTAGCCATGGTGATGGTTCTTAGAACCAGAAAGGAAACCTCAATGGCCCTTTTTAATGCCAGGTGTGGCTGTTGATTGATTATAGATTTTATAGATTATTGTCTGCCATACTTTTATCATGGCGATGGTTCTCAGAACCAGAAAGGAAACCTCAATGGCCCTTTTTAATGCTAGGCATGGCTGTTGATCGATAATAGATTTTATAGATTTCTGCCTGGCATAACTTTAGCCCTGGCATTGGTTCTTAGAACCAGAAAGGAAAACGTACTGGCTGTTTTTAATGCTAGGTATGGCCAGTGATTGATAATAGATTTCATACATTTCCTGCCTGGCATAAATTTAGCCATGGCGATGGTTCTTAGAACCAGAAAGGAAACCTCAATGGCCCTTTTTAATGCCAGGTGTGGCTGTTGATCGATTATAGATTTTATAGATTATTGTCTGCCATACTTTTATCATGGCGATGGTTCTTAGAACCAGAAATGAAACCTCAATGGCCCTTTTTAATGCTAGGCATGGCTGTTGATCAATTATAGATTTTATAGATTTCTGCCTGGCATAACTTTAGCCCTGGCATTGGTTCTTAGAACCAAAAAGGAAAATGTACTGGCTGTTTTTAATGCTAGGTATGGTCAGTGATTGATAATAGATATCATACATTTCCTGCCTGGCATAAATTTAGCCATGGTGATGGTTCTTAGAACCAGAAAGGAAACCTCAATGGCCCTTTTTAATGCCAGGTGGTTGTTGATCGATTATAGATTTTATAGATTTCTGCCTGGCATAACTTTAGCCCTGGCATTGATTCTTAGAACCAAAAAGGAAAATGTACTGGCTGTTTTTAATGCTAGATATGGTCAGTGATTGATAATAGATATCATACATTTCCTGCCTGGCATAAATTTAGCCATGGTGATGGTTCTTAGAACCAGAAAGGAAACCTCAATGGCCCTTTTTAATGCCAGGTGTGGCTGTTGATTGATTATAGATTTTATAGATTATTGTCTGCCATACTTTTATCATGGCGATGGTTCTCAGAACCAGAAAGGAAACCTCAATGGCCCTTTTTAATGCTAGGCATGGCTGTTGATCGATAATAGATTTTATAGATTTCTGCCTGGCATAACTTTAGCCCTGGCATTGGTTCTTAGAACCAGAAAGGAAAACGTACTGGCTGTTTTTAATGCTAGGTATGGCCAGTGATTGATAATAGATTTCATACATTTCCTGCCTGGCATAAATTTAGCCATGGCGATGGTTCTTAGAACCAGAAAGGAAACCTCAATGGCCCTTTTTAATGCCAGGTGTGGCTGTTGATCGATCATAGATTTTATAGATTATTGTCTGCCATACTTTTATCATGGCGATGGTTCTTAGAACCAGAAATGAAACCTCAATGGCCCTTTTTAATGCTAGGCATGGCTGTTGATCAATTATAGATTTTATAGATTTCTGCCTGGCATAACTTTAGCCCTGGCATTGATTCTTAGAACCAAAAAGGAAAATGTACTGGCTGTTTTTAATGCTAGATATGGTCAGTGATTGATAATAGATATCATACATTTCCTGCCTGGCATAAATTTAGCCATGGTGATGGTTCTTAGAACCAGAAAGGAAACCTCAATGGCCCTTTTTAATGCCAGGTGTGGCTGTTGATTGATTATAGATTTTATAGATTATTGTCTGCCATACTTTTATCATGGCGATGGTTCTCAGAACCAGAAAGGAAACCTCAATGGCCCTTTTTAATGCTAGGCATGGCTGTTGATCGATAATAGATTTTATAGATTTCTGCCTGGCATAACTTTAGCCCTGGCATTGGTTCTTAGAACCAGAAAGGAAAACGTACTGGCTGTTTTTAATGCTAGGTATGGCCAGTGATTGATAATAGATTTCATACATTTCCTGCCTGGCATAAATTTAGCCATGGCGATGGTTCTTAGAACCAGAAAGGAAACCTCAATGGCCCTTTTTAATGCCAGGTGTGGCTGTTGATCGATTATAGATTTTATAGATTATTGTCTGCCATACTTTTATCATGGCGATGGTTCTTAGAACCAGAAATGAAACCTCAATGGCCCTTTTTAATGCTAGGCATGGCTGTTGATCAATTATAGATTTTATAGATTTCTGCCTGGCATAACTTTAGCCCTGGCATTGGTTCTTAGAACCAAAAAGGAAAATGTACTGGCTGTTTTTAATGCTAGGTATGGTCAGTGATTGATAATAGATATCATACATTTCCTGCCTGGCATAAATTTAGCCATGGTGATGGTTCTTAGAACCAGAAAGGAAACCTCAATGGCCCTTTTTAATGCCAGGTGTGGTTGTTGATCGATTATAGATTTTATAGATTTCTGCCTGGCATAACTTTAGCCCTGGCATTGATTCTTAGAACCAAAAAGGAAAATGTACTGGCTGTTTTTAATGCTAGATATGGTCAGTGATTGATAATAGATATCATACATTTCCTGCCTGGCATAAATTTAGCCATGGTGATGGTTCTTAGAACCAGAAAGGAAACCTCAATGGCCCTTTTTAATGCCAGGTGTGGCTGTTGATTGATTATAGATTTTATAGATTATTGTCTGCCATACTTTTATCATGGCGATGGTTCTCAGAACCAGAAAGGAAACCTCAATGGCCCTTTTTAATGCTAGGCATGGCTGTTGATCGATAATAGATTTTATAGATTTCTGCCTGGCATAACTTTAGCCCTGGCATTGGTTCTTAGAACCAGAAAGGAAAACGTACTGGCTGTTTTTAATGCTAGGTATGGCCAGTGATTGATAATAGATTTCATACATTTCCTGCCTGGCATAAATTTAGCCATGGCGATGGTTCTTAGAACCAGAAAGGAAACCTCAATGGCCCTTTTTAATGCCAGGTGTGGCTGTTGATCGATCATAGATTTTATAGATTATTGTCTGCCATACTTTTATCATGGCGATGGTTCTTAGAACCAGAAATGAAACCTCAATGGCCCTTTTTAATGCTAGGCATGGCTGTTGATCAATTATAGATTTTATAGATTTCTGCCTGGCATAACTTTAGCCCTGGCATTGGTTCTTAGAACCAGAAAGGAAAATGTACTGGCTGTTTTTAATGCTAGGTATGGCCAGTGATTGATAATAGACTTCATACATTTCCTGCCTGGCATCAATTTAGCCATGGCGATGGTTCTTAGAACCAGAAAGGAAACCTCAATGGCCCTTTTTAATGCCAGGTGTGGCTGTTGATTGATTATAGATTTTATAGATTATTTTCTGCCATACTTTTATCATGGCGATGGTTCTTAGAACCAGAAAGGAAACCTCAATGGCCCTTTTTAATGCTAGGCGTGGCTGTTGATCGATTATAGAGTTTATAGATTTCTGCCTGGCATAACTAGCCAGGGTGATCGTTCCTAGGACCAGAAAACCTCAATGGCCCTTAATGTTTGATATGGCCAATGATAAACAATAGACTTGAGACTGTTCTTGCCTGGCATAATTTTAGCCATGGCGATGGTTTTTAGAACCCAAAGAAACCCTCAATGGCCCTTTTCTAATGCTAGATGTGGCCATTGATCCACAAAAGATTTTATAGTTTTGTAGCTTTAGAGCCTGAGGGGAGGAACAATTGCATTCTTGCCCCAAATGTTCCTCAAAAGCGACAACGCTTGTTGGGCAAGAGTCAGGAAGGAAAGAAAGCGAAAGAAGAAAAAAGAAGGAAGAAAGAAGAATTCAAGAAAACGTCTGCAGCTCAAGCCCTGTTAGCCTTCTACGCTTTGTTGGCCTTCTACGCTGGGAGGTGAGTCCAGTTCTGACTTGTCTTCTTCAAAGTTTTGGGATAATGGAGGGAGATGGATGGTCTTACCTGACGGCCCGTTCTTCCTGGGGAAGGAAGGGTAAAACCTGCGTCTGTGGTAATAGAAATCAAAGTGGATTGTGCATTCTTAGGACGGCACTGTAAATAATGTTATTGTTGTTTTTATTTCACAGGCACGTACTACAACATCTTAGAAGGCAGAAGGTTCATTTATCAACCTTCAATGTTGAGGATGAAAATGGAAGAAGGAGGAACGGAAAGCAAGAATGAATACGATCTTCGTGAAAAAGACGACTTCACCAAGTAAATCAAAACTGTAGATACTAGATATTATACCTTTCTGGCCTGTTATAAATTTAGCCGCCAGATTGATTCTTAGAACAGGAAAGGAAATTCAACCCCCCTTTTTAATGCCAGTTGAGGCTGTTGATCGATTATAGATTTTATATATTTTCACCTGCCATAATTTTAGCATGGCGATGGTTCTCAGAACCAGAAATGAAACTTCAGTGGCCCTTTTTAATGCCAGGTGTGGCTGTTGATTGATTATAGATTTTATAGATTTCTGCTTGGCATAACTTTAGCCCTGGCATTGGTTCTTAGAACCAGAAAGGAAACTTCAATGGCCATTTTTAATCTTTGGTATGGCCAATGATAAATAATAGATTTGAGATTGTTCTTGCCTGGTGTAATTTTAGCCACGGCGATGGTTTTTAGAACCCAAAGAAAACCTCAATGGCCCTTTTCTAATGCTAGATGTGGCCGTTGATCCACAAAAGATTTTATAGCTTTGTAGCTTTAGAGCCTGAGGGGAGGAACAATTGCACTCTTGCTGCCAAATGTTCCTCAAAAGCGACAACGCTTGCTGGGCACGAGTCAGGAAGGAAAGAAAGCGAAAGAAGAAAAAAGAAGGAAGAAAGAAGAGTTCAAGAAAACGTCTGCAGCTCAAGCCCTGTTAGCCTTTGGCTGTGATGTGGCCTTCTACACTGGGAGGTGAGTGCGGTTCTGACTTGTCTTCTTCAAAGTTTTGGGATAATGGAGGGAGATGGATGGTCTTACCTGACGGCCCGTTCTTCCTGGGTAAGGAAGGGTAACGCCTGCGTCTGTGGTAATAGAAATCACCGTGCATTGTGCATTCTTAGGATGGCAGTGTAAATAATGTTGTTGTTTTTATTTCATAGGCACATATTACAACTTCTTGGAAAGCAGGAGGTTCATTTGTCGGCCTTCAGTGTTGAGGGTGAAAATGGAAGAAGAATGAACAGAAAGCAAGAATGAATACGATCTTCGTGAAAAAGACGACTTCACCAAGTAAATTAAAACTGTAGATAGATGTTATATCTTTCTGGCCTGTTGTAAATTTAGCCGTCAGATTGATTCTTAGAACAGGAAAGGAAACTTCAATGGCCCTTTTTAATGCTAAGTGTGGCTGTTGATTGATTATAGATTTTATAGATTTCTGCTTGGCATAACTTTAGCCCTGGCATTGGTTCTTAGAACCAGAAAGGAAACTTCAATGGCCATTTTTAATCTTTGGTATGGCCAATGATAAATAATAGATTTGAGATTGTTCTTGCCTGGTGTAATTTTAGCCACGGCGATGGTTTTTAGAACCCAAAGAAAACCTCAATGGCCCTTTTCTAATGCTAGATGTGGCCGTTGATCCACAAAAGATTTTATAGCTTTGTAGCTTTAGAGCCTGAGGGGAGGAACAATTGCACTCTTGCTGCCAAATGTTCCTCAAAAGCGACAACGCTTGCTGGGCACGAGTCAGGAAGGAAAGAAAGCGAAGAAGAAAAAAGAAGGAAGAAAGAAGAGTTCAAGAAAACGTCTGCAGCTCAAGCCCTGTTAGCCTTTGGCTGTGATGTGGCCTTCTACACTGGGAGGTGAGTGCGGTTCTGACTTGTCTTCTTCAAAGTTTTGGGATAATGGAGGGAGATGGATGGTCTTACCTGACGGCCCGTTCTTCCTGGGTAAGGAAGGGTAACGCCTGCGTCTGTGGTAATAGAAATCACCGTGCATTGTGCATTCTTAGGATGGCAGTGTAAATAATGTTGTTGTTTTTATTTCATAGGCACATATTACAACTTCTTGGAAAGCAGGAGGTTCATTTGTCGGCCTTCAGTGTTGAGGGTGAAAATGGAAGAAGAATGAACAGAAAGCAAGAATGAATACGATCTTCGTGAAAAAGACGACTTCACCAAGTAAATTAAAACTGTAGATAGATGTTATATCTTTCTGGCCTGTTGTAAATTTAGCCGTCAGATTGATTCTTAGAACAGGAAAGGAAACTTCAATGGCCCTTTTTAATGCTAAGTGTGGCTGTTGATCGATGATAGATTTTATAGATTTTTGCCTGCCATAATTTTAGCAGGGCAATGGTTCTCAGAACCAGAAATGAAACTTCAATGGCCCTTTTTAAATGCTAGGTTTGGCTGTTGATCGATTATAGAGTTTATAGATTTCTGCCTGGCATAACTTTGGCCACGGTGATGGTTCTTAGAACCAGAAAGGAAAATGTACTGGCTGTTTTTAATGCTAGGTATGGCCAGTAATTGATAATAGATTTCATACATTTCCTGCCTGGCGTAAATTTAGCCATGGTGATGGTTCTTAGAACCAGAAATGAAACTTCAGTGGCCCTTTTTAATGCTAGGTGTGGTTGTTGATTGATTATAGAGTTTATAGAGTATTGTCTGCCATACTTTTATCATGGCGATGGTTCTTAGAACCAGAAATGAAACCTCAATGGCCCTTTTTAATGCTAGGCATGGCTGTTGATCAATTATAGATTTTATAGATTTCTGCCTGGCATCACTTTAGCTAAGGCATTGGGTCTTAGAACCAGAAAACTTCAATGGCCATTTTTAATCTTTGGTATGGCCAATGATAAATAATAGATTTGAGATTGTTCTTGCCTGGTGTAATTTTAGCCATGGTGATGGTTTTTAGAACCCAAAAAAATCTCAATGGCCCTTTTCTAATGCTAGATGTGGCCGTTGATCCACAAAAGATTTTACAGCTTTGTAGCTTTAGAGACTGAGGGGAGGAACAATTGCACTCTTGCTGCCCAATGTTCCTCAAAAGCTTGCTGGGCACGAGTCAGGAAAGAAAGCGAAAGAAGAAAAAAGAAGGAAGAAAGAAGAGTTCAAGAAAACGTCTGCAGCTCAAGCCCTGTTAGCCTTTGGCTGTGATGTGGCCTTCTACGCTGGGAGGTGAGTGCGGTTCTGACTTGTCTTCTTTGGGATAATGGAGGGAGATGGATGGTCTTACCTGACGGCCCGTTCTTCCTGGGTAAGGAAGGGTAACATCTGAGTCTGTGGTAATAGAAATCAAAGTGGATTGTGCATTCTTAGGACGGCACTGTAAATAATGTTATTGTTGTTTTTATTTCACAGTCACATACTACAACTTCTTGGAAAGGAGAAGGTTCATTTGTCAGCCTGCAGTGTGGAGGTGTGAAAATGGAAGAAGAAGGAACAGAAAGCAAGAATGAATACGATCTTCGTGAAAAAGACGACTTCTCCAAGTAAATTAAAACTGTAGATACTAAATGTTATACTTTTTTGGCCTGTTGTAAATTTAGCCGTTAGATTGATTCTTAGAACTGGAAAGGAAACTTCAACGGCCCTTTTTAATGCCAATTGTGGCTGTTGATCGATGATAGATTTTATAGATTTTCACCTGCCATAATTTTAGTATGGTGATGGTTCTTAGAACCAGAAATGTAACTCCAATGGCCTTTTTAAATGCTAGGTGTAGCTGTTGATCAATTGTAGATTTTATAGATTTCTGCCTGGCATAATTTTAGCCATGGTGATGGTTCTTAGAACCAGAAATGAAACCTCAATGGCCCTTTTTAATGCCAGTTGTGGCTGTTGATTTATTATAGATTTTATAGATTTTTGCCTGCCATAATTTTAGCATGGCGATGGTTCTTAGAACCAGAAATGAAACTTCAATGGCTTTTTTAATGCTAGGTGTGGCTATTGATCAATTATAGATTTTATAGATTTCTGCCTGGCATAACTTTAGCCTTGGTGATGGTTCTTAGAAACAGAAAGGAAACCTCAATGGCCCTTTTTAATGCTAGGTGTGGCTGTTGATTGATTATAGATTTTATAGAGTATTGTCTGCCATACTTTTATCATGGCGATGGTTCTTAGAACCAGAAATGAAACTTCAATGGCCCTTTTTAATGCTAGGCGTGGTTGTTGATTGGTTATAGATTTTATAGTTTTCTGCCTGGCATCACTTTACCTAAGGCATTGGGTCTTAGAACCAGAAAACCTCAATGGCCATTTTTAATCTTTGGTATGGCCAATGATAAATAATAGATTTGAGATTGTTCTTGCCTGGTGTAATTTTAGCCATGGCAATGGTTTTTAAAACCTGAAGAAAACTTCAATGGCCCTTTTCTAATGCTAGATGTGGCCATTGATCCACAAAATATTTTATAGCTTTGTAGCTTTAGAGACTGAGTGGGAGGAACAATTGCGCTTTTGCTGCCAAATGTAAATCAAGAGTGAACTGTAGAAGAATTTCTGAAACTGTAAGTCCCTTTCATTAATACATCATACCAGACATCATGGACATTTTAATATTTAATGTCATAACATTTTAATGCAATCTGTGGCTGTTGATAGATAATAAGTGTATATAGTTTTCTTGCCTGGTGTAGTTTTACCCATTGTCATGGTTTTTAGAAGCAGAAAGAAAAGCTCATCTACCCTTTTTAAATTTGTCTGTTCCATGACGTATATAAGATTCCATAGTTTTCCTGCCACCTTACTTTTAGACCCAGCAATGGTTCTTAAAACCAAGAAAAATACTGCTGTCCCTTTTTAATGCTAGTGTGGTCAGTGATTATTAAACTAGTAATTAGTTTTCAGTTATGGTGTAATGTTAACCATAGCTGTGGATCTTTGAATTTGATAGTGCCCGAAAAATATTTCATACCAACACTGCATAGAAAGGATAGGGTCTTTCAGTCCCTGAGCACACCCCCTGTGAGACTCACACTGGAAGTCATTCTGGAGCTCCATTGGGTGACCTTTTCAGTCCCTGAGCGGGCGGTGAGGGTGAATCACACTGGAAGAGTCACAGCGCCCAGAGAGAAGGCTCTCCCAGTCCCTGAGGATCCCTAGGGAGTCTCAAACTGGAAAGGAATCCTTTTGGATCACCAGTCCTCCTCCTCCACATTCGTAGCCTGCCTACGTTCATGCATGAGCACAGATGAGTTGATGGGGGCATTTCTCGGGAGAAAGGTTGCACTGTTTCCGTAGCCATTGTGACTCACCAGACACCCACGCATGATGGTGAAAATGCTACGGCGCCTCCTGGTGGTGGAGGTCTTCCAGTCCCTGAGCGGGCGGTGAGGGTGAATCACACTGGAAGAGTCAGAGCGCTCAGAGAGAAGGCTCTCCCAGTCCCTGAGGATCCCCAGGGAGTCTCAAACTGGAAAGAAATCTTTCTGGATCACCTCCCACATGGCCAGTAGTGACTCAGTGCAGTCCGTGAAACCAGAGAGTCAAAGGAGATGCACTACCCCGATTCTATCTGTGCTCAAATGATGGTGGAAATGCCACGGCGCCCCAGGTGGTGGAGGTCTTCCAGTCCCTGAGCGGGCGGTGAGGGTGAATCACACTGGAAGAGTCAGAGCACCCAGAGAGAAGGCTCTCCCAGTCCCTGAGGATCCCTAGGGACTCTCAAACTGGAAAGAAATCGTTTTGGATCACCAGTCCTCCTCCTCCACATTCGTAGCCTGCCTACGTTCATGCATGAGCACAGATGAGTTGATGGGGGCATTTCTCGGGAGAAAGGTTGCACTGTTTCTGTGGCCATTGTGACTCACCAGACACCCACGCATGATGGTGAAAATGCTACGGCGCCTTCTGGTGGTGGAGGTCTTCCAGTCCCTGAGCGGGCGGTGAGGGTGAATCACACTGGAAGAGTCAGAGCGCTCAGATAGAAGGCTCTCCCAGTCCCTGAGGATCCCCAGGGAGTCTCAAACTGGAAAGAAATCTTTCTGGATCACCTCCCACATGGCCAGTAGTGACTCAGTGCAGTCCGTGAAACCAGTGAGTCAAAGGAGATGCACGACCCCTGATTCCATCTGCGCTCAAATGATGGTGGAAATGCCACGGCGCCCCAGGTGGTGGAGGTCTTCCAGTCCCTGAGCGGGCGGTGAGGGTGAATCACACTGGAAGAGTCAGAGCACCCAGAGAGAAGGCTCTCCCAGTCCCTGAGGATCCCTAGGGACTCTCAAACTGGAAAAAAATCCTGCTGGATCACCAGTCCTCCTCCTCCACATTCGTAGCCTACATGCATGAGCACAGATGAGTTGATGGGAGCATTTCTCGGGAGAAAGGCTGCACTGTTTCCGTGGCCATTGTGACTCACCAGACACCCACGCATGATGGTGAAAATGCTACGGCGCCTCCTGGTGGTGGAGGTCTTCCAGTCCCTGAGCGGGCGGTGAGGGTGAATCACACTGGAAGAGTCAGAGCGCCCAGAGAGAAGGCTCTCCCAGTCCCTGAGGATCCCTAGGGACTCTCAAACTGGAAAGAAATCCTTCTGGATCACCTCCCACATGGCCAGTAGTGACTCAGTGCAGTCCGTGAAACCAGAGAGTCAAAGGAGATGCACGACCTCTGATTCCATCTGTGCTCAAATGATGGTGGAAATGCCACGGCGCCCCAGGTGGTGGAGGTCTTCCAGTCCCTGAGCGGGCGGTGAGGGTGAATCACACTGGAAGAGTCAGAGCGCCCAGAGAGAAGGCTCTCCCAGTCCCTGAGGATCCCTAGGGACTCTCAAACTGGAAAGAAATCGTTTTGGATCACCAGTCCTCCTCCTCCACATTCGTAGCCTACCTACGTTCATGCATGAGCACAGATGAGTTGATGGGGGCATTTCTCGGGAGAAAGGTTGCACTGTTTCTGTGGCCATTGTGACTCACCAGACACCCACGCATGATGGTGAAAATGCTACGGCGCCTTCTGGTGGTGGAGGTCTTCCAGTCCCTGAGCGGGCGGTGAGGGTGAATCACACTGGAAGAGTCAGAGCGCCCAGAGAGAAGGCTCTCCCAGTCCCTGAGGATCCCCAGGGACTCTCAAACTGGAAAGAAATCCTTCTGGATCACCTCCCACATGGCCAGTAGTGACTCAGTGCAGTCCATGAAACCAGTGAGTCAAAGGAGATGCACTACCCCTGATTCCATCTGCGCTCAAATGATGGTGGAAATGCCACGGCGCCCCAGGTGGTGGAGGTCTTCCAGTCCCTGAGCAGGCGGTGAGGGTGAATCACACTGGAAGAGTCAGAGCGCCCAGAGAAAAGGCTCTCCCAGTCCCTGAGGATCCCCAGTGTGTCTCAAACTGGAAAGAAATCCTTCTAGTTCACTAGTCGTCCTCACCCATATTTTTAGAAATAATATCAGTAGCAGCCAGATCTGTTAGAACTAAAAGTAAACATGGTGATGCTCTTTAATACGAGTTATTGCCATTTCAATAAATTAATAACTATTCTTTTGTTAGGGTGAGACGTTAGCTCCCCAGACTGGAAAATCAATCTGTGTGGCCCTTTTTAATTCTAGATGTGGCCATTGAAATCCAGAGTAGATTCCTTTCCTGGCTTAGTTTAGGCATGATGTTGGTTCTTAGAACCAGAAAACAACGGCCCTTTTTAATGTTAAGTGTGCCGTTGATTTATAATAGATTTTATAGTTTTCTGCCTGGCGTAAATTTAGCCATGGCAATTGTTCTTAGAACCAGAAAGAAAGCCCCAGAAGCGCTTTTTAATGTTAGGAGTGACCAGTGATTGATAAAAAGGTTTCTAGTTTTCTGCCTTGGAATAATTTTAGCCTGGACTGTTGTTGAAAATGTATGTTATGTTTTTGACTGGTAAATGTTAATCATGACACACAGTAAATGGCACTTACCTCAAGAATTTTGATTTCTTTTGTCACACATATTTGTCGTCTTTTTAGTCCTGAAATATATCTAAATTGCATTCAGGCTTGGTAATATTCTGTTTGACATGTATTTTTTGGAATACTGCTGAGTTTTACTCCTGACTTATTGTTGTCAAGTTGCTGTGATAGACAAGATATGTTATCTGTTGCTTATTTTTAATGTATTCTTTCATATCCCCATCTCTTCACCAAGAGATATTGAAATGTTTGAACATTAAAGTTGTGTTTTTCGTTCAATGACAGCTGTGGTTTCTTTTATACCTCACCTTTGTTTGTTTGTTTTATTAAAGATATCATTTTAAATGAATAAACCATTTAACCCATCATGGTATTTTGTTGTTCCTTTTGTAATGTTTATGATTATGTGACTTTTTGTCATCCTTAAAATATTGGACCATACTTTTGTCTATTTTATCTTATTATGATCTGTACAACTGTTGCAGCTGGGTTATGCTTGGAAGATGTGATGCTTATTGTGTTAAAGAAACAATAAAGTGTTTGAAACTACTTTCAAGTCTTCCTTGACTATATTTGCGATCGTGCAATCAGGAGCTTGGGACCTGTTGGGCACCCTGCACTTCTGCTCTTTGCTGAAGTCACCAAGGATCATCTTTTGTGTGGATTTGGGGTTTTATTGTAATCAGAAATGTCCTGTTCTACCAAAATAAACCTCCAATGAAATTATTTTTGCACTTTTCATAGAATTACTTTCAATCTCTTTCATTTCTCTCATCAATGGGGTTGGACTAGAAGACCTCCAAGGTCCCTTCCAATTCTGTTATTCTATTCTATTCTATTCTATTCTATCTCTATTTTGTCTAATTTATCCAGTAACAACTTCTTCTGTACCCTAGGAAAAAAAATTGCCATGGACTTACCTGGCCACAGGAGGGCAGCAATCCCTGTTTTGCCATCCTCGGTGCCCTATTAAAAATGAAATTTTATCTCCTGGCACTAACATTTCTATCCCTGACAGTCTCTCCTGTGGCTGCTTTGAGCTTTCATCAAAGGAAAGAAATGGAAGAATGAAAATAAGCAACTCCAGGGTTTCTTTGGCAAATCTTAACAGCACACACACACAGTGGCCACAAGAGGGCAAACTTTACTGCTTTTACTGAACTCAGTTTTATGGTTGCTTATCATATATAAGGGCCTCTGTGGCTCAGACTGGTAAGACAGTCTGTTATTAACACAGCTGCCTGCAATTATTGCAGGTTCTAGTCCCACCAGGCCCAAAGTTGACTCAGCCTTCCATCCTTTATAAGGTAGGTAAAATGAGGACCCAGATTGTTGGGGGCAATAAGTTGACTTTTATATAAATATAAAAATAGGATGAAGACTATTGCTAACATAGTGTAAGCCGCCCTGAGTCTTCGGAGAAGGGCGGGATATAAATGCAAATAAATAAATAAATAATATATATATATATATCCCTTTAATAAAGGTGTACTTTGAGTGCCCCTAGAAAAAAGCACAGAGTTGTAGGAATTGTCTGAGATGGTATAGGTTCACCTGCTTGAGCAGGGGGCTGGACTAGAAGACCTCCAAGGTCCCTTCCAGCTCTATTCTATTCTAAATTCTAAATGAATCATAACAAGTCACTAGAATTCTTGACCAAGGGTTATGGTGAAAGCTGTCCACAAGAGGGCAGAATTTCCTTTTTTTCCCCTTCTTCCCAGCTGGGTTTGGGGTGAAGAGAATCAAAGTCCTGCTACAAGATCTCCCACTTGCTATCTACACAGCCGCCCCCAAAAAACCACAACTCCATATTTTGAGCCAGAGCCCAGGCTTGAATCAGGGGAGCCGGTCAAAGGGCCATTCCGTCTGACTCCCGAATTAGCCACAAAACAACAGCTAAAATCTCAGGTTTCTCCTTTCTGTACAACATTTTTTTTCCTTTCTAAACAGTGGAAGCAAGTCCAATGAGCAATTGCTTTGGGAGATGCAAAGGACGCATTTCCCGCAAGAAAACACGCTTAGGAAAGAGATTTAATATGCTCCCCGCCTGGGGGGGGGGAAACATAACATCTATCTCTAAACAAGCACAACACACAAGATTATATTGGTTAATGATTTCTTTAGCGAGCAGCGTTTTCCGGTAAAGGTTACAATATTTGCTGCAATTTTGCAAAATCTTGCTTTCTGTTTCAAGGTTCAGCAGGGTATTGCTCTTAATATGCAAATAAAGCGGCAATATCTGCAGAGACCCGTTTCCACACCTCAGAACTTCAGGAGCATGCCCAAAATATTTTTAATCCCATATTTTGGGAGGAGGATTATAACACACACACCCCTGCATAAATGGACCGAACTACCAGGTTAAAAGAGATCCAGCTGACCCTCACTGTGTCCACCCCATTGTGAATATGATGAATCATTTGTGCCAGATTTCAGACAAATACGCCACTCACATTCAGGAACTGCACAATGATGATGACTGTCAAATTCTTAGCCAAAATAGCTAAAGGAGGACAATTGGTCACCTTAACTTTATTCACTGGAAAAGCTTCAGCTTGTCTTTTTTCTTTTGGCCAGTCTGGAGAACTACCAGACTCAGTTCTTGGGGTGCCTCTTCTGTTGGGGAGCACTATCCTAGAAAGGTTTACTGCGGTCACCCTATTGTCCCTGTGACACCAAGAAAACAACTTGTTTATTTTTCTAGCTGTGTACAAAATCACACCAATCAAGGCAAAGAGCCACAAAGTGAACAAGCTCAAAGCTACACCTGAGAAAATGTCTTTCATGCCCCTATCAGATTAATGAGGGTTAATGTTTTATTATACATCCCAAATCTAGAAACTTTCTGATCTAGAACTTTGGATATACATACACACAAAACTAGACAGGATAGGCAGCACACAAATCTAATAAAGATAAAAAAAGAAATAAACTTGGACTTGCAAAACAGATAATTGTGTGTTTATAGATGTGTACTTGCGTGCACTTGCAAATGCTGCCTTAAGAAAATTTGACAGCTCTCAGCCTTTGAATCAGCTGGACGCTAGAAGAAACGTAAGATGGGACAATGTGATCCTACTGTATACATTTTCAAAAATTGAAAATTAACACTGGGCAAAATGGAGAATATTAACAATCCAACACGTGTGGGTGTGAGTGTTTGCACATCTCTATAGATGTGTGCCTTGTGTAAGCATGCGTGCACACTTTTGCTTTCAAAAGTGTTTAGTTTTAATTGCTTCTTCCTCCCACTAATTTACCCCCCCCCCCTTTTTACTCCTCTGTGTATTTTAGGATAGGATTTTATACCTCCCCCCCATCACACTCTAACTATTTTTAATATAACAGTTTAGATTTTTTTTCTTAATACTTCATACTTTCCCCCCCATTTAATAGCAATAAAATTATAGCGCTAGTTTAAAAAAAATTACACAGCATGCTGCAAAAGACTTAAGTTTTTTTTTAAAACAAAAATATTTGTAATGTTTCCAAATGTAATAAAATGGCATTTATTGTTGCACTATTTGGTGTTTTTTTTTTCTTTCCTTTTTTAAGATAGTGTTTGTTTTAGACTGTAAACCACCGAGAGTTACATTGTTTGAATTGGGCACATAAATCTTGAAAACAAACGAAAGAAATAGATTGTAGCAATACTGAGAACCAAACAAACAGCATATTTGTGTTTGTCAGTGTGATGCCTATAGGCGCACAGTAGAAATCCTATCACCCTTTAATCTGCGTTTGAGGGTACAGCTCTCGCCTGACTTTTTCAACCCTGCTGAATTTTGTAACAATCAAACAATCCAAAAAAAAGGGTGGGGGAACCCTCTAATTTTAATTTTTTTATTTTTTGAAAAGAATGCAGTCTATCCAGTTGTTAAACTAGACAGAATAATCTCAGTGCCGAAACGGTGGGTTGGCCTATTTCCTGCTGAGCCTGGCGGATAGCAAAGATAGGAAAGAGCCAGCATTAAAATGATAAGGCGGCCTTTTCCCTGTTCGGGATGTAATTAAATGTTGGAATTTTGCAAGATCCAGTAAAATAAAACCGTAGGGAATCCTTCTATATGCGACCACTTGATTTAGACTCCTTGTCGTCCCACTTCACTGTTCTGGAGAACACTGAAGTGTCCAAATGTCTATATGGAGATTCTCAATCATGGCTGATTAGATAGGTCTGTTGTTA
The DNA here is from genome assembly GCF_028640845.1 of Ahaetulla prasina. NCBI lineage: Eukaryota > Metazoa > Chordata > Lepidosauria > Squamata > Colubridae > Ahaetulla > Ahaetulla prasina. The sequence continues at coordinate 5,776,663 of NC_080554.1, forward strand.
TAGAAATGGCTAGTATATACGAACATATTAAAAAGTTGAAGTTTTATGTTATTGCTTTATTCTGCTGCATCAAAAGGAGTCAGAAGTCCATTCTTTTCTTTTTCTTTTCCTCTTTACACATTTCCTCTTCCCCCTTTCCTCCTCTGTTTCCCCATTATACTCATTTTTCTTTGTCCTTTTGTATTTTGAGAAACTAATAAAACATTCGAATTGGAGATGCTCCAATCCTCCAGGTCAGGGGTCTGCAAACTTGGCTCTTTTAAGACTTGTGGACTTCAACTCCCAAAGTTCCTCAGCCAGCAAAGAGCCAAGTTTACAGACCCCTGCTCCAGGTCATAGTTGTCCCAAAGGTTGCTTTTTCAAAAAGGCAACTGGAATTTCTTGGGGTTTTTTTTTCCCCTTTGAAAACATTTCGCTTCTCATCCAAGAAGCTTCCTCAGTTCTGGAAAACTAAACTGAACTGAACTGAACTGAAGAAGCTTCCTGGATCAGAAGTGAAATGTTTTCAAAGGAAAAAAAAAACCCTAGAAAGTTCAATTGCCTTTTGGAAAAAAGCACTTTTGAGACAATGAGGTGTCCAACAATATAACAAGTTTGCAGAGATGGTCCTTCAGACAATTATTTTCTGGCAACGGTCAATGAGATAACGTGACTTTGGCCAATCGAGATTGCATGCCTGAAGGACTTGCTTTAATTTAAATCCACAGCAAGCATCCATTTAATTAACGGAGCAAAGGCCAGCAATGTAATTGTGATCTAACTTTTGTCCTTTAGAGGGTTAGTTTCATTTTTAGCAGCTGTCCAAGTCCACAACCCTGCCTTTTTTTAAAAAAAAAAAAAGGAAGAAGCAATGCAAACTAAAAGTTTCCCCAGGCGAGATATTGAGTTACTGTCAACATCAAAATGTATATTGAACAAAGAATCTTGATGTCTGAGCTCTTCACTTAACAGGTTAGATTACATAGCTTCCCGATACGTAGTTGAAGTCATGCATTTAGCTTTGCGTGGGGTTTGTTAGCTTATCCTAACAGATAATTGGAGATGATTGATTTGGCTTTCGCTGGTAAAGGTGCCAATGTAAACACAAACAGTATAAAAGAATGTGTGGTTTTAAAAACCCTTCACTCAAAGAGGAAGTGACTTTACCAAAAAAAGGTGGGGAGAAAGTTAATTCCTCTGCTTTTCTAACCTAAACTTTAACCTTAGACTGTCTACCGTAGACCTCACCCCATTCCGAAGAAGTCTGTAAGGGGCGTGCATAAGCGCACCAGCGTGCCTACCGTCCCTGTCCTAATGTTTTCTTTTATTCATATCCTTTACATGTATTTATAATTACGTTTACACTTGAATCTGTCATAAAATACGTGCTTGACGAAATAAATAAATAACCCCAAAGGTGCATTTTTTTTTTCTTTCCAAAAGACAACGGGACTTTTATTTTTTTTCTTAGAACACGTTTGGCTTCTCATTCAAGAAGCTTCTTCAGTTCTAATTTGTTAGCGGAATGTTTTCAAAGGGAAAAACAAAACAAAACCCAAGAAAGTCCAGTTGTTTTGGGACAACTATGACCTGGACGATTGAGTATCTCCAGAGACATGTCTTTTTTTAAAAAAAAATGCTTTAGTGACTGACAAACAAGAGGCAAAATTAAAAAGCACATTTCAAGAAATCCCAGCCGATCTTTCTTTTCTTTTTTTTTTGAATTTTTTTGAATTTTTCTAGACAAACATACATAAAAACATCTTCAATAAAAATACAAACAGCGTGTCGGTTGGTTGGTTACAAAAACTTTTGTGCAATTTCACCATATTCATAATACGTAATTTATCTTATTTTGCATTTTGCCAATCTAACACGTCCAAATATTTTAATCAATTAAATCTTTTGTTTAACTATAAATATTTTTTCCCTAACTTCATATAAAATGTACTAGATTTTACGTTAATTATATTTGTATCGTTCAATTCAAACCAAAAATATTATATTTTGTATATTTTAACAATTCTTACATTATAAATGTCTCTGTCAAACTTCATTAACGTATTTTTTTATCTAGCCATTGATAAAATAAATCCCATATTTTATAATATTGTTAATCTAATTAAAATTTGATGTAAGCTGTTTACAAGAGGTACATATTAAAAAAACAACATGAACATTTATTGGTACAGCCAAAACTGGGCAAAATATTTACTTCATTGCCACAATGCAAGAAAAGAGGAGTAGTTTTATATATAAGAGATACAATTTTGGCGAAGCAAATACATACAGATGAAGATGGTAGAATTTTGATGGCTGATCTTTCTAATTGGAAAGGTTTCGCCTGATTACCTAAACCTTTTGAGTTTGAGTTACAAATTCAAGTGGGGTGGGTGGGGCTGAAGGATATCTCTCCCTAGGCAGTAGAACTATCTAGTTTATATTTATATTTTTTTTAAATTTAGACACCGCCCATCTCAGTATCCCAGTGGTTCTGGGCGGTTTACAATGACGCACCCAATAATGTAATCAGTTCCCTTTCATTTTTCCGAATAGAAAAGGGGATTTTTTTTTTCTATAAGGAACTAAATATCCTCTTTGCTGATTCGATGAATGATTAACTTCTAGATCAATTTGCTCACAAATTTCATCACGGGGAGTTAAGACAAGGACATTCAGAACTTGATTCGCCCAGTTTATGTAGACATGGTTTATCTAGGCATTTTCTTATTTTTGATGCTTTACGGAAGAAGTTTGGCTCAGGACCAAACGTAAGTAGTTACTGAGTTGCTGCAAAGGGATATTGGAATTAGATCAAGCTTAATTGTTGGAAGGGTTAATTAAAACAGGACGTAACCGGAGGATGAACTTGCATAATTAGAGTCGATTTGATGCAAACGCGATAAAATCTGATTTCTACTCATTGTGGCTTTTTGCAAATATTGATCTGAGTTACGGCTTCTGGTTTTGAGTTTTGAAATCTCTTGTAATGGTTTCTTAGTCCGATCAGATGTTGAGAAAACTTTCATTTCCCTGGATGGTCTACTTTATGAGGCTAACAAATGGCCAAATTTCCTCCCTAAATTAGCCAATATTAACACTCACTAGTTTTGTTTTGTTTTAGTTTTTTTTTTTTTAATAGAGAGTTTGCTCTATTTTAGAAGCTCTTTGGAAATGCAAGGCTGAAATTGTGAGGCAAGTTAACAGAATAACAGAGTTGGAAGGGACCTTGGAGGTCTTCTAGTCCAACCCCCTGCTCAAGCGGGAGACCCTATCCCATTTCAGACAAATGGCTGTCAAATCTCTCTTTGAAATCCTCCAGTGATGGAGCACACCCAATTTCTGAAGGCAAGCCATTCCATTAATTAATTGTTCTAATTGTCAGGGAAATTTTTCCTTAGTTTTCAGATTGATTCTTTCCTAAATTATTTTTCCTTCCATCTCAGGATTTAGGGCAAATTTTGCCCCAATGGGGTCAACAATTTTTCTATTATCATTTACCTGTAACTATTTTTCCTTCAAGAAATGCCCACAAATAAAGACTTAGTTTTATGCTCCTACACAAACCTTGACTGTGTTTTTCACAAGCAAGACAGTGACCCCTTGGGATTCTGTAGTTTTATTCTCAGAAAATAATTTTTTTCCTGAGCTTGTCTTCTTTATGTAAGTGGTTATGTCTTGACTTTATTGTTGGTGTAATCTGCAAGCCCTTTTTCTACTGTAGTAGAATAGAGTTGGAAGGGACCTTGGAGGTCTTCTAGTCCAGCCCCCTACTCAAGCAGGAGAATCTATACCATCTCAGACAAGGGAATGTCAAGTCTCTTCTTAAAAACTTCCAGTGATGGAGCACCGACAATTTCTGGAGGCAAGCTGTTCCAGTGGTTAATAATTGTCCTTACTTGTTAGGAAGTTTCTCCTTAATTCCAGGTTGTTTCTCTCTTTGATTAGTTTCCATTCATTGTTTCCTGTCCTGCCTTCTGGTGCTTTGGAGAATAAATTGACCCCCCTCTTCTTTGGGGCAGCCTCTCAAATACTGGAAGACTGCTATCATGTCGCCCCTAATTCTTCTTTTCTTTAGACTAGCCAGACCCAAAACCTGCAGCCATTCCTCATATGTTCTAGCTTCCAGGACTTCAATCCTCTTAGTTGCTCTTCTCTGAACGTTTTCCAAAGTCTCAACATCTTTTAAGCAATGTGGTGACCACAGTTGGTTGCATTATTCCAGGTTTAGGCTTACTAGGGTTTTGTAAAGAGGCACTAATACTTCGCCTGATCTTGGTTCTATGCCTCTGTTTATACAACCCAGGATTGTGTTAGCTTTTTTGGCGGCTGCTGCACACGGCTGGCTCATATTCAAGTGATCATCCACTAGGACTCCAAGGTCCCTCTTACAGTAACTGTTTTTGAGCCAGGTCTCGCCTAATCTGTACTTATACCTTTGATTTTTCCTGCCTAAATGTAAACTTTTACTTTTCTACACATTAAAATTCATTTTGTTGGATAAGGTGCATTGTTCAAGTTTGTCCAGATCTTCTGGGATCTTGAGTTTGTCTTGAAAGCTTTCATGCTAAAAGCAGGTCAGAAATAAACAGGTACATAGAAACAGATGGATAAATGGAGGCATCCAAAGATTCGAAAAAAGATTAATAAGCTATTCAAACCCAAGCAATACTCTAGAAATTCATCTAATTCTTTTGCCTGTAAGGAACTTGTTGATTTTGGATTCAGCCCTGCTAAGACTGTAGACCGCAAGACAATTCTTCCTCTTGCCTTCCAGTTACTTAAGTTTGTGCTTTGCATGTTGTGCAATGCTTGTGCTTTGCATGTTGCAATTAAAGATGCTTATCACTGGTATTGTTGAAAAGCTTAACTGTGAAGTTTTGCTTAAAAGAATAAGAATAGATATGCATGGAAAGTTGTGGGTTTGTGCACGTATCCTAAATCTTTCATACTATTTGGAAAAGATGTTTGCAATGAAAGCGTAGGAATTTGATAAGATTTTCTTCTTTACTTTGCCATTGGAATGATTGGAACATGCAGAGAAAAACACACAGGGGGAGTGAAATGAATTAGATTCATTTATTTAGCTCGATTCTTTTCGTACACTTTTCTCCAATGTTCACTTATAAAAGAGGAATAGCTGTTTCTTAAACAATGCTTAACAATGCAAACAGGTCCATGGCTTCAGAAGAAAATAAAACTTTTTCAACAGTAATGACTACTGTCATTAATACAAAATGACACCAGTGGGTGTTTTTGAGGCTATCCCAAAGATTCCTCTATAGCTATGATCCAGATATACTTGTGGGATGTACTCATCATTAATCTGTTAAAGACCTTGGAGTTTTCATGTCAAATGATCTAAGTGCCAAAGCCCACTGCAACTACATAGCAAAAAAAGCTCTAAGAGTTGTAAACCTAATTTTGCGTAGCTTCTTTTCCAAAAACACCACACTACTAACCAGAGCATATAAAACATTTACTAGACCAATTCTAGAATACAGCTCGCCTGTTTGGAACCCTCACCACATCTCTGACATCAATACAATTGAACGTGTCCAGAAATATTTTACAAGAAGAGTTCTCCATTCCTCTGAAAACAACAAAATACCTTATCCCACCAGACTTGAAATCCTAGGCTTAGAAAACTTGGAACTCCGTCGCCTTCGACAAGACCTAAGTTTAACTCACAGAATCATCTATTGTAATGTCCTTCCTGTCAAAGACTACTTCAGCTTTAATTGCAATAATACTAGAGCAACTAATAGATTTAAACTTAATGTCAACCGCTTTAATCTAGATTGCAGAAAATATGACTTCTGTAACAGAATCATCAGTGCTTGGAATACTTTACCTGACACTGTGGTCTCTTCCCATAATCCTAAAAGTTTTATCCAAAAACTTTCTACTATTGACCTCACCCCATTCCTAAGTGCACCATTAGGGGCATGCATAAGCGCACAAACGTGCCTACCGTTCCTGTCCTATTGTTTTTTTTTTCTTTTCTTCTTCCTATATATCTGCTTATACCTCCTTATATTTACTCATATATGTATTTATATACTATATAATCTTTTTGTATGATACCTACATATATTGTTGTGACAAAATAAATAAATAAAATAAATAAATGGTCCTCCTTCTGTAAGACATAATGGATAGAAATGGTGGTGATGTCTTTCTGCTGCAGATATGTCATTTCAGCCCCTAAGTTTATCCGTGTTGGAGCCTCTGAGCAAGTAGTTATTCAAGCCTATGGATACACTCAAGAATTCTCGGCCACGATCTCTATTAAAAGCTACCCAGATAAAATAATTACCTACGCCTTTGGTACCATCCAGCTGACTCCAGCCAACCGTTTCCAAGGCTCTGTCTCCTTAACAGTACGTAATAAAGCACAGCTGAGCTGCTTTAAGTTGGTTGGTGTTGTCCTGCTTGTATTTAAAAGCATTTCCACCCCAAATCTAGGTTCAGCCGAAGGATTTAAGGACCAATGATCCCCAGACACGGGTGGAGTCTGTATATCTCGAAGCAACTTCGGCCCATTTTACAAGACAGAAGAAAATGCTGCTTACGTACGATAATGGCTTTTTATTCATCCAGACTGACAAACCTATTTACACTCCGGATCAATCAGGTAACCTCTTTTCCTTCATCTTGCTTTTAAGAGCTTGATCTCGGTTCTAGATTATCTCCCTTCAACAAAGATCAAACCGACAAGCTGATTAAGAACGGGAAGCTGAGAACTTTTATAATTCCTATCATCATCATCATCATCATCATCATCATCATCATCATCATCATCATTTAAGGACCCCATAATCCCTTGTGGGGTGGAGTCTGGGCAACAGAATAGAATAAAATAGAATAGAATAGAATAGAATAGAATAGAATAGAAGTAGAGTAGAGTAGAGTAGAATAGAGTAGAGTAGAGTGGCTGGACTGGACTGGACTGGACTGGACTGGAATAGAATAGGAGTAGAGTAGAATAGAATAGAATAGAATAGAATAGGAGTAGAGTAGAGTAGAGTAGAGTAGAATAGAATAGAATAGAATAGAATAGAAGTAGAGTAGAGTAGAGTAGAGTAGAGTAGAGTAGAGTAGAGTAGAGTAGAGTAGAGTAGAGTAGAGTAGAGTAGAGTAGATTGGACTGGACTGGACTGGACTGGACTAGAATAGGAGTAGAGTAGAGTAGAATAGAATAGAATAGAATAGAATAGAATAGGAGTAGAGTAGAGTAGAATAGAATAGAATAGAATAGAATAGAATAGAATAGAATAGAATAGAATAGGAGTAGAGTAGAGTAGAGTAGAGTAGAGTAGAGTAGAGTAGAGTAGAGTAGAGTAGAGTAGACTGGACTGGACTGGACTGGACTGGACTAGAATAGGAGTAGAGTAGAATAGAATAGAATAGGAGTAGAGTAGAGTAGAGTAGAGTAGAATAGAATAGAATAGAATAGAATAGAATAGAATAGAATAGAATAGAATAGAATAGAATTCTTTATTGGCCAAGTGTGATTGGACACACAAGGAATTTGTCTTGGTGCATATGCTCTCAGTGTACATAAAAGACAAGATACGTTCATCAAGAATCATAAGGTGAAACACGTAATGATAGTCACATAGGGTACAAATAAGCAATCAGGAAACAATCAATATAAATCATAAGGATACAAACAACAAAGTTACAGTCATACAGTCATAAGTGGAAGGAGATGGGTGATGGGAACGTAAAATTAGTGCAGACTTAGTAAATAGTTTGACAGTGTTGAGGGAATTATTTGTTTAGCAAAGTGATGGCGTTCGGGGAAAAAACCCTTCTTGTGTCTAGTGGTTCTGGTGTGCAGTGCTCTATAGCGTCATTTTGAGGGTAGGAGTTGTAGAGCCGGCCCTTTTGTTGCACATTTAATTAAAATAATTAAATGTCATTTCAAATCGTCTTTACAGTGAAAGTCCGAGTCTACTCGCTGAATGAAGAACTGAGGCCAGCTCGGCGTGCAGCTGTCTTAACTTTTGTGGTTAGTCCATCTTAGCATGCCTTTATTTACATTTTACATTTTAAGCCTAAGCCAAACAGGACAATATATGGTAAAAAAAAAAAAAAAACTCAGTCATCCAAGTCGTGGCTGTCCCAAAAGTGCTTTTTCAAAAGGCAAGTGGACTTTCTTTATTTTTCCTTGAAGACAAGGAATGGAAACCGAGTGGAGCAAGTGGCCCGTTTTAAGTTTCTGTGTGTTATCACAAAAAGAGGATCTGACCACATTGCAGTATTGGTCAAAAGAGCCCAGCAGAGATTATACTACCTGAGACTTCTCAGGCAACAACAACTGAATGAAAAACTGCTGGTGACCTTCTACCTCTGCACCATACAGAGTATTTTAACTTACTGCACTTTTGTATGGTTTGCCAGTTGCATAGTGGCAGATAAGACAGCACTCCAGAGGGTCAACGTCATTGCTCAGAGGATCATTGGTTGCCCTCTCCCTTCCTTGGAAGAGATTTATAGCTCCCGCTGCCTTAAGAAAGTTCAAAACATCCTTAAAGATCCATCTCATCCTGGGCACCTTTTTTTTTTTTTGAACTATTGCCATCTGGCAGACGGTACAGGACAATAAAAACGAGGACAAATAGGCTGAAAAACAGCTTATATCCCAGGGCAGTAACTATATTGAATTCTACTTTATAGTGCAATATTAATGCAATATCAGCGGTTTTCAATTCAATTGCATAGAATGTGAAGGAGCTGTGTTTATTTTTTATATATAATGTACACTGAAGATGGCATTTAATTTTGTTGTATGTGGTGCATGTAAGTAAAAAAAAAGTAAGGTAAAAGTAAAAGTAAAGTAAAGTAAAGTTTTCGCTTCTCACCCAAAAATCTTCTTCCATTGTGAAAGTAACTGGAAAAATCCATCTGCCTTTCAAAAAAGCAACTTTAGGGATAAAAGTTCGGCAGTTCGGCGGTTCGAATCCCTAGTACAGGTGCTTGAGCAGGGGCTGGGCTAGATGACCTCCAAGGTCCCTTCCAACTCTGTTATTGTTACCCCATTCTTACCAAAGCGACATCTTCACTAGCAGCCCCTCCTTTTCAGATCATGGATCATTATTTATAGAAAAAAAGGGAATCGGAGACTAAGGCTGGAAATGGACTAAAGATTATTAAATGTAATTTGATGAAGCGTAGGGTTTCCTGCCTGGGCAGGGGGTTGGCTGGACTAGAAGACCTCCAAGGTCCCTTCCAACTCTGTTATTATGTTATGTTATGAAATTTAAGGATTTGGGCATCCATGGAATTTTTAAAAAGACGTTCTACATCCCAACAAGAATGAATAATACGTCAACTCTCAATAAAACTCCACAAATGCCCTGCACTTTTTTTCAAAGTGCCCTTTTGTGTCTCATGAAGGACCCAGATGGGGTAGACGTGGACATCATACGTGAAGAAGACGCTACCGGGATCGTCTCGTTTCCTGAATTCAAAATTCCTCCATATCCTAAGTAAATCTATTTACATTTTCAATACAATACCTTGAATTAAGTATTAGTTTGAAAGCAAAATGTAGAAACAAAGCGGTGAAATATTGTGGAAACAAAATTGTGAGTATATAGATTTCTGCATCCGATTAAGAAAACGAACCGAAGGGGAAATTGATGTATTTAAAATCCGGGCTTGCCATGCATAGAAATGGCCACACGATGGCAGCATTGGATTTTATATTCCAGTGACTCATCTGTGTATTTAAAATTGGGGCTGCCATGTATTTAAATGGCCACACGATGGCGGCAAAGCATTAGATTTTATATTCCAGTGACTCATCTGTGTATTTAAAATTGGGGCTGCCATGTATTTAAATGGCCACACGATGGCAGCAAAGCATTAGATTTTATATTCCAGTGACTCATCTGTGTATTTAAAATTGGGGCTGCCATGTATTTAAATGGCCACACGATGGCGGCAAAGCATTAGATTTTATATTCCATTGACTCATCTGTGTATTTAAAATTGGGGCTGCCATGTATTTAAATGGCCACACGATGGCAGCAAAGCATTAGATTTTATATTCCACTGACTCATCTGTGTATTTAAAATTGGGGCTGCCATGTATTTAAATGGCCACACGATGGCAGCAAAGCATTAGATTTTATATTCCACTACCTCATCTATGCATTTTGGAATAGAGAAAAACCAGATTTACTGAAAAGAAAAGACTTATTTAAAGATCTACAATTATTTAACTGCATTATGGGATGTCTTGTTATTATTATTATTTTTAGGTTTGGTATTTGGACCATTAAAGCCAAGTACGATAAAGAATTCACAACCTCTGCCGTAGCAAAGTTTCAAGTGAAAGAATATGGTAATCTTGATGATTTTACTGCGATATTACTACACATATTCATGCCATGATGAGTATTATTAGATATTATTATCCCATTTTTTATATATACAACACAAAGTGGGGATCGTGCCTAATATTTCTGCCTTCTATTTTGCCCATAACAACCCTGCAAGGTGGGTCAGGCAGAATAAAAATGGCTGTGGTGAAGAGATTTGACTCAGTTCGGGCAGTTTGAGAGAAAATAATTTCTCTCAAACTCCAAATTATTTGGAATTAAATAATATGACTTTCAGCTGATCTTGCTTGGAAGCAACAGAAGCTAAATTCCCCATGTAAGATGTCAAATCTTTACCATTTTAAGCTATAGTGAGATACATTTTCCATCATATACATTTCTCAAGGCCCAGCAGATCAGTGGTGGGTTTCAAATTTTTTTACTACCGGTTCTGTGGGCGTGGCTTGATGGACGTGGCAGGGGAAGGATACTGTAAAATCTCCATTCCCTCCCCACTCCAGGGGAAGTATACTGCAAAATCCCCATTTCCTCCTAATCAGCTGGGACTTGGAAGGCAGAGAATAGATGGGGGCAGGGCTAGTCAGAATTTTTACTACCGGTTCTCCGAACTACTTAAAATTTCTTCTACCGGTTCTCCAGAACTGGTCAGAACCTGCTGAAACCCACCACTGCAGCAGATAAAAAAAGATATCTTCTGTAGAAAATGTTTTTTTTAAGAAAATATTTGTCATTGAACTGTTAGGAAGGAACTGTCTTTTCTTTTACATTTCAGCCATGCCAAGATTTTCGGTTGAAATTATTCCAGAAAACAGCTTTATTAGCTCCAACCATTTCGAACGCTTCAAGATTACTATCCTTGCTCGGTAAGACCAGATTGTCAATTTTATGAGTTTCTAGAAAAAGTGCAGAGAAGAGCAACCAAGAGGATTAGGGGACTGGCAGCTAAAACATATGAAGAATGGTTGCAGGAACTGGGCATGGCTAGTCTAGTGAAGAGAAGGACCAGGGGAGACAGGATAGCAGTCTTCCAATATTTGAGGGACTGCCACAGAGGGGAAGGGGCTCAAGCTATTTTCCAAAGCACCCAAAAGCCAGACAAAGAACAATGGATAGAAACTGATCAAGGAGAGATTCAACCTGGAAATAAGGAGAAATTTTCTGACAGTGAGAACAATCAACCAATGATTGTTGTCATCAGAAATTGTGGGAGCTTCATCCCTGGAAGCTTTCAAGAAGAGACTGGACAGGTGTAGGTTCTCCTGCTAGGGCGAAGTGAGGGGAGGGTTGGACTAAATGACCTACAAGGTCCCTTCCAACTCTGTTATTCTGATGTTTGTGTTGCTTTGGTCTCTGCCTTCAAGGTATTTTTACAAGAAGAAGCTGACCGAAGCCGAAATTTACGTCCGCTTTGGAATCGTTCAAGGAAGCCAAAAGAACATGTTACCCAAATCGTTGCGTCAAATTCACGTAAGCCTGGAGTGAGACACCCCCCCCCCCGCAATCAAGCCTATTCTAGATTCAGACTTCTAGGTTTATCTTGGCGGGGGGGGGGGAGCGCACGACATCTAAGTTTCCACTTTGAATGTCACAGTCATAAGACAACATTTTGAACTGAAATTTAGCCCTAAAAATCCACGTCTTCTCCGTACGTCATTCGTTTTCCATAGAATAAAATGATTGTTGGCAAAGCTGCGTCACTTTACATTCGAGCTGTTTATAAACAATATGGACCAGGTTGTTGTTGGTTTTTTTTAAAAAAACCAAACACACAGAAAAAGGCCCCAATTAAATCTGTTTTGAGACTGGCAACTTCTGCCTACCAATCTTAAAGCGAAGCAGGACCAGTTAGGGAACATGACACTTGGCTGCAAACCAAGATCTTCTCACATGACCCTTCTAAAGCTTTATTGTGTCTAAATGTGAGCACGAAGGCTGTTTTGTTATCTCTGGGCAGGGAAACCTCTTCCCTTCTGATGTAGATATGGTTTATCGGTAGTTCACAAGCCCCAGACGTTTTGTCCAGTTCAACTTAGGTAGCTTCCTGACCAGATTTACACGAATAAAGGAAGAAACCCACTGCCTGTATCCAAAATCACTGCGTTCAAGACTGCAACAGAGGGGGTGGGGTGTCTAATTTCTTGCCTTGTTCCTAATCTTTAGATGGAGGAAGGCGTCGGGGTGCTTTATTTTAATAGCCGAATAGCTATCAGTGAATTAGGATACAGCGAGCTCTCAGATATTGATGGGGCCACCCTCTATATCGCGGCTTCGGTGCTGGAAACCAGAGGTAATTGTCTGTCTTTCTGTCTGTCTGTCTGTCTGTCTGTCTGTCTGTCTTCTTATCTATCTTTATTCCATCCATCCCATCCCTCTCTTTCTCAATTATCTATCTCTATCTATCTCTCTAAGGGATGCAGAGGCTCGGTGGCTAAGATGCTGAGCTTGTCAATTGAAAGGTCGGTAGTTCAGCGGTTCGAAACCCTAGTGCCGCGCAATGTATTTAAACACAACAATACACGAGCACACAATAGATGCAAACTTAAGGTAAACCGCACCAAACTCGATTGCAGAAAATAGAAAATAGGATTGGTGTGGTCCTACAACAGAGTGGTCAATTCCTGGAATGCACTACCTGACTCTGTGGTTTCTTCCCCAAACCCCCCAAATTTTAACCTAAGACTGTCTACTGTTGACCTCACCCCATTCCTAAGAGGTTTGTAAGGGGCGTGCATAAGAGCACCAGCGTGCCTACCGTCCCTGTCCTAATGTTCCCTTTAATTGTATTCATTTTATGTATTCAATTCATGCTTATACTTATATATATTATCTAATACGTACTCGACAAAAATCAATCAATCAAATCAAATAAATATTTCTTTAACTGAAAACATCCAATCCCTTGTTTTGACAGATGGGCACAGCGAAGATGCTGAACTGACCACCATTAAATACACCTTGTCCCCTTACAAGTTGGATTTGATTGCCACGCCTCTTTTTGTGAAACCCGGACTTCCTTATTTCATTAAGGTGAGTCAAATCTGATGAAGTTCCCAGTTGGGTCCTCCTTCGCTCGCTCTTTGCGATTTTCTCTTGTGAGATTTCTCACCTGCCAGAATCAAGATAGAGATGAGTGACTTGCTGACTCATTCGCGTCAGAAGCATCCCAGTTAAAATAAGGCTATACAACATCATTTTTAAAAAATATATATATATATAAGGTACAAGATTAAAATATGTGACAAGTTAAACAGAAACTGGCAACATTGATTGCATTCTTTTGCACTGCCATGAGGTCCTCAAACATGCAGGACACAAAGAGCAGGTATACAAGTGTTTTGTTGTCTGCATATCACCACAATCCTTGGTCCTGCATGTCCTGGGTCATTCTGTTTCTCTGTTTTGGTAAGGACCTGTGATCACAGGTTATTAACTGAGATATCAAAATATTCAATGCAATAATTGGAGATAATCCATTTGGCAAATTGACCCAACCTGATTTAGATAGGACAACTTCAACTGTAAACTTGTGAATCTTTGTACCTTGGTGGAGGTAAGATAGCCTATTGCTAGGGATAATAAGGAAATGGTTTCTATTACGATTATTATGAGCAGCGTTGGTTAAGATTAGATAATATACAACCGTTTTTGTGTAAACAGGCGCAGGTGAGGGATATGTTGGATGTGTCGGTTGGCAACGTTCCTGTGGTTCTCAAAGCTACTGCATTGAATGACCAACGGATAGAGACCAGATTAATTGAAGAAGGCTCGGACTTTGGGTCTGGCATAACAAGCTCAAGAGATGGAACAGTTATCTTTACAGTTAACATTCCTTCCGACACCAAAGAATTGGAGTTCAAAGTGAGTGAAATATTTCCTTTCTCTGATCTAGAACCACGCAGGTGTCAAAACCTGTTAGAAATTCTGTTTTTACATGGTACCACAGAGCAAACAAAACAGTACAGTCACCATGTGCTTTACTGCTTAACTATTTTAACTGTAACAGGAAACAAAAGGGCATAGAGTATATATCCCATAGATCCAAACTTGTAAACACTGCCATCTACTGGCTGAGTAGTAATACATTCCACCAATGAATTCCAACAAAACCAAACGTGTTTTGAGGTTTTTAAGAAGAGATTGGACAGCCATTTGTCCAGAACAGAGGGTTGGATTAGAAGACTTCCGAAGTCCCTTCAATAAAGGGACTTTATAATAAAAAGCTATCAGTTCGGGTGAACCGTTTGTTAGCTACCGGTTCAGGAGAACCAGTAGTTAAAACAAAGCTACCGGTTCCTCTGAACTGGTATTTCCGACGATCAGCTGTGCCGCACGATTTAGGTTTGCTAGAAAGCAGGAAATCCTGCTTTCTAGAGAAGCTAAACCGTGCGGCACAGCTGATCCCCTCCCTTTGCTGTTCGACTTACCTTCCCAAGCCTCTTTTTGGTAAGCACTGCACATGCACACGCTGTGCGCATTTGGCGCACGGCACGCATGCGCAGCCAGCAAACCGATTCAGATTTCACCACTGCTTCAAAGTCTGCATTCATGATCTCCGTTGCGTTTTGATTTTTTTTTTTCTTAGATAACAACCGCAGATAAATCTTTACCAGAAGAGAATCAAGCCAGTGAAACCTTTGAGGCCAAATCTTACGTTTCTCTCAGTGGAAGCTATTTGTATATCAGCTGGACTTCAGACCACAGGGCGCTCCAGGTTGGAGAGAGCATGCAGCTCAAAGTACACCCGGCAAGCCACTACATTGAAAAAATACTACACTACAGCTACCTGGTACGCCTTGTAAACATAATTTGACTTTCCCTAAGAGGGGAAAATGGATAAAAAAATGGAAATGCACACCTGTTGTGGCTCATAACATTAAGCGACTGGCAATCCTCAATTTACAACAGTTTGTTTAGTGACTGTTTGAAGATGCAACAGCACCGAAAAAAGTACCGTATATACTCGAATATAAGCCGATCCGAGTATAAGCCGAGGTCCCCAATTTTACCCCAAAAACTGGGGTAAACTGGGGACTCGAGTATAAGCCGAGGGTGGGAAATGAGGCACCTACCGGTTGGGGAAACCCTCCCTCCCTCAGCTGAGAAGGCTGGCGGCTCCCCCGCCCCGCCCTCTCACTGCACCGGCAGGGCTTCCCTGCGCCGTCCGGTAAAATGTGAAAAAAAGAAAGAAAAAAAAACTCGAGTATAAGCCGTATAGACCCGAGTATAAGCCGAGGGGACGTTTTTCAGCACAAAAACCGTGCTGAAAAACTCGGCTTATACTCGAGTATATACGGTAGCTTAGGGCCACTTGCCACACTTATCCCCCCCATTGCTGCATCCCCATGGTCACGTGATCAAAATTGCATTATTTCGTGCTGCCGTGAGGCCTTCAAATGGCCATTGATCAGGACACAAGCTCTATGGCTTAGGGCCCGGGTACTTACGGGACCGCCTGCTGTTACCTTTTGCCTCCCACCGACCCGTACGCTCACACAGAGAGGGCCTTCTCAGGGTGCCGTCCGCCAAACAATGTCGGCTGGCGGCTCCCAGGGGTAGGGCCTTCTCTGTTGGAGCTCCTACGCTTTGGAACGAACTTCCCCCTGGTTTACGTCAAGTGCCTGATCTTCGGACTTTTCGCCGTGAGCTGAAAACGCACCTATTTATTCAAGCGGGACTGGCTTAAAAGTTTTATTAAATTTTTAATTGGGGCTATTTATGAATTTTAGGGTTTTAAATTGTTTTAAATTTCGGCCCTTCCTGTAATATGCTCGGTTTTAGTTTTGTTTTAATGTGTAGATTGTGGGTTTTTTACTATTTGGCTGTACACCGCCCTGAGTCCTTCGGGAGAAGGGCGGTATAAAAATCTAATAAAATAAATAAATAAATAAATAAATAAACAAAGAGCACACAGTTGTCTTGATGGATTGATGGATGGTCGCAGTGTCCCGGAATCACGTGATTCCCCTTTTGCGACCTTTGCAAAGTCCCTGGGGAAGCGAGGTTTCATTTAACAACGGTGTTGGTAACTTAACAACTGCAGGGATTCACCCTGGCAAGAACGGTTGTAAAATGGGGCAAAGCTCACTCAACAAATGTCTCGCTCAGCCACGGAAATGTTGGGCTCCGTTGTGGTCATAAGTCAAGGACTACCTGTATTGCTGAGATCGGGCTGATCCCATTCCTTGCCTGCTGGTTGACTTAATCCACAATCCAACACCAGCTTGGATATCCTAGACCAGTGATGGCGAACCTTTTTGACACAAGTGCCCAAACTGGAACGTGCGTGCGGAGCAATGGAAACCCGAAGACCAGCTGGCAGGCGCATGCATGCCTGTTTTTGGCCGTTTTTTGGGACATTTTTAGGACATTTTTGACCCAGAAAACGGTCCAAAAAACAAGCCAAAGAAGGCCCAAAAATGGCCCGGAAAATGGCCTGTTTTGTGGCTGTTTCCCAGGCAGTTTTCAGGCCATTTTCCAATGCTCGAGCACCTGCGAAGATCAGCTGGCTGGCACCGGAAACCAAAAGATCAGCTGGTGACAGCACGCATGCCTTCAGATAGGGCCAGTGGTGGGATTCAGCCGGTTCGCACCACTTCGGGAGAACCGGTTGTTAACTTTCTGAGCAGTTTGGCAAACTGGTTGTTGGAAGAAATCATTAGGGCAGAGAACCGGTTGTTACATTACCTGAATCCCACCACTGGAGAGCGCTCTGCGTGCCACCTCTGGCACGCGTGTCATAGGTTCACCATCACGGCCCGAGACCAACACAGCCAACGAAATAATCAACATTAATTGTCTTCTAGGCTTAACAATCCTTCTTTTTCCTTAGGTCACCTGAAGCTCTGGAATGTCACCATCTTCCCTCCTTTCTTTTAGATCTTATCCAAAGGGAAAATAATCAAATACGGCACTCAGGATAAGATCCAAGGTTTGTCTTATCAAGGGTTGACCATCCATATAACCAAAGAAATGGTCCCTTCAGCCCGTCTTCTGGTCTACTACATAGTCACGGGAGAAGGAACAGCAGAGCTGGTAGCCGATTCGGTCTGGTTAAACGTCCAGCAGAAATGTGGCAACAACCTGGAGGTGAGCAAAACCCCATCTCTGGATATACCGTATTTTTCAGAGTATAAGACACACTCCCCCCCCCAAAAAAAAGAGGGTAAAAATTTGGCTGCGTCTTAAACGCCGAATGTAGCCAAAAACGCAAAGCACAGAGGCGGTAATGGCCTGTGGCAATCCCTGAAGCCTGGAACAGCTGATTGGGGGTATTCCAGGGGGCTGATCTACCCACCAATCAGTTGCTCAAGCTGAATCAGGCTGCAATAATGTGCTGAAGTTGACCTAACTGTTTGCTATTTGCTGCAGAAATTGCCACAGCAATCACATCCAGAAAGCGCACACAAGTAACTGATTCTGCAGGATTCAATAAGTTCTCTGACGTAAAATATATAATACCAAAAGCAGGTTGTCCAAGCAAAACACAAGCAGAGGAGAGGAGTTTCAATTTCAGTTTTGAGCAACAGACTAGCTTGCAGCTTTAGCACAGACTCAGAGCTGCAGAGCTAAGCCACGCCCAGGCTCCTTGCTGTCTCCTTCCTTGTTGCTCGCACAGCAAATACTGTTTCAGTCTCCAAACAGCCCTCAACTCTCTCACACACTGACAGGACGCTAGCCAGATGAATACTGTTGGATGCTGGTAGGCAGAGGCAGAATTTTCCCCCACTTATTTTCCTCCCCAAAAACTAAGGTGCGACTTATACTCCGGAGCATCTTATACTCCGAAAAATTTGGTATGTATCCCACCAAACTCCAGAATCTCCTGAAGACCTCTTGAATGTCCTTTTCCGTGTCACATTTGGGCTTCTCGCCGTTGCAGGTCCGCATCCTGAAAAATGGAAGAGTTTACCAACCTGGAGAAGCTGTGTCACTTTCCATGACCTCCGAGTTTGACTCCCTGGTGGCTCTTTCAGCCATGGACAAAGCGATTTATGGAGTGACGGGAAGCAAGCAGAAATCTATGGAAAAAGTTACGCCAGTGTCAGGGTTCCAAGTAACACCCCCAACGAAAGAAGTGTGAAGTGTGAAGTTCTCAAAGTTCCATTTTATTACGGATGTCATATTGGCACATCTGGGAAAACCCCGAATCTGAAACCTTCCAGGTTTTCCCCACCCAAAAGAAAGTCCAAGTCCCTGCCCAGCACCCACATGTCCATCACATGGTCCAATCAAACCATCTCAACTGCAGATGCCTCCCAGTTCCAGGTGCAGGGCAAGATGTCCTTGACTCTCTGAGAAAGGAATGTTATTTTGACTACACATCACCCTGGCTTTGTACAATCCCCCCTCCCAGTTTCCCACAGTACTAAATGTGGCAGGCCTGAAGGCCCAATGCAGAAGATGGCTTCCAGGCCTGACAGTCAGGTCGAAAGAAAAACATTTGGTGTTCTTCATGCCTCCTTAAAGGGGACAGGGTAGCTCAGTGGCTAAGACACTGAGCTTGTCAATCAAAAGGTCGGCCACTTCGGCGCAGCGGTTAGCAAGAATACACACTCCATTTGGATATGAGCAAGCCTAAGGATCTGGACAACACGGCCCTGGGATGGTATCGAGGGGGTGGGAGGGCATGACATGAAGCCATAGGAAGAGCTGCCCTCACTGGGTTCACGTTAGCATTCTGCACGCACACATCCATGCGCTCCTGTTTCTGTCGTGAATTATTTGGACAAAACGCGGGCATGAGAAAGCGGAAGGTGGAACCTCACCTGCCGACGTGCCTCGTCCTCCGCAGGCCCTCCTTAAACTGGAGAAGAGCGACCTGGGCTGTGGGGCCGGAGGAGGAGAGAACAACGTGGACGTCTTCCGGATGGCCGGCCTCACCTTTCTCACCAACGCCAATGCTGATGACCCCAGAGAGACAGGACTTCCTGGTTTTTTGTCTCGGACAAAGCAATGAATTTGGCGCAAGCTAATTCATGGAGGGAAGAATATATTCGTGAGTAATTCTGGCCTTATCTATAATTTCCTCGTTATCTCCAGAAACTTGGCAGGCCCGTGGGTAGACGTGGCCAGGACATGTATCTATGTAAATAAAAGGAAAAAAGGAAGGCCTCTGACGGACTCTTTGCTGGGAGTATTGGGGGAAGGGAAACAGAACATTTTGTCCAAGACCTGACTAAAACATCTTCCACCAAAGATGGATCAGCAGCAGGTACAGCAGCAGTTAGAGCAGCTACACGCGGCTAATCAACAGCTCCAGCAGCAAGTGGCTCACTTGGCAGGCCAACTTGCTGCCAGGAATGTGCCTGCAGCCCCCCCCCATCCTCCCACTCCTCCTCCTCGTCGCAAGTGCCCGATAACCGTGCCGGATAAGTTTTCTGGGCAGCCTGAGATGTTCCCGACCTTCTTGGGACAGTGCCAGCTCTACATGGCTATGAGGCCAGAGGATTTCCCAGACGACCGGGCTAAGGTGGCCTTCGTGATTAACCTTCTTTCCGGCTCGGCTGCTCGATGGGCCACGCCCCTCTTGCTCCAGGACAGCCCCCTGCTGGCGGACCAACAGCGTTTTTGGCAGCACCTACGCACCATGTATGAGGACCCCGTTCGAATGCTGACGGCAACCAGGCGCCTTAAGGAACTCCGTCAAGGGAAACGCCCCCTGCAGGAGTACATCGCCGAATTTCGTCTTTTGTGCCAGGACTCTGACTGGAATGATGCAGCGCTGGTGGGCCAGCGTTCAGGAGGGACTCTCAGAGGAATTGCAAGACGAGCTGGCCGCGTGGGCGCGCGGACCCTCGACAACTTGGTGCCCTTTGTCTCCGCCTCGATGCCCGTCTGCAACGGCGACCGTCCGTCGCACCCCGGGACCCTCCGTCGACATCTGCACCCCACTTCCTGCACCACCAGCACCCAGGGTCGCCCCACGTTTTGTAACCGCTGCGGAAGAGCCCATGGAGTTGGGAGCGCCAGACCTCGCCTAACAGCCCAGGAGCGGAACCGGGCGCCAAGGGGATTGTGCCTGTACTGTGGGGAGCCCGGCCACCGCCGCTTCTTGCCCCAGAAAGCGGCGGGCACGACGCCGTCCCCGAATCACAGCGTGACCAATCGAAGCGGAGCAGGCCCGACCTCGGGAAACCCTAGGTCGGGCACGTACTAAGCCCCACTGGACGCGTTGCGGAAGTAGACTCTGGGCCCCTCGGCATCTGATTCTGGACACACGGATATGGTTGGGGAACCAGTCGGACGGGCTCCAGGCGCATGCGCTGGTGGACTCAGGGGCCACAACAAACTTTATGGACCAGGCCTTTGTGACCCAGTTTGCGGTCCCGTGGTTCCGGTGGACCCTCCGATGCGGTAGAGACAATTGATGGGCGAGAACTGGTGTCCGCCCCATTAAATTCGCCACCCAGCCTTTGCGCCTGGCTATTGGGGACCATGAGGAGGCGATCCAGTTTTATGTCACGGCGGACCTTCATTTTCCCTTGGTCCTTGGTTGGCCTGGCTTCGGACCCACGATCCTCAGGTGGCCTGGTCGCGAACGCCATCTCTTTCCCGAGTCTGCAGTGCGTCGATCACATCCGCCACACCTGTGCCGCCAGAACGCCCCACCGCTGCCATCACCTTGCCTCCTGAGCTGACGGACTTCGCCGACGTGTTCAGCGAGAAGGAGGCGGACCGACTACCCGCATCGGCCCCACGATTGCCCGTGGACCTTCTGCCCAACGCACCACTGCCTGTGGGACGCCTGTATTCCATGTCGGAGCCCGAGTTGGCCGCCTCAGGGACTTCCTGGACAAAAACCTGGCCCGAGGGTTCATCCGCCTTCAAAGTCCCTCTCTCGGCCCCGGTCCTCTTTGTGAAGAAGAAGACAGGGACTTGCGCCTATGCTGTGATTACCGCCGGCTCGCGCCATTACGGTGCGGAATCGCTACCCCTGCCGCCATCCCGGAGCTACTGGAAAGGTTGCGGGAGGCCACGATCTTCACCAAGCTCGATCTCCGGGGGGCCTACAACCTGGTGCGGATACGAGAAGGAGACGAATGGAAGACGGCATTCGGCACCCGATACGGACACTACGAATACACTGTCATGCCATTTGGGTTGACCAATGCTCCCGCCGTTTTTCAGCACTTCATGAACGACGTGTTCCGAGACATGTTGGATCGGTTCGTGGTTATCTACCTCGACGACATCCTGATTTACTCCCGGTCCAGGGAAAGCCACCTTCGACACGTCAGTCTGGTTCTGCAACGCTTGCGGGAGCAACAACTCAATGCGAAACTGGAGAAATGCGTCTTCTTCCGGACTTCCATAGAATTCCTCGGGCATATCATCTCGCCCGAGGGCATAGCCATGGACCCATGTAAAGTAGAAGCTTTGTGTAGCTGGGAAGCCCCTCGTCGGGTGAAGGATGTTCAGCGCCTACTGGGCTTCGCCAACTACTACCGGACCTTCATCCCGGGCTTCGCCACACTGACAGCTCCACTTACCCAGCTCCTCAGGAAGAAGGTTGCATTCCGGTGGGGTCCCCCGCAGCAAGAAGCATTCACAGCCCTCAAGAAAGCCTTCGTCACGGAACCCGTCCTGAGGCATCCCGACCCGCTCCGGCCTTTTGTGGTGGAAACGGACGCGTCCAATGTGGCTCTGGGAGCGGTGCTGCTACAGGCTCCGCCGAATGGTGGCACACTTTTCCCTGCGCTTACTACTCCCGGAAACTCAACCCTTCCGAGCGCAACTACACTATCTGGGAAAAGAGTTGCTGGCTATCAAGGCTGCATTCGAGGCTTGGCGACACCATCTGGAGGGCCCGACATCAGGTGGAGGTCCGAACGGACCATCGGAATCTCGAGCACCTCACCACAGCTCGGAAGTTGAACCAGCGGCAGATCCGTGGTCGTTGTTTTTGCCCGGTTCAACTTCCGCGTGACCTACATTCCCAGCGGTCACAACCGGAGGGCGGATGCCCTGTCCATAAGCCAGAGTACCTCTGCGCCAAGGACCCCTTCCTCCACGGACAGTGCTGCGGCAGAAGCCTTGGCCGCAGCACGGAGCCAGTGGACTTGCGGGCCCAGGTGCGAGGCGCAGCGCCAGGACGCCTGGTCGCAGCAAAGGAGAGCGGAGGTGGGCCCCACGCCTCCTTGGACCTTGGAGGAGGACTTACTCAAGTTTCGGGGGTGATTATATGTGCCCACAGGACCACTCCGAGCCCTCGTCATGACCCAGTGCCACGACAACCCTGCAGCAGGACATTTTGGGTTCTTCAAGACCCTCCACCTGGTGACACGGACCTTTTGGTGGCCCCCAGTGCGGCATGATATACATGCCTACGTGACATCCTGCGTTCCGTGCCGGCAAGCGAAGACCGCCACGGGGCCCCTCCCGGCCTCCTCCAGCCCTTGCCGACACCCGACAGACCCTGGGGGGCGATCTCTATGGATTTCCTGACAGACCTGCCGCCGTCCTCTGGGTTCACCACGGTGCTGGTGGTGGTGGACATGCTCACCAAGATGGCACACTTCATCCCATGCCGCGGACTGCCCACAGCCGCAAAACGCCCGTCTCTTTCTGCAGCACATCTTCCGCCTCCATGGTCTACCGGACAGGGTGGTTTCGGACCGGAGTTCAGTTCACAGCCCGCTTCTGGAAGAGCCTGATGGCGCGTTGGAGGTGCAGGTATGTCTGTCGTCATCGCACCATCCGGAGACCGACGGGGGTACAGAGAAGGTCATCGGTATACTGGAACAGTATCTCCGTTGCTTCATCAACCAGCAACAGGACAACTGGGCCGACTACCTGTCCCTGGCGGAGTTTGCTTTTAACAACTCTCAGCACACCTCTACTCAGATGACCCCGTTCTTTGCCAATGTGGGGTACCATCCGCAGCTCTTCCCTCTGGCACCACCGGACTCTCCTGTTCCCGAAACGCAGACCTTCCTGACGGAATTGCATGCGGTCCAACAGTTGGTACGTCAGCAGCTGAATCGGGCAAAGGAGGACTACAAACGGTCCGCCGACCGCTCCCGACGGGCAACGCCCCCGCTGGCAGTTGGAGACCGGGTGTGGCTCTCCACCAAACACCTCCCGTCCGACCGCCCGGTAAAGAAGTTGGACCACCGATTCATCGGCCCGTTCCCTGTCGAGGCAGTCATCAACCCGGTAGCCTACCGACTGACCCTGCCACGATCCATGCGGATCCACCCCGTTTTTCACCGGTCCCTTCTGGTTCCTGAGGCCACACCGAGTCCCCTTCGGTGCCCAACAGCACCCGTCACTGTCGCTGAGGACGGATCTGAGGAATACGAAGTCCACAGCGTACGAGACTCTCGCTGGCTAAAGGGTCGTTTCCAATATTTGATCGCGTGGAAGGGATACGGGACTGATTTCTCCTGGGTAGATGCCTCCGACGTTCATGCCCCTGACCTGGTGCAGGCCTTCCATGAGCAGAACCCAGCCCGACCGCATCCCGATCGTCAGCCCCGGGGGAAGGGCCCTGCGGTGAGGGATAGTGTTGTGACCCAGGTTCCTGGACCCAGACTCCTGGACTCGGATGATTCAGAAAATGAGGAGAAGACCTGGCAAGCCCTGCTTCTCTTGAGCCCTCTCCTCCTGGCACCCACTCAGAGGGAGGGGCCGGCAAGGCCTGATTCTCCGGCTTTCTTCTGATTTGGCAACGCCCAAGAACAGTTTTGGAGGGACGCAAGGTTACGAAGGCTTGATCGCGCAGCAGCGGAAGAGTTGGGACAAAGCCAAGTCATAATTGTCATGCAGTGACATCTGCAGAGACTATAAATAGGAGGCGGGACTTCCTGGTTTTTTGTCTCGGACAAAACAATGAATTTGGCGCAAGCTAATTCATGGAGGGAAGAATATATTCGTGAGTAATTCTGGCCTTATCTATAATTTCCTCGTTATCTCCAGAAACTTGGCAGGCCCGTGGGTAGACGTGGCCAGGACATGTATCTATGTAAATAAAAGGAAAAAAAAGGAAGGCCTCTGACGGACTCTTTGCTGGGAGTATTGGGGGAAGGGAAACAGAACACACATCTGGGAAAACCCCGAATCTGAAACCTTCCAGGTTTTCCCCACCCAAAAGAAAGTCCAAGTCCCTGCCCAGCACCCACATGTCCATCACATGGTCCAATCAAACCATCTCAACTGCAGATGCCTCCCAGTTCCAGGTGCAGGGCAAGATGTCCTTGACTCTCTGAGAAAGGAATGTTATTTTGACTACACATCACCCTGGCTTTGTACAATCCCCCCTCCCAGTTTCCCACAGTACTAAATGTGGCAGGCCTGAAGGCCCAATGCAGAAGATGGCTTCCAGGCCTGACAGTCAGGTCGAAAGAAAAACATTTGGTGTTCTTCATGCCTCCTTAAAGGGGACAGGGTAGCTCAGTGGCTAAGACACTGAGCTTGTCAATCAAAAGGTCGGCCACTTCGGCGCAGCGGTTAGCAAGAATACACACTCCATTTGGATATGAGCAAGCCTAAGGATCTGGACAACACGGCCCTGGGATGGTATCGAGGGGGTGGGAGGGCATGACATGAAGCCATAGGAAGAGCTGCCCTCACTGGGTTCACGTTAGCATTCTGCACGCACACATCCATGCGCTCCTGTTTCTGTCGTGAATTATTTGGACAAAACGCGGGCATGAGAAACGGAAGGGGTGGAATCTCACCTGCCGACGTGCCTTCTCCTCCGCAGGCTCTCCTTAAACTGGAGAAGAGCGACCTGGGCTGTGGGGCCGGAGGAGGAGAGAACAACGTGGACGTCTTCCGGATGGCCGGCCTCACCTTTCTCACCAACGCCAATGCTGATGACCCCAGAGAGACAGGTGCTGAAACGTTTCCTTTTAACCGTGAATATAACTGTCCGTAAACCTTCAGTCCTAAATGCAGACGGGTAGCATCTGATTTCCAATTTGCTTCTTCTCCCTCGTCCTCCTCCCCTACTTGTAGCACTGATGATGTCACTTAGTTTGGTAATGAAATGTCTACAAGAAAATAACCATGCTCAGAGAGCATCAAGGATCCCCGTGGCCCTCCTCCTTCTCCCCCTCCTCCTCCTCCTCCTCCTCCTTTCTTCCTTTCTCCTTCCCCTTCTCCTTCTCCTCTTTCTCCATCCCTCTTCCTCCTCCTTTTCTTCTACATTCTTCCTTCTTCTTCTCCTTTCTTCTTTCCTTCCTCCCTCCTCCTCTATTTTCCTAACCTCTTCCATTTTACCTTTCTCTTCCGTGTCTTCCTCCTCCTCCTCCTCCCCAACTTCTACCACCGATGATGTCACTTAGTTTGGTAATGAAATGTCTACAAGAAAATAACCATGCTCAGAGAGCACCAAAGATCCCTATGGATCCCTCCTCCTCCTCCTTTCTTCCTTTCTCCTTCCCCTTCTCCTTCTCCTCTTTCTCCATCCCTCCTTCTCCTTTTCTTCAACATTCTTCCTTCTTCTTCTTCTTCTCCTTTCTTCATTCCCTCCCCCATCTCCTCCTCCTCTTCCATTTTCCCTTCCTCTTCCATGTCTTTCCCCCCTCCCCACCTTCTAGTACAGATGATATTACCTAACTGTACATTGTGTGTTCTTCTGGGATAGCTTTGCTGCTTTTGATTGGCCCTGATCTCTTTCCTTCCATCGGCTCCCACAGATGAAACTTGCACGGCAGTCATCAGAACCGCCCGCTCCCTCAAGCAGGACATCGAAAAACTAGGTACGCCCTAAACCCAAATATGTGTGTGTAGGGGGGAGGGGTATCCTTGATGCTCTGGGGCGCTTGCCCCATTTTACAAATTTCCCCGCCACATTCGTTAAGCGAATCATGGCTCAGTTCTCAAATTAGCAAGACGGTTGTTCAGGGAATCTGGCTTCCCCGCTGACTTTACTGGTCAGAAGTTCGCGAAAGGGGATCACATACGTCCTCCCCCCCCCACCAGATACCGCAACCATCATAAATGTGAGACAGTTGTTAAGAATCTGAATGTAAATCGCTTGACCACGGGAGGTTGCAACGGTCATAAGTAGAGAAAAATGGTCCTAAGTCACTTTTTTTCCAGTGCCCTTGAACTGCTGTAAGACAAGAACTACCTGTACTTAATGATCTCATCCCTGATCCAAGACTAAAGCAAGCTTCTTACTCCTTCATTTCTTGGCCCTCTGTTGGAAATATTTCAGTTCCAGCTGTTTCTCTTCTCCAGCCCCACCCAAAACATTCTGAAGGGCTCTAAGCCAGTGGTGGGATTCAATTTCTTTTTACTACCGGTTCCGTGGGCGTGGCTTGGTGGGCGTGGCTTGGTGGGCGTGGCAGGGGAAGGATACTGCAAAATCCCCATTCCCTCCCCATTCTTGGGGGAAGGATATTGCAAAATCCCCATTCCCACCCCACTCCCGGGGGAAGGATACTGCAAAATCCCCATTCCCACCCCACTCCAGGGGAAGGACACTGCAAAATCCTCATTCCCCCCCCCACTCCAGGGGAAGGATACTGTAAAATCTCCATTCCCACCACACTCCAGGGGAAGGATACTGCAAAATCCCCATTCCCCCCCCCACTCCAGGGGAAGGATACTGCAAAATCTCCATTTCCTCCCCACTCCTGGGGGAAGGATACTGCAAAATCCCCATTCCCACCCCACTCCCGGGGGAAGGATACTGCAAAATCCCCATTCCCTCGCCACTCCAGGGGAAGGACACTGCAAAATCCCCATTCCCACCCCACTCCCGGGGGAAGGATACTGTAAAATCTCCATTCCCACCACACTCCAGGGGAAGGATACTGCAAAATCCCCATTCCCCCCCCACTCCAGGGGAAGGATACTGCAAAATCTCCATTCCCTCCCCACACCTGGGGGAAGGGAATTGCAAAATCTCCATTCCCACCCCATTCCTGGGTCCAGCCAGAGATGGTATTTGCCGATTCTCTGAACTGCTCAAAATTTCTGCTACCAGTTCTCCAGGATAGAATAGAATAGAATAGAATAGAATAGAATAGAATAGAATAGAATAGAATAGAATTTTTTATTGGCCAAGTGTGATTGGACACACAAGGAATTTGTCTTGGTGCATATGCTCTCAGTGTACATAAAAAAAAAGTACCTTCATCAAGGTACAACACTTACAACACTTAATGATAGTCATAGGCTACAAACCTGTCAGAATCTGCTGAATAGCACCCCTGCTCTAAGCCACCGGTTGTCCTTTCTGTTTTTGTTTTTACATCATCCTTTCAGTGGCCCAGTTTCAAAACCAGCAAATTCAGAAGTGCTGTCGGATCGGAGCGGAGCCTTACCCCTTCCCGCAGACGTGTCAACAGAGAATCAAACGCATTAAGGGTGGGGCAAGGTGCATTTATGCCTTCCGGCTTTGCTGCGAATTTGCTTTTAAGAGACGCCTTAATGATACACACAAGCATCTACTTCTGGGGAGAAATGGTATGTATACCCCTAGCATACCTACCTTAGGCTTATATACCGCTTCACAGTGCTTTTACAGCCCTCTCTAAGCAATTTACAGAGTCAGCATCAGGATAGATAGATAGATAGATAGATAGATAGATAGATAGATAGATAGATAGATAGATAGATAGATAGATAGACAGACAGACAGACAGACAGACAGACAGACAGACAGACAGACAGACAGACAGACAGACGGACGATAGGGAGGGAGGGAAGGATGCCTAGAGCAACAGCAATAGGCCTTAGATTTGTATACCGCTTCACAGTGCTTTACAGCCATCTCTAAGAGGTATACAGAGTCAGCTTATTGCCCCCAACAATCTGGGTCCTCGGAAGGATGGAAGGCTGGGTCAACCTTGAGCCGGTCAGGATCGAACTGCTGTCAGTTGGCAGAGTTAGCCTGCAATACTAATTCTAATCACTGCGCCACTGTGGCTCCTAGATACAGCAGTAGGCAAGCATTCAATATTTTGATCACGCGACAATGGGGATGCTGTAACCGTTGTTAAGTGTGAAAAACGGTCCCGAGTCCCTTTTTTTTCCAGGGCTTTTGTCACTTCAAACGGTCACTAAACGAACGGTAAGTCAAGGACTACTCGTATAGCCCTTTTATTTTGATTTGTTAACTGATGATGTGTTTTTGGTATGTCCAATAATTTTTTTTTTTTACAGCCTTTAATGCTCTATTGGACGTGGCCCCGCAAATCCGTAGTTTTTTCCCTGAAAGTTGGCTCTGGGAAGTCCATCCAGTTCAAAGGTACAAGACTGTATAATCTTGACTCCTTAGACGTGATTCAATCTCTTTATTAAATGTGTCATAATCACACAAAAGCTGTAGGAGGTTTCCAGGCTGAGCTTGAAGGCGGGGTCAATACCGCGGTGGTATTCAGCAGGTTCTGACCAGTTCTGGAGAACCAGTAGTGGAAATTTTCAGTAGTTCGCAGAACCAGTAAATACCATCTCTGATTGGTCCTGCCCCCATCTATTCTTTGCCTCCTGAGTCCCAGCTCATTGGGAGGAAATGGGGATTTTGCAGTAACCTTCCCCTAGAGTGGGGTGGAAATGGGGATTTTGCAGTAGCCTTCCCATGGAGTGGGGAGGGAATGGGAATTTTGTAGTATCCTTTCCCTGGAGTGGAGTGGGAATGGAGATTTTGCAGTATCCTTCCCATGGAGTGGGGAGGGAATGGGAATTTTGCAGTATCCTTTCCCTGGAGTGGAGTGGGAATGGAGATTTTGCAGTATCCTTCCCCTGCCACACCCACCAAGCCATGCCACGCCCACCAAGCCATGCCCACAGAACTGGTAGTAAAAAATTTTGAATCCCACCACCGAGTCACGAGTCCCCGCGTGCCCTCAAGAGATTTAACTCCAGCCCACCTTGGATTTCTTTCTTATCTCCCGCTCATTTCCCTTGACTGTTAGTAGCTCAGATTCTTGCTACTTGTCCTGCCCTCAGGTGGTTTGAAGAATAGAATCATAGAATAACAGAGTTGGAAGATCATCTGGTCCAGAGGTCTCCAACCTTGGCCACTTTAAGACTTGTGGACCTCAACTCCCAGAGTTCCCAATTCTGGGAGTTGAAGTCCACAAGTCTTAAAGTGACCAAGGTTGGAGACCCCTGATCTAGTCCAACCCCCTGCTCAAGCAGGAGATCCCCATACCATTCCAGGCAAATGGATGTCCAGTCTCTTCCTGAAAACCTCCATTGATGGAGCACCCACAACTTCTGAATCGGCAAGCCGATTCAGAAGGATCTTGACAGACTTGAGAATTGGGCCTGTTGTGCCTCGTCCTCCCTCCTCTCCTCATCCGGGCCCCTCCCGTCTCCTCCCGAGCCTGCTATCAGATTCGGAGTCTGATAATGAAGATGAACGGCCTGTCATGCCTCCAGCCTCCAGCCCTGGCCCCGTGGCCGGACAGGATGTCAGGAATGAACAAACAAACCTCACTCCTACAGCGTGTGAGCAGGGAGCCAGCCACATGCTGGAATTACCAGCAGTAGATCCAGCGGAAGAGAATTCACAGTGGGAGGATCCCTGCTTCCGGAGATCTGAGAGGCGATGTCAGCAGAAGGAAGGGAGGGGCAGGCCTGGATAAGTGCTGAGTCATGGAGCCACACCCCACAGCCTATATAAAGGACCAGCTTGAGTCAAGCAACTTTGAGTCAAGCAAAGTCTCATTTAGTTTGCTGAAGTCACAACTTGGATTCCTGCCTGCCCTGAGAAATCTGAAAGGAATTTGGCAAAGCTGCAGAGGCTTCGTGGCCACGCTTGATACGGACTTCCCAGACCCGGTTATCGGAGGGGGAGTGGGACACGACAGGGCCCTATCCCCGAGATGCAGTCCAAAGTTTGGACTAGAGGACCTCTGAAGTCCCTCCCAGCTCTAGGATTCTGTCTGCGTTAAAACTAATATATCCGTTCTCATTTTTATATCCAATGCAGGTCCAAAAATCTGCCGGTCACCTTGCCTGATTCTCTAACTACCTGGGAAATACAAGGCGTGAGCATTTCGGATAAAGGTATGTAAAATAATTGATTTATATAGGGTTTTTTTTAAAAAAAGAAAGCAATGGTCCCACTATGGCCGTGATGGCGAATCTATGCCACGCGTGTCAGAGATGGCACGCAGCGCCCTCTCTGTGGGTACGCCAGCCGTCACCCCAGTTCAGCTCTGCTATGCAAGCGTGTGCGCGCCTCCCACCAGCCAGCTGGTCTTTGAGTCTCTGCCACTCATGCGCGGAGGGCAGGGGGCATGCGGGGGGCACGTACCATGTGCAAGGGTGGGGCGCATTTTTTTTAATTTACATTTATATCCCGCCTTTCTCCGAAGACTCAGGGCGGCTTACACTATGTTAAGCAATAGTCTTCATCCTATTTGTATATTATATACAAAGTCAACTTATTGCCCCCCCAACAATCTGGGTCCTCATTTTACCTACCTTATAAAGGATGGAAGGCTGAGTCAACCTTGGGCCTGGTGGGACTTGAACCTGCAGTAATTTCAAGCAGCTGTGTTAATAACAGACTGTCTTACCAGTCTGAGCCACAGAGGCCCAATGAATACAATTAAAGGGAATATTAGGATAGGGACAGTAGGCACGCTGGTGCTCTTACAGACCCCTTAGGAATGGGGTGAGGTCAGCGGTAGACAGTCCAAGGTTAAAATTTTGGAAGTTTGGGGGATGAAACCACAGAGTCAGGTAGTGCATTCCAGGCATTGACCGCTCTGTTGCTGAAGTCGTATTTTCTGCAATCGAGTTTGGAGGGTTTTTTTTTATTATTATTATTTTTTATTTGCATTTATATCCTGCCCTTCTCCGAAGACTCAGGGCGGCTTACACTATGTTAGCAATAGTCTTCATCCTATTTGTATATTTATATATAAAGTCAGCTTAATTGCCCCCAACAATCTGGGTCCTCATTTTACCTACTTTATAAAGGATGGAAGGCTGAGTCAACCTTGGGCCTGGTGGGACTAGAACCTGCAGTAATTGCAGGCAGCTGTGTTAATAACAGACTGCATTAGCAGTCTGAGCCACAGAGTCACGCATTGCATTTTGGGCATTCGGGCACATGCACTTTGGGTGCTTGGTCCAGAAAAGTGCATCACTGTGCTATGCAATAGCTCTTCAGAGCCTTGAACCCTAGCCGAAGTAGATTTTACCACCCCAATTTTCCTTTTTACCGTCCTATGATTAAAAACCTGGGTTTTACCGGTAAATCCTCGACTTACGACCCTAATAGAGCCTGCCCATTACATTGATAAGCCACGATCGTCGCAAAGTGGGCCGCCGTTTGACTGACCCAATGTTATGACCTTTTTGTGGCAGGGGGGCAGCCGTAAACCGAACCCATCAGTCGTTAAACCAACCCGTTCTTCACTTTGGGAACACGTTATTAAAAATCAGAAACAGAGGGCATTTTTTTTGGACGACTTTTGACAGTTTTCCCAGTCAGATGACCGGTCACTTAGTGACAGAAATTTTGGGCTCGATTATTCTCGTAAATCTATCTAGAATTACCTGTATGTACTTTTTGGGGGTGGGGGAATCCATTGTAATTTCGAACAGTCAGTTTTCGTTTTTTTGTTTTTTTATTTGCATTTATATCCCGCCCTTCTCCGAAGACTCAGGGCGGCTTACACTATGTCAAGCAATAGTCTTCATCCTATTTGTATATTTATATACAAAGTCAACTTAATTGCCCCCAACAATCTGGGTCCTCATTTTACCTACCTTATAAAGGATGGAAGGCTGAGTCAACCTTGTAAGCAGTAAGCAACTGCTCGTAAGTCGAGAATTACCAGTATTTAGATGAAGATTTACAGATTAACAGATTAACAGAGTTGGAAGGGACCTTGTAGGTCATCTAGCCCAACCCCCCTCCTCCAAGGAGACCTTACACCATTTCTGACAGCCCAGTCTCTTCTGGAAGACCTCCAGGGATGGAACTCCCACAACTTCCAAAGGCAACTTCTGTTCCATTGGTTGATGGTTCTCACTGTCAGAAAATTTCTCCTTATTTCCTGGTTTCCTTGGTCCGTTTCCATCCATTATCCCTTGTCTGGCCTGCAGGTGCTTTGGAGAATAGCTTGACCCCCGCCTCTTCTCTGGGGCAGCCTCTCAAATATTTCCTTCCTGCCAGCATTGAAACAGGCTTATGTGACCAACGAAAGATAATTAATGTCTCCTCTTTTGTCTGGTATACGCAGGTATCTGTGTCGCTGACACTCTCGAAGTGGAAGTCATAAAAGATGTTTTCGTTAATGTCCATATTCCATACTCCGTTGTCCGAGGAGAGCAAATAGAATTAAAAGCAACCGTTTACAATTACAGAACATCAAAGTCTAGGGTAAGCAAGAGGTTTTAAAAAACAAATGTGGCTTAAGAGCCACTCCTTGTTTGCAGGGTGGGGGGACTTTTAACTCTCACACTCTGGTTATACAATGCTACAACTATGCAGGAAACATTATTTACATAACTGTTTTGGTCTATCTCGTTTCTCAGAGAAAGTGGGTGGGATGGGAGATCGGATGGGAATTTAGGTGCGCTTAGCATGTCACAGTTTACAAAAACACACGCAAAACACAGATAGAGAGGCGAGCAACACATTCTTCATTTGTCACAACATCAGTAGGTTCTCACAACAATTCTTGCCAGCTGCTCTGATTAAGACCGGCTTTCGGTTTTTGAACTCTTCATAAAACCAACACCAGACGGCATTAAGCTATGTGGACTTATCTTGCCAGTCAAAAGCTTTTTTAACTAACCCAGAGAACGGCTTGTTTCATTCCCCTGTTATGAAATTAGCCATGCAAACTAGCTCTTATCAGTAAGTGAAAGGCAATCATTTATCCTTGAATAACAACAGAAGGAGCGTTGCAAAGAGGATCTGGGCTTTGAAAGAGTTGCTTATTAATTATTATAATTTGGGGTAGTGGTGGTTAGAAAGTCTAAAGTCTCATCTAAAACTAATATTTTGATGTAAACTTGCAACATCTTTTAATGTCCTGTTTTGGATGAAAGAGCTGCAGAAGCCAATTCCCTTTGACACTTTAACTCATAATTAATACTGAAACAATACTGAACAATACTTAATACTTAATACCCTTAAGGGAGGGAGTGGCGGTCGAGCAGCCCTGATTGAGCATAATTTGAGTATAGGATCAAAAATAAAAAATAAAAAATAAAATAAAAAAAAATACTTATCTTTTTTCTGAACTTCAGTGACCTAAACTACAGGTATCTAAACTCCTCCTCCTCCTCCTCCTCCTCCTCCTCCTCCTCCTCCTCCTCCTCCTCCTCCTCCTCCTCCTCCTCTTCTTCTTCCTCCTCCTCCTCCTCCTCCTCCCATCCCCTCCTCCTCTATCTGCCATGTCAAGTTGTGAGGATGAGAAGCACTGCTCTATATTGTTAGAAAAACTACTCTACCAAAGTAATATAATGTGTTGTGCCTGTTTTAAAGCAGGGATCTCGAAACTTGGGAACTTTTAAGACTTGTAGCCGGCTTCGACTTCCAGAATTCACCAGCCAGTACACGCTGACTCAGGGAGTTGAAGTCCACGAGTCTTCAAGTTGCTACGTTTAAAAGAGATTCTTGTTTTAAAGCAATACCATTCAAAATAAAGCGAGCACCCTGGTGCTCCATTTTAGTGTTGTTTCTACTGGCTCTATTGTCCTCTGCTCTCTAATTCTTCATGGTGGCTGTTTCAGTTTTGCCTGAAGATCAACGTGCAAAAAGGAATCTGCCTCTTTGGTGCCGCTAACACCCTGAAGGACGGTTCGCAGACCAGCAGCTGCTCTCATCTGAAAGACATCCAGAGCTCTTCTATTATGGTGGAGACATTTAAAATTCTTCCTCTTGAATTAGGCCTCCTCAGCGTCAACCTTACCCTTTATGGCGACTCGCCCAAGGAAATCCTCGTCAAGACCTTAAGAGTGGTGGTAAGGCTGAGCTCTTGGGTCCTGGGCGGAAGGTGGAGGGGAGGATTGTCCATGCGTCTCCTTTCAATTCTTTCTTGGCCGAGTGTGACTGGACCCTCAAGGAATTTGCCTCCGGTGCATAAGCCCTCAGCAACAAAGCAATATAAGATAGAAGAGACAGAAATAAAGAGAATATTAATGTGTTACATTTTTATTTGATAAAATGGAAGTGATAAGGTAAAATGGGGGGGATAATTGAATAGCGATAGACTGTAACCTAATATAGATGTATAGTGTTATGGGAATTTCATAAGTTGATTGAATGTAATAATAAGGTTTAATCTGATCAGTTTCGTTTGTATTGGAATGTATGGCACCCAGGTGCCACACTATTCAGGCATTGATTTGACATTTTTTATAAAAAAATTAAAAAATAACATAACATAACATAATAACAGAGTTGGAAGGGACCTTGGAGGTCTTCTAGTCCAACCCCCTGCCCAGGCAGGAAACCCTACACCATTTCAGACAAATGGCTATCCAACATTTTCTTAAAAATTTCCAGTGTTGGAGCATTCGCAACTTCTGGAGGCAAGCTGTTCCACTTATTGATTGTTCTAATTGTCAGGAAATTTCTCCTTAGTTCTAAGTTGCTTCTCTCCTTGATTAGTTTCCACCCATTGCTTCTTGTCCTGCCTTCAGGTTCTTTGGAGAATAGCTTGACTCCCTCTTCTTTGGGGCAACTTCAAATCAAATAACAAACATAAAAAAACTCTTTTCAGAGTCTGTTACTATTATCCTTCCCATCTTTCCTAGTAGCTTCTCCTATTGGTATCGTATAATTATATGATATATATATAATTATACGAGATCAATAGCAGAAGCTACTAGGAAAGATGGGAAGGATATTAGTAACAGACTCTGAAAAGAGTGCAGAAAAGAGTGAACAGAGATGATTAGAGGACTGGAGGCCAAAAAATATGAAGAACGATTGCAGGAATTAGGTAGGTTTAGTCTAGAAAAAGAAGAACTAGGGGTGACATGATAGCAGTCTTCCAATATTTGAGGGGCTGCCCCAAAGAAGAGGGCAGTCAACCTATTTTCCAAAGCACCTGAAGGCAGGACAAGAAGCAATGGGTGG
This sequence comes from Ahaetulla prasina, assembly GCF_028640845.1. NCBI lineage: Eukaryota > Metazoa > Chordata > Lepidosauria > Squamata > Colubridae > Ahaetulla > Ahaetulla prasina. The sequence goes on from NC_080554.1 coordinate 5,812,012, forward strand.
AAACTAATCAAGAAGAGAAGGAACCTAGAACTAAGGAGGAATTTCCTGATAATTAATCAGTGGAACAACTTGCCTCCAGAAATTGTGAATGCTCCAACATTGAAAAATTTTAAGAAGAAGGTTGGATAACCATTTGTCTGAAATGATATAGGGTCTCCTGCTTGAGCAAGGGGTTGGCACTCGATAATTAGCTCACATTTTTTGCAGGAAGACCCTGCATTTGGCAAAGGGGCAAGTAGAGTTTGATACCCTCATAAAATGTATTCTCCTCATAGTTTGGTTTCATATATAAGTTGGCAGAGGGGAATTTCATCCTGTGAAACAGCTGAGCAGGCTTGGGCTGGTATGAATCGGAGGAAGAGAGAGACATGACGCCATTAAAAACAGAAAGCAAATAGGCCGTCTGATGCGTACAATTCTATACGAACTATGGTGGCGCAGCGGTTAGAATGCAGTATTGCAGGCTAATTCGGCTCACTGCTGGGAGTTCGATCCTGACCTGCTGAAGGTTGACTCAGCCTTCCATCCTTCCGAGGTCGGTAAAATGAGGAGCCATATTGTTGGGGAGCAATTTGATGACTCTGTAAACTGCTTAGAGAGGGCTGTAAAGTACTATGAAGTGGTAGATGATTACTATTGCTGTTGACCAGTTTTTTGGTTTTAGCCCGAAGGTATTCGAAGGGAGATTTATGATGGCGCCACGCTGGATCCCCAAGGTGTTTATGGTATGCCAGTTCAGTTTATTGGAGGAAAAAAAAAAGATACTTTTCTTTCTCATTATTTTCTTTCTTTTGTTAGTATCAGGGCCCTCAAAATTTCAACTGGAAATTTTTAAGAAAATGTTGGATAACCATCTGACTGAGATGGTGTAGGGTTTCCTGCCTGGGCAGGGGGTTGGACTAGAAGGCCTCCAAGGTCCCTTCCAACTCTGTTGTTATATAAGTCAGGAGGAAAGAGCAGATCTCAATCAATAATATGAGGAGCTATAGTGGGTCTGTCAGCTCAATTTTAAAGGGAATTTATATTTAAGGGAAAGAAACATTTGGAGTGATATGAGAGTAGTGTTCCAATATCTCAGGGGCTGCCCCAAAGAAGAGGGAGTCAAGCTGTTCTCCAAAGCACCTGAGGGCAGGACAAAAAGCAACGGATGGAAACTAACCAAGGAGAGAAGCAACCTAGAACTAAGGAGAAATTTCCTGACAGTTAGAACAATTAATCAGTAGAACGACTTGCCTCCAGAAGTTGTGAATGCTCCAACATTGGAGGTTTTCAAGAAGAGATGGACAACTTGCTATTTGCTGTTTGTTCTGAACAGCAGGAATTATGACAGGTTTGCAGGATTCAAAGAACAGCAATAAAAAGGGAAAACATGCAGGAGATCAATACAATCCTGTTAAATCTGCCTTTATTTATGTATGCGTATGTGTCTTATTTTTCCCCCGTCTCCTGATGTGGGATCATTTTCAACTTCCTTTCTTTCCTGTTTGTTCTTGGATGTCTTGAAAACTTTCTCCAAATCTGAAGAAGGAGCTCAATTTTATCTTTTGGTCTCGGCAGGATTACCGCGTTTATCCTAAAGGTTTTTGGACAAGTTCGGCGATATATGCCTGATCAATTTGGTACGGTGTGTAGCTCTCTGACTTGGTTGATTGACATCTGTCAAATGGACGATGGATATTTCAGGGAAGTCGCGGATTACAAGCCCGTAGCCCTTCAGGTATGGAAGTAGAGTAAGAATTAAACCCAATTAAGATTTATCTATTGGTCTGTTGATGTTGTGACCTAGGCCCAAGTAGTTATTACCAGACACAATCAGTCCTAAACAAACGTATTTTATTAGAACAGCTGAGAATTACTTCATTGTCAGCTTAAAGGTAAAGGTTCACCTTGCACATACGTGCTAGTCGTTCCCGACTCTAGGGGGCGGTGCTCATCTCTGTTTCAAAGCCGAAGAGCCAGCGCTGTCCAAAGATGTCTCTGTGGTCATGTGGCCGGCGTGACTCAGCGCCAAAGGCGCAGGGAACACTGTTCTCTTCCCACCAAAGGTGGTCCCTATTTTTTCTACTTGCATTTTTTACCTGCTTTTGAACTGTTAGGTTGGCAGAAGCTGAGACAAGTAATGGGAGCTCACCCCGTTACACGGCAGCACCAGGGATTCGAACCGCTGAACTGCTGACCTTTCGATCGACAAGCTCAGCATCCTAGCCCCTTCGGCCTCCATTTTTAAGAAGAGGTTGGATAACTATTTGTCTGAAGTGGTGTAGGGTTTCCTGCCTAAGCAGGGGGTTGGACTAGAAGACCTCCAAGGTCCCTTCTTTCCAACTCTGTTTATTCTATTCCAGATGCTCAGAGATCAGAGATTGAAAGCACTTCCCCTTATTCACAGGGTTTGTGAAAAATGAGAACTTTTTAGTGATTTTAGGGTGGAGGGTAGCTGGGTGAAGGCTTCAAGGATGGATTGGTTACTTCAGAAGGATGGAGATCCTTCTTGGTAGAGTTTTGCCATGCCTGTTCTTTGCAATGAAGATTGATGCAGACTAATTTCTATAACTTGATACATGACGGGAACCAAGAATCAGGAGAACAATATTGTTTCCGCCCTAACCCTTAACTTTATTTGCTGCTTTTCAAAGGCTACGTTACGTGACCAGGAGAGAGAAAACCGTCTGTATCTTACAGCCTTCACTTTGATGGCGTTTTCAGAATATAAAAAAACGTGTCCCTTCCAGGTAGGTGTGTCTGCTTTCTTCCTATCAGTAACATCACTGTGGTCAAATCTCCGTATCCTTTTTGATGGAACTTTATACTCGGAGGTAATTAGGATGCAAACATGCTCCGCTCCCACTTGTGTTTGACTCTTGCATTGAGAAGCTGATGGTGTTGTGCCTCGTCCGCTTTCCCCGCAGCCGTGCCTATCTTATCTGCTTCCGAATGCTGAGGAATGTCCTAGCATGCCTCCCGGCCCCAGCCCTGGCTCCATGCCCAGACAGGCCAAGGAGGAAGAAGTGTCTCCAGCCCCCAGCTCTGGCTCCATGCCCAGGCAAACGGAGAAACTAGACCCCTCCCCCTCCCCCACAGCATGTGAGCCTGAGGAAGGTCAATTACCAACAGCTGCAGACTGGAGTGACCTCGCTTCAGGAGAATTGATAGGCGGCGGCAACAGAAGGAAGGGAGGGGCAGGCCTGGATAAGTGCTGAGTCATGGAACCACATCCCATGGCCTATATAAAGGATCTGCTTTCTGGCATTCTCTGAGTCAGGCAAAGTCTACCTTATCTTGCTGAAGTCACTTTCTGGTCTCCTGCCTGCCTTGAGAACTTTGCTAGGACTTTGGCAGAGCTGCAGAGGCACACCTGATTTGGATTTCCCTGACCCGGCCGTCAGCGGAGGAGTGGGACACGACAGATGGTGACAGCTGTTAGACTATTGAATTCAGATTAAAGAGGGGAGCGTAGGAAAAGGAATGGCAGAACCTGGAAGGGGGGAGGTGAGTTAAGAGGAATCTTCTAACCCTTATTTGAGAAGATTCCTGTGCATAGTCTTTTAGCATTTTTTTTTTGGTCTTTTAATGACCCCGTAAAGCGGGGTAGTCAAACTTTTTATACCTACTGCCCACTTTTGTATCTCTGTTAGTAGTAAAATTTTCTAACCACCCACTGGTTCCACAGTAATGCGCCGTGTATCGTCATCTGCGCATGCCTCTCGTGCATTGTGGGTTGGGTTTGGGGGGGCAGGCTCCGGCTACCCGCTCTGCTTGTCTGTTACAGCTGGGTGGTGTGGGGGGGAGATGTGCGAGCTATTCTGGGACGAGGCTCTTTTGTTTGCAGTCGCACTACAGCGCCATTTAGTTTCACTTAGGTAACATGAACTAAACTTATGCGCGGGCGATTCAAATAGTATATTTTCAGAAATTTAAATTGTCACGGGGAATTTTATGAAAACCTAATGAAAATGTTTTTAAATAATGCTATGAATTTTTTTTAAAAAAGTCAATTAAATTAAAAAAAAAGGAAAGTGCTTCAGTATCGGACAAAACCCCTACCGCCCACCATGAAAGCTGGAACGCCCGCTAGTGGGCGGTAGGGACCAGGTTGACTACCACTGCCTTAAACCCTTTGCGGAGTGGAGTCTGGGCATCTGAATGGAGCGGAGCGTTTACTGGCCGGATGCCCTTCCTGTCGCCAGTGCGGAGTTTTGTTCAGCAGATACATTCAACATTGTGCCCAGAGAGAGCAATATATGCCTCTACCTGGGATCGAACTCACAGCCTCCTGATTGCAAAGCCACTGCACCACGATAGTCTTTTAGCAATGAAGCAGTTTCATTAGACCTTCATGTCTGGATGTGATCGCTTGATTGGGGGGAAACGACGACACGATGCTACTTCTTTTACTGAGGCTGCTGTTTCGACCATCCGAGGGGCTGCTTTTCAAGATAACATGAGAGCAGAACCAATCGGCGCCATTGCTTGAAGTGCTTTGAGAGAAAGTTGACAAGCCACCAAATGAAATAACCCCTTTTGCTTGTTCCTTTGCAGAAATTTGCAGACGCTGAGAACAGGGCTGCGGGTTATTTGCTGCAAAACGTCGCGCACTCGCAAAACACCTTCGTCTTAGCCATTGTGACTTATGCTCTCACTCAAGCAAAGGTCAACCACCCTGACCTTCACGCGGCCTACCTTCACTTGAAGAATGAAGCTCAAGTGAAAGGTAAAGTCCTCCTTATAGCAAATCGATTCGCCAGCTGATGATGGGTCCCCCTTTTGAGTGGTGCGGGCGGCCTAGAGGTGGAGCTCTCGCCTCGCAATCAGGAGGCTGTGAGTTTGATCCTAGACAGAGGCAGTTATTTCTCTCTCTCTGGGCATGATGAAGAATATATCTTAAAGAAAATATGACTTCGGCAACAGAGTGGTCAATGCCTGGAATGCGCTACCTGACTCTGTGGTTTCATCCCAAAACCAAGCCCCAAAAATTTTCACCTTAGACTGCCTACTGTAGACCTCACCCCATTCCTAAGAGGTCTGTAAGGGGCGTGCATAAGCGCACCAGCGTGCCTACTGTCCCTGTCCTAATGTTCCCTTTAATTGTATTCATTTTATGTATTCAATTCGTGCTTATACTTATATATATGATAGAATAGAATAGAATAGAATTTTTATTGGCCAAGTGTGATTGGACACACAAGGAATTTGTCTTGGTGCATATGCTCTCAGTGTACATAAAAGAAAAGATACGTTCATCAAGGTACAACATTTACAACACAATTGATGATCAATATATCAATATAAATCATAAAGATTGCCAGCAAGAAGTTATAGTCATACAGTCATAAGTGAAAAGAGATTGGTGATGATGGGAACGATGAGAAGATTAATAGTAGTGCAGATTCAGTAAATAGTCTGACAGTGTTGAGGGAATTATTTGTTTAGCAGAGTGATGGCCTTCGGGAAAAAACTGTTCTTGTGTCTAGTTGTTCTGGTGTGCAGTGCTCTATAGCGTCGTTTTGAGGGTAGGAGTTGAAACAGTTTATGTCCAGGATGCGAGGGATCTGCAAATATTTTCACGGCCCTCTTCTTGATTCGTGCAGTATACAGGTCCTCAATGGAAGGCAAGTTGGTAGCCATTATTTTTTCTGCAGTTCTAATTATCCTCTGAAGTCTGTGTTTTTCTTGTTGGGTTGCAGAACCGAACCAGACAGTTATAGAGGTGCAAATGACAGACTCAATAATTCCTCTGTAGAAGTGGATCAGCAGCTCCTTGGGCAGTTTGAGCTTACTGAGTTGGCGCAGAAAGAACATTCTTTGTTGTCCTTTTTTAATGATGTTTTTGATGTTAGCTCTCCATTTGAGATCTTGCGATATGATAGAACCCAGAAATTTGAAGGTTTCTACTGTTGATACTGTGTTGTCAAGTATTGTGAGAGGTGGAAGTATGGAAGGGTTTTTCCTAAAGTCTACCACCATTTCTATGGTTTTGAGTGTGTTCAGTTCCAGATTGTTTTGGTTGCACCACAAGGCTAGTCGTTCGACCTCTCGTCTATATGCGGATTCGTCATTGTCTCGAATGAGACCAATCACTGTTGATGATTAGATGATTATCTAATAAATGCAGTGCAGGACCTATTTCACAGACAAAAGCCAGGAAAAGCTTCAGGCCCAGACAAGATAACTCCTTCTTGCTTAAAAGTCTGTGCTGACCAATTGGCCCCCATCTTCACCCATATTTTCAATAAATCACTAGAGATGTGCTATGTTCCTTCTTGCTTCAAACGCTCTACCATCATCCCAGTGCCGAAGAAGCCCACCATCAAGGAACTGAATGACTACAGACCAGTTGCTCTAACATCTGTAGTCATGAAAACCTTTGAAAGGCTAGTGCTTTCCTACCTGAAAACCATCACGAATCCGCTCTTAGACCCCTTGCAATTTGCATACCGAGCAAATAGATCAACAGATGATGCTGTTAATATGGCTCTGCACTACATCCTACAACATCTTGAGTCTCCAAAGACCTATGCAAGGGTCCTCTTTGTAGACTTTAGTTCAGCATTCAATACCATCATTCCAGACATTCTTCTAACTAAGCTAAACCAGCTACAGGTACCGGAACAGACTTGTAAGTGGATCACAAGCTTCCTAACAAACAGGAAGCAGCAGGTGAAGCTAAGCAAGATCACATCAAATACCTGTACAATTAGCACAGGGGCCCCAAGGCTGTGTGCTCTCCCACTTCTCTTCTCTGTATACCAATGACTGCATCTCCAATGATCCATTTGTTAAGCTACTGAAGTTCGCAGATGACACAACAGTGATTGGTCTCATTCGAGACAATGACGAATCCGCATATAGACGAGAGGTCGAACGACTAGCCTTGTGGTGCAACCAAAACAATCTGGAACTGAACACACTCAAAACCGTAGAAATGGTGGTAGACTTTAGGAAAAACCCTTCCATACTTCCACCTCTCACAATACTTGACAACACAGTATCAACAGTAGAAACCTTCAAATTTCTGGGTTCTATCATATCGCAAGATCTCAAATGGACAGCTAACATCAAAAACATCATTAAAAAAGGACAACAAAGAATGTTCTTTCTGCGCCAACTCAGTAAGCTCAAACTGCCCAAGGAGCTGCTGATCCAGTTCTACAGAGGAATTACTGAGTCTGTCATTTGCACCTCTATAACTGTCTGGTTCGGTTCTGCAACCCAACAAGAAAAACACAGACTTCAGAGGATAATTAGAACTGCAGAAAAAATAATTGCTACCAACTTGCCTTCCATTGAGGACCTGTATACTGCATGAATCAAGAAGAGAGCCGTGAAAATATTTACAGATCCCTCGCATCCAGGACATAAACTGTTTCAACTCCTACCCTCAGAACGACGCTATAGAGCACTGCACACCAGAACAACTAGACACAAGAACAGTTTTTCCCCGAAGGCCATCACTCTGCTAAACAAATAATTCCATCAACACTGTCAGACTATTTACTAAATCTGCACTACTATTAATCTTCTCATAGTTTCCATCACCCATTTCTTTCCACTTATGACTGTATGACTATAACTTGTTGCTGGCAATCCGTATGATTTATATTGATATATTGATCAATTGTGTTGTAAATGTTGTACCTTGATGAACGTATCTTTTTCTTTTATGTACACTGAGAGCGTATGCACCAAAGACAAATTCCTTGTGTGTCCAATCACACTTGGCCAATAAAATTCTATTCTATTCTATTCTAACATGTACTATCTCTGTTATTTCCCCATTTGCAGGAAGCCCCCCAGCCTACCGTTTCTGGAAAGAGACCCCCGTCAAATTCGATGCCAGCGTTCCCTCTGAGGGCAACGCCAGGATGGTTGAAACCACTGCCTACACCTTGCTGTCCATTTTGCTGAAAGGAGATCACAACTACGTCAAGCCGGTCATGAAGTGGTTGACCGAAGAGCAGAGATTTGGGGGTGGATTTTACTCGACCCAGGTATTGGCACTTCTCTCCCACTCTGTGATGACCCAGGGCGTGACACAAAAGCGACACAGCCAGAGAACCGATATGAGTCCCTTTATGATCACCAACTGTGTCCCCCAATGTCCCTTTCAACCCTCCGGCCTGGAGAGCAAAGCTCTTCCACCAACCTGTCGTAGTCTTTGGCTGGCAATACTTCAGTCCCCAAATGTTGTAAGCAGAAAACTTCTAACAAAAAATCCAAAGGCAAGACGAGGTAATAAATCCGGCAGGGCAAGCAAAATAAGGAATTCCACAAGGAAAGTAGCATGACAGTAAATCAAGCCACTTGGGAGGATGCCAGGATTCAAAGAAACCCCAGATAAACTCAGTGTTTGTTCCCGACAACCGCCCCTCCCATTTGCCTTTCCTTTTAAACTCCAGCAGCAGCTGTGCCTTGTAAAGAGGATCAGGTCCCTTTCCTCCCTCGTAAGCCACGCAACCCATGTTGCTCTCTTCTCCGTTCCTCCCTGCGCTGCCTAGGATGAGGAGGGAGTGGTCCTTGGTCTTCATCTGAACTCCCTTGTTCTACCTCTCCCCTGCTCTGCCCAGCCTGACTTTGCCCTTCCCCAGTATCCTCCACAGCCAACGGATCCACTCTCTCACTCTCATGTCAGCCGTTCCTCTTCCCCTTCCGATTCAGACTCCGACAGGGCCATGACACACTCCCTCCAGGTCATCTGTAGCAGCGGTCACCAACTGGTGGTCGGTGGACCACTGGTGGTCCACAAGAAAATTTTGCTGGTCCACAGAAAAATGATTTGCATTTTTTATGTTGCACTAAATACTATTGATCTTTTTAAAAAATTCGTATTAGTGGTCCGCGGGATTTAAAATTATGAATTGGGTGGTCTCTGAGGTCTGAAAGGTTGGTGACCCCTGATCTGTAGGAATCTTGAGCGTCCTAGAGCCTTAGACAACCTCCTAGACCAGGGATGTCAAACTCAATTTCATTGAGGACTGCATCAGGGCTGTGGTTGACCTCGCAGGGGTGGGATGGCCAACTGGGTAGGTGTGGCCAACTGGGTGGGCATGGCCAACTGAGTGGGTGTGACCAGTGTTAAGGGTAATCTGGGTTCACAACCAAGATTGTGGACTGTTGAGCAGAGTACCCTACGCATGAAAACGACTGAGACTGGTTGTATACAGTAACAGTCACTTGCAGACAAACTGGGGTTTGATATTCCTTTACTTTTAGGGAAAAGGCCAAGTCATAGTCCAAAAACAATTCCAGGTCATACACATATAAAGTCATTCAGTCTTCTTACCAAAGTAGACTTGTAAAACAAACAAGGTCTTCTTTCAGTCCAGTCCAGTTCAGTTCAGTTCAATACACAACAGTCAGTATCTTGAGGAATCAGTAACTAGCATGACCAAGCAACGATCATAAAGCTCACATAGACAGTTGCAGCATGTCATCAGGTTACAATGCTGTAGCGTCCCTGTAGATTCCCCACAAGCCATAATTTAGTAGTCCTTTTATACATCGGCTACAGAGCTCAACCAGTCAGGATGCTTGCAATGATGCAGCACAGCCTTAAAGCAATATCATGCCTTTCTTTAAACATACATAGTTAGTTTATATATTGCCTGGCCAACTAGTTAGGCAAATAACAATTTCCTGACAACCAGCTTGATGCCACTCCCCAAACTACTGGCGTGTTCTTCCCTCTTTGCATTGAGTAGACTGGGCCAAAGCTACATTGGCCCGATCTTTCCTTTTCGCACTGGGTAGACCAGGATGACCCCTTGGGCTGGATTCAACCCAATGTGGCCCATGGGCCTTGAGTTGGACAACCCTGTCCTAGACAATGTCTGCAGCATTCTGCTTATCTCCAGGCAGAAGCTGCAATCATCAATGAAGGCTTAGTTAGTTCCATGACTTAACTTTTTGCTTGATTGGCACTAGGGAGCAGATGTTCCTTGCCGATCAACCACTTAATAATATGTTATAATTTAGAACTGATTTTTTTTTTTTTGGTGTTGTTTAGCATGGAATTGCTTGCCCGGGATTGTGTTCATTTATGGGGTGAGGGGGGAATCTCACCGATACTCAACTAATTGCTAAATCAAAAAAAAAAATATTCAATCAAAAGCACCAATAAGAAGCCACTTATAGGAGGTGATTATGACTTTAAATCCAGAAGAGGTTAGACGGGAGGGATGAAAAATGTTCTTTCTACAGACTTTAGGGTCTAATTTTCCATTTTTCCATCCCTGAAAACCAGAAATGGATTCCCCCCCACCGCAATTAATACACAGTGTGGTTGCCTCTCTTCTAATGCTGTCTCTTTGGGGGGCGGGGTTTGTCTTCTCTCTCTCACTAATTTGACAGGATACAATTATCGCTTTGGAGTGCCTGACCGAATATTCCATCCTCGTTAAGCGGCTTGCACTGGACATGAACGTCAAAGCGTCTTACAAGTTTCAGGGAGATTTTCACAAATACAGGCTCACGAGTAGCAATTACATCGGCAGGCCTGTGGATGTGAGTTAATGAATTGGGGTGGGGATGGATGGGAGGTCAAAGAGAGCAGATACTTGAAGTGGCTTTTGATCTAGAAGAGAAGGGAAGAGAAGGGAAGGGAAGAGAAGAGAAGAGAAGAGTGTAGAGTAGAGTAGAGTAGAGTAGAGTAGAGTAGGGAATGGAAGGGAAGGGAAGGGAAGGGAAGAGAAGAGAAGAGAAGAGAAGAGAAGAGTGTAGAGTAGAGTAGAGTAGGGAATGGAAGGGAAGGGAAGGGAAGAGAAGGGAAGAGAAGAGAAGAGAAGAGGAAGGAAGGGAAGGAAGAGAAGAGAAGAGAAGAGAAGAGAAGAGAAGAGAAGAAGAGAGAAGAGAAGAGAAGAGAAGAGAAGAGAAGAGTGTAGAGTAGAGTAGAGTAGAATAGGAATGGAAGGGAAGGAAGAGAAGGAAGAGAAGAGAAGAGAAGAGGGAAGGGAAGGAAGGGAAGGGAAGGGAAGAGAAGAGAAGAGAAGAGAAGAGAAGAGAAGAGAAGAGAAGAGAAGAGAAGAGAAGAGAAGAGAAGAGGGAAGGGAAGAGAAAAGAAGAGAATAGGGAAGGGGAGTAGAGTAGAGTAGAGTAGAATAGAATAGGGAATGGAATGGAATGGAATGGAAAGGAAGGGAAGGGAATAGAATAGAATAGAATAGAATAGAATAGAATAGAATAGAATAGAATAGAATTTTTTATTGGCCAAATATGATTGGACACACAAGGAATTTGTCTTTGGTGCATACCCTCTCAGTGTACATAAAAGAAAAGATACGTTCATCAAGAATCATAAGGTACAATACTTAATGATAATCATAAGCAATCAGGAAACAATATCAATATAAATCGTAAGGATACAAGCAAGAAGGTTACAGTCATACAGTCATAAGTGGAAGGAGATGGGTGATGGGAACGTAATAGTAATGCAGACTTAGTGAATAGTTTGACAGTGTTGAGGGAATTATTTGTTTAGCAGAGTGATGGCGTTCGGGGAAAAACTGTCCTTGTGTCTAGTTGTTCTGGTGTGCAGTGTGCTCTATAGCGTCTTTTTGAGGGCAGAAGTTGAAACAATTTACGTCCAGGATGTGAGGGGTCTGTAGATATTTTCCCAGCCCTCTTTTTGACTCGTGCAGTAGACTGGTCCTCCATGGAAGGCAGGTTGGTAGCCATTGTTTTTTTCTGCAGTTCTAATTATCCTCTAGTAATTGGTCCCTTGGCCAAGAAATATTATTTTGGGTTTCAAGCAAGACAAGGGACCAGGTAGACAAGATTCTAATAAAGACAAGTTGAATCCTTGGATTAATTATTAGGGTTAATTATTGGATTAATTATTAGGCAGGAACAATCAGGAAGGAGGGAGTTTCCCATTTTTTAAAAAAATCAGCAATGGGACCATTTAGTTCATTTAGTGACAGTTTGAAAAAAAGTGGAATTTCTCCTTCTCATCCCTCTTTCTTTCCTTCTCCAACTCAAGCTTTCATCCCCTTGCTTCATGCCTTAGCTTTCCTTTGCTGAAGAGAAATTTCACAGGATTCTGAGTGGCCTAGAGGTGACCTAGAAGTGGAGCTCTCACCTCACAATCAGGAGGCTGTGAGTTCGATCCTGAGTAGAGGCAGATATTTCTCTCGCTGGGCACGATGAGAATATTATCTGCTGAACAAAACTCCGCACTGGCGACAGGGAAGGGTATCCGGCCAGTAAATGCTCAGCTCCATTCAGTTGCCCAGACTCCACCCTACAAGGGATTATAGGGTCATTAAAAGATGATGATGATGATGATAAACCAGGATTCTAACGAAACCAGATCTGTGCCTCAAGTAGCTGAAAATATCCAGGTTACATTTATGATAGCTTAACAAGAATTTTCTATATATAGGAGCCATGGGGATTAATGTCAATTTTTAAATCTTTTTTGCTATTTCTTTGCAAATTCAGGCTTCCTTGAAGGAGGATATAGAAGTACGCACGGGGAGCAATACTGGGACAGCAGCTGTGACTGTAAGTGAACAAAACACCTTCATTTACAAGTAGTCCTCAACTTACAACGGTTCGTTTAGTGACCGGTCAAATTTATGTATTGATTTAGGATATGGCTGACCGTGAGAGTTACGACAGTACTGAAAAAAGTGATTTATGACTGTTTTTCACCCTTATGACCATTGCCACATCCCGTGATCAAAATTCGGTTGCTTGGCAACTGACTCACATTTATGACGGGTCGCCGTGTGTTGGGGGGGGGTCACGTGATCCCCTTTTGCGACCTTCCAACAAGCAAAGTCAATGGGGGACACCGGATTCACTTAACAACCAATGTCACTAACTTAGCAACTGCACTTAACAAATGTGGCAAGAAACTGGAAATACTAATTTAATTGGAAGTTTCTGAAGATTTTAGGAGTGGAATGGACTGGTATATAATGGACTGGAAGAAGAATGTACTTTTTTGTTTCTGGAAGGGGAGTTAAGGTCTTAGAGAGAGGAGTGACTATGGATTATGACTTATGTTGTATTTTAATTTATGATTGTTAATCTTATACCCTGTACTTTGTTCTGGGAAGTCTTGGGGGTGGGAGGGGAGGAGGGAAGGGGAGAGGGGAGATGAAGGATCAATGTAAAGGAATGATTGAAGATATGTAATTAAGAAATAGAAATAATTTGAAATGAAATCGGGCTGCTCAGCTGCCATTTCAGAAGGAATGGAAAGGAGAGGAGAGAGTGAAGGAAGAAAGTAGGTAGGAAAGAGAGAGGTAGAAAAGGGGAAAGGAGAGGAAGAAGACAGGGGAAAGCGAGAGGGTTAGAAAGGGTGGAAGAGAAGAGTAGGGAAGGAGGAGAGGATGTAGAAAAGCGAAGGAGAGGAAGGATGAAGAAAGTAGAAGAAAGTAGAGAAGGGAGGAGGAAAGGTTTGTTAAGGAAGGGAGTGGTAGCTGGGCAGGTCCGAATAAGTAACAAATGAAAGTTAATGACTAATGTTGAATAAGAGACTGTATATTGAATAGGTTGTTGGAAAATGGAAATAAAACCTTTTTACTAAAAATAACCCAAACAAATGTGGCAAGAAAGATCGCACGATGGGGCAAAGTTCACTTCCTTCCACCATCTGGCTTAGCAACACAAATTTTGGCCTCAATTGTCATACGTCAAGGACTACTTGAATTCACATTGGGGCGATCTAAAAAAGTGCTTCTTGCATCAAGAATGGTATCCGGAACCCCAAATATCTATACATTCACGTCAAATTGTGACATCTTGTAAATCCAGCTTGACGGATGAATGTGAGAGAACGAACCTTAAAAATGAGTAATGGAAACATGGAATTTATTTTACCAATGGATGGGAAAAAAAGGTGGAGATTAAGAATGTAATTTGCATTGTTAAATACATTATGTCAGAGTGCGCGCAGTGTGACGCTTTTTGAGACAAGCCAGGAGCAAAATACAGTAAACAGACATGGTTTATCTACAAGGAACATATACATACACATACTAGGCAAAGTAAGGCAATCAATCATCAACTATAACACATAAGCACACATGGAGAGAGAGATACGCCCCAACAAGGCCTCTCTTATAATACAGTCTCTTAAAGTGGTAAAGAGTCAAATAACTCTGCTGACTGATTACTACCATTGCATCATCATTACAACAGCTGGTCAGCTATTAAATCATCATTACTCTGACAAATTAAATACCCAGACAACACGATCTTTATTAAGCGCTAAGAAATGTTGTTAATAGAAAATCAATAAAGCAATAATAATAATAATCAAAGTAATGGAGAATTGGGTGGGAAACGTATCCATTTGGCTACGAAACAATTGCATCAGTGTCCTTTGAGGTTTTGAACCCAGAACTCTTCTCGTTAAGTTGGCTAGAAAGGTACAGTAGTAGATGGAATACTGCTATCATCCAAGATCGATGATCTTCACAAATCTGAACCTTTGATTTACCTATTCTACAGATATTATAATGGTAGCTAGAAGCTGGTTGCTGGGTTCAAAGCCCCCAAATTAATTTGGTTTATTTTCAATTTGGGCATTTACAGCTGAGGAGCGTGTATTATGTGAGCAGCGTTTCTGAAGACACTTGTGATTTCCAGTTGAAGGTTGATGTCACTCTAGACGGTGAGGAAGTCATTATTTTAAAAAAAATATTAAACTGGAGAAAAGGTTATTTTAATAGTTCTCTCGGTATCTTGGAAGGAATGGCCCCGTTATTATTTCTCTCTTTCTTGTTTCCATGATTTATGTCTGTGACAAGGGAAAGGATTTCAACTAAGCATTAAAACTATTTATTACTAAGACAAAGTCCCAGGGGTGCTTCTTCCAAAACTGGAGATTCTTGTTTGTTTGTTTTTTGTTGTTTGACAACATTTCACTTCTCATCCAAGAAGCTTCTTCAGTTCTAGAACTGAAGCAGAACCAAAGAAGCTTCTTGGATGAGAAGTGAAACATTTTCAAAGGGGAACAAAAACTCCAAGGAAGTCTAGTTTGACATTTTTTTTGGGGGGGGGAGGAAAAAGCATCTTTGGGACAACCTGGATGGTTGAGAATCTCCATAGATATCGTGTTTCCCCGAAAATAAGACATCCCCTGATAATAAGCCCAATTGGGCTTTTGACCGCATGCACTAAAACAGGGGTCTCCAACCTTGGTCCCTTTAAGACAAAGCTGGCTGAGGAACTCTGGGAGTTGAAGTCCACAAGTCTTAAAGGGACCAAGGTTGGAGACCCCTGCACTAAAATAACACCCCTTCTGAAAATAAGCCCTCCCCGAAAATATTTAACCGCATATGCAGCCCGTCCCCACAATTTCCTCTGGTTAGGGTTAAGGAGACAAAGCTGGAAATCAGATAAGAGGGCAAGAGGAGTCCCGTCTTGCTTCACGCGCCCCCAAATAATAAGACCTCCCTGAAAATAAGGCCAAACGCTTATTTCGGGGTTCAAAAAAAATGTAAGACAGGGTCTTATTTTCGGGGAAACACGATATACGAAGGCAAAGCTTAGCGGACTTCCTTCCTATGAGATTTTTTAAATAGGAGAGGAGGAATGGCCACCTACCTTAAAGTTATAGTTATGGCTTTTTTGTTTAATCTGAATACATCGAAATAAAAGTAACTTTAATGCTTAACATGTAGAGGGCTCTAGCTTTAAATCTTCTGTCCATAAAGCACTTTATGGCACATACGGAGAACAATCCCATTTAACTGAACCTCTACAGCAGGGGTGACAAACTCAAGGCGTGCGGGCTGGCTCTGGCTCTCGGGGTGCTTAAATCTGGCCAGCCTGGAAATAGCAAAGGATCGGCCAAAACGGGGCATGAAGCCCCCGCATGAGCCCCGCCCCATCCATGCCCCATTTTGGCTGGCAAGATAGTGCAGGAGGCCATCCAGGCCAAAAACGGGACAGGGGGTCCATGCACCCTGTATTGGCCGGCAGAGTGCTGCAGGAGGCCTCCGTCCCGCCTCCCCACCCCCACCAGCCGGCCCGCAGAGGAGAACTACAATGCTGATCCAGCCCTCGAAAAAATCCAGTTTGACACCCCTGCTCTACAGAGAATCTTGACAACTCAAATCTCCACCATAGCTTGGATGACTCCTATATCAGAGGCGGGTTTCAGCCGGTTCTGACCAGTTCTGAAGAACCGGTAGCGGAAATTTTGAGTAGTTCGGAAAAACGGTAGTAAAAATTTGAACTGGCCCCCGCCCGCATTTCTGCCTCCCGAGTCCCAGCTGATCAGGAGGAAATGGGGATTTTGTAGTAACCTTCCCCTGGAGTGGGGAGGGAATGGAGATTTTACATGGAAGGATACCCGTGCCACGCCTACCAAGCCACGCCACGCCCACCAAGCCACGCCACGCCCACCAAGCCACGCCACGCCCACCAAGCCACACCCACAGAACCGGTAGTAAAAAAAATTGAAACCCACCACTGTCCTATATGCTAAAACCTCATTATTTCTTGGCTGGGAAGTACTGTGCTAAACAATTCCTTCCTGGAGGGCCCCCAGTTTTTCAATCTTTCCTCTGATTAAATGGGTATTGCTCGATTTCCCCCACTTCGTACCCTGTGGGATAATTGCCCCTGAAATTCTTCTTTTGAAAAACTACCTTTTTTTGCTCGTACAGAAAAGAAGTACTATCTTTCCTTCAATGAAGTCCGGCTGTTGATCGCCTGTGCTAAGTAAGTCTGGATAATTTGAGACTGTTTTTTTTTTTTAAAAAAAAATTTATTTTTCTAAACAGACATACATAAAAACATCTTCGATCAAAATACAAACAGTGTGTCGGTTGGTCCGTTACAAAGCTTTTGTGCAAGTTCACCATATTCATAAAATGTAACTGATCTTATTTTACATTTTACCAATCTAATATGCATCCAAATATTTTAATCGATCAATCTTTTGTTTAGCTCTAAATGTTTCTTCCCTTGCCTCGTATAAAATGTACTGGATTTTACATTAATTATATTTATATCATTCGTTTCCTTTTCTTAATTCAAACCAATGATATTACGTTATACTTTATTTCAACAATTCTTACATTATAAACTTCAACCTATTTTTTTATCTAGCCATTGATAAAATAAATCCCATATCTTATAGTATCGTTTATCTTCCTGTTCTCTTAATTTCAAATGTCAATTTACTCATTTCTGCCCATTCCATTATTTTCTTGATAATTTCCTGTTGCTTTGGTAGAGACTGTTGCGTGTCAGAAAAATGCAGGGAGAAGATTCATTACTTTGGATAGATTCTCTCATGTTTTCGTTTTTTTTAAAAAAATCTGGGCTTTCCAGCTCTCACATCCCACAACTGGGACCAACGGTTGGTTTTATCGATGCAGACGCTGAAAAAGTGTCAGAAGTTGATAGCCCTTATAGATGATCCTAGCTGGTCCATATGTACCAAAATCCAAATATGCACCAAGACAAATTCCTTGTGTGTCCAATCACACTTGGCCAATAAAAAATTCTATTCTATCCAAGAAAGCGGTTGTCTCCCATGGAGTCTGTTGCTACTATTTCCTTTTTTTTTTTTTTCCCCGTCCTGTGTTAGGTACAAACCTCGAAGGAGGACAGGAGAATCTTCCTCTCCTCATGCAGTCATTGACATCTCTCTTCCCAACGGTCTGGAAGCAAATGAGGACGACTTAGCTGTTGTAAGTAACCCTGACATCCCCGATTTTTTTTTTTTTAAAAAATGTTTTAAAAAGCAACATAACGAAATCTGAATTCCCTATACAGGTAGTCCTCGACTTATGACCGCAATTGAGCCCAGAATTCACATTGCTAAGTGAGAACCTGGTTAAGTGAGCTTTGCCCCGGCGGGGTGAAATGCTCCCGGTTCGGACCGGATCACCCGATCCGGTAGTGATGGTGGCGGGTGGTTCGGAGAACCAGTAGCAAAAATCCCTGCCCCCCCCAGCCCCGCCCATTCCCAGTTGAGCCATGTGATCGTCAGGTTTTTTGTTTTTCTTTTAAAAGCTTTTTTTTTTTTGGCCGGAAAAATGCTTTTAAAAGTAAAAAAAAAAGAAAAAAAGCCTCTGATGATCGTGTGGCTTAGCTGGGATCGTCAGAACTCTTCAAAAGCATTATTTTTTTTTTACAACCTCTTCGGCCGAAGGGGCTGTAGAAAAAAATGCTTTTAAAAGCCTCTGGCGATCAGGCAACTCAGCTGGGATTGCCAGAACCCTTTAAAAGAATTTTTTCTACAACCTCTTCGGCTGAAGAGGTTATAGAAAAAATGCTTTTAAAAGGCTCCTCTGGCGATCCCAACTGAGTTGCCTGATCGTCAGAGGCTTTTTTTTTCTTTTAAAGGCAAAAAAAAAATGCTTTTAAAAGAAAAGAAAAGCCTCTGATGATCCCAACTGAGTTGCCTGATCATCAGGGGCTTTTTTTTTCTTTTAAAGGCAAAAAAAAAATGCTTTTAAAAGAAAAGAAAAGCCTCTGATATCCCAGCTGAGTTGCCTGATCGTCAGAGGCTTTTCTTTTCTTTTAAAAGCAATTTTTCTTCGGCCGTGCTGGATCGCGTGAATCCGAGACACTGCGTCATAAATGTGAATCAATTGCCAAGTATCCGAATGTAAATACCGTGACCCTGGGGTGCTGCCACAGTCATAAGTCGGAAAAAACGGTCATAACTCACTTTATTCAGTGCCGTTGTAAGTTCGAGCGGTCACTAAACAAACTGTTGTAAGTCAAGAACTGCCTGTATATTTTTGAATAGAGATTTGTATTTCTAAACACATGGGGTCTGAAACTGCATGTTTTCACTGAAAACCATCCTGTATAAAATTCAGGAAACAAATTCAGATCAGAATGTCTACAGCTGCAGCGATTCAAATATCAACTTTACAAAACAGGAATGGGTGTTTGTTTTTTTTTTGCAAATGATGTAGCTACTCTTCCAGAATATATCTGTGAGAATCACCTGGCAAATGTCCTCCCTTTCTTTTCTCAGCTTTCAAATAGTGTTGACCAGCTGATTTCAAAATACGAGATAACGCCCGATGGACATGTTGTCATGCAGGTAGACTCGGTAAGTTTCCTGCGGCTTTGTCGCATAGTTTTATTTCTCACAAGGCTTTGTTAATTAATCAATGATTATTATTTTTTGATCATCCTGTGTCTCCGAGCTGCATAATTCAAACTCAGTTGATTAGTCGCACAGGTACAGTATATGTGGTCCCTTGCTCAATAGCAGTATCTGTGAGAGGGATCTTGGAGTCCTAGTAGACAACCATTTAGATATGAGCCAGCAGTGTGCAGCAGCTGCCAAAAAAGCCAACACAGTTCTGGGCTGCATCAACAGAGGGATAGAATCAAGATCATGTGAAGTGTTAATACCACTTTATGAGGCCTTGATAAGGCCACGCTTGGAATACTGCATCCAGTTTTGGTCGCCACGATGTAAAAAAGATGTGGAGACTCTAGACAGAGTGCAGAGAAGAGCAACAAAGATGATTAGGGGACTGGAGGTTAAAACATACAATGAATGGTTGCAGGAACTGGGTATGTCTAGTTTAATGAAAAGAAGGACTAGAGGAGACAGGATAGCAGTCTTCCAATATCTCAGGGGTTGCCACAAAGAAGAGGGAGTCAAGCTATTCTCCAAAGCACCTGAGGGCAGGACAAGAAGCAATGGGTGGAATATACTTATATCTGTTATCTTATATTATACATGCTTGACGAAGGAAGGAAGGAAGGAAGGAAGGAAGGAAGGAAGGAAGGAAGGAAGGAAGGAAGGAGGGAGGGAGGGAGGGAGGGTAGAGAAATATCATTTGTGGTTTTCCTGTATCCTGAGTCCATCTGAACTTTACATTCTTCTGACAGATTCCAGGAAATGAGTTCCTGTGCATTGGTTTCCGAATAACTGAAATTTACCGGGTTGGAATGCCAAGTCCAGGAACCTTCTCGGTGTATGATTATCACAACCCTAGTAAGGAATTCATTCATTTTTGGTCAGCTTTTATCTGACCTTTCGAGGCTTAGCAAGCACGTTAGTTCAGCACACCAGCTTGCTAAATGAATTTTTAGTGTTGGTTATTCTACAGAGTTAAATGCTGTTTCTTATTTGGCACTCAGCTTGCTCAGAAATCTACCTTATTTCAAGAGAATTTAGCCCTTCCCTTCCCTTCCCTTTCTTTCTCTGCTTTCCTTCTCTTCCCTTCTTCCTTTCCTTTCCTTTCCTTCCCTTCTTCATTTCATTTCCTTCCCTTCCCTTCCCGTCCCTTCCCTTCCCTTTCCTTCTTCCTTCCCTTCCCTTCCCTTCCCTTCTTCCTTTCCTTTCCTTTCCTCTCCTCTCCTTTCCCATGCTTTTCCCCTTCTTTCCTTTTTCACTTCCCTTCCCTCCCTTCCCTTCCCTTCCCTACTTTCTTCCCTTCCCTTCCCCTCCCCTTCCCTTCTTCCTTCCCTTCCCTTCCATTCTTTAACCCTTCCCTTCCCCTCCCTAACTTTATTACATGATCAATCTGTTTGGGGGGAAAAATGAAACTTTTTTTTTGTTTGTTTCTGCAGATAAAAAGTGCACTATCTTTTATAATGCTTACGGAGAACAATCTCTTGTCACGTTATGTGAAGGCAATGAATGCAAATGTATGGAAGGTAAGCAGTCAAAAGTAACTTGAATTAAATGACCTGGTGTGGGGGTGGAATGTTAAGAATTGCTTCAATGTATTATTTTTTTTAACAAAAGAACTTCCTTTAGATCACGAGGCTGATATGAGCAAGCAGTGTGTCAGAGTATCATATTAACATGATTCATTGGAAATGAGTTTCTTTGTTTCCAACTGTTTCCTAGTCTCAGTGCATATGTTTTGTGTGTGTGTGTATGAGAAGAATTGCAGGTGAATTTAAAGCACCATTAAAAAAAAATATTTCTAAACAGTGCATCAAATAAAGATAAATAAATTCTGCATCTGCTTGTCTGTACTAAAATTGGAGAAAAATATGGGTTTAAGTCTGAAGGGGAGGCAAGTGTTCCAATAGAATAGAATAGAATAGAATAGAATAGAATAGAATAGAATAGAATAGAATAGAATTCTTTATTGGCCAAGTGTGATTGGACACACAAGGAATTTGTCTTTGGTGCATAGGCTCTCAGTGTACATAAAAGAAAAGATACATTCCTCAAGAATCATAGAATAGAATAGAATAGAATAGAATAGAATAGAATAGAATAGAATAGAATAGAATAGAATAGAATAGAATAGAATTCTTTATTGGCCAAGTGTGATTGGACACACAAGGAATTTGTCTTTGGTGCATATGGTCTCAGTGTACATAAGGAAAATAAAATACATTCATCAAGAATCAAAAGATACAACACTTAGTGATAGTCATAGGTTACTAATAAGCTATCAAATCATACTAGGAAACAAATAAAAACAATATAATTGAAAGATACAAGCAACATGGTTATAGTAGTTAATGGGAAGAGATAGATACTAGTAAGGAATAGAAGAAGAATAGTAGTACAGCCTTCGTAAATTATTTGACAGTGTTGAGGGAATTATTTGTTTAGCAGAGTGATGGCCTTCGGGAAAAAACTGTCCTTGTGTCTAGTTGTTCTGGTGTACAGTGCTCTATAGCATCATTTTGAGAGTAGGAATTAAAACAATTTATGTCCAGGATGTGAGGGGGATTCTGAGGGTAGGAGTCGAAACATGCATCCTTATCCAAGAATCACACAGAATCATTTCTGCTACAGCTTTCCTGCTGAAAAAAAGATTCTTCTCTTTCCTCAAAATCTAGCGGAATGTGGACATATGCAACCCCAGCTGGACACGTCCATCACTTTGGATACCCGAAGAGAGGCAGCTTGTCGGGAGAACATTGCATACGGTATGAATCTCAGGTCTAAGAGGAAAAAAATGGTTCAGCTATGGAACATACTATCATCTCTGGTGGACCTGTCCGGTGACAAAACAATTCTCGGCTAAAATCAAAAAGTGGTTAGAGGAGATAGTACAGGAATCAATAAAGGGAGAGCCAGAACAATTCTTATTAGGGATCCCAACAGTAAACTATACAAGTGATACACAATATTTAATACTGCACATATTAACAGCAGCACATATAGCTTACATGCAAAATTGGAAGAAGGAGAACCCACCAACAGAAGAAGATTGAATTAAGAAAACTCTAGAATGTGCAGAGATGGATAAGCTCACAAAAAAAAAAAAATCAGAGAAAAAGAGGATACAGAATATTATAAGGTCTGGTGTAGATGGTGTGAATGGTTGGAAAATAGGAAAAATAAGAAAATCAAATAACAGGGTAAAATGTAGAGGAAATAAAGGAAGATAGATAATATAAAAGTAGAATAAGATAGAATTAAAATATGTGTATATAGTAAGAAAGGACCGCTTTGAATAGCTGATAAGAAACAGTGATATGTATATAAACGTTGTATGCTTGTCTTGTGTTTTAATGTGTTCAAAATAAAAAACTTTTTATATATATATATAAAAAAAGAAAAATGGTTCCGTAAACACATGGCATCAGAAATGGGATGCGCAAACGTTTCCCAGCACTGTGTAGATTTTCTCTCTCGCTAGGTTGGGCGGAGAGGCTCCGTTTTAAAGCACCTTTTCCCAACTTCAGTGCACGATCCTATTTCTAGGAAGCAAACTCTTGAGAAAGACGGTGGATCCTTTGAGGGATTTTAGGTGAGATCGGACAGTTTAGCCAGCATGTCAGAGGCACAGGCAAGGACAGATCCCGAAGGCTGCCTGATTGAGGAATCTGTCTGTCCTTCCTGTTCTATCTATCTATCTATCTATCTATCTATCTATCTATCTATCTATCTATCTATCTATCTATCTATCTATCTATCTATCTATCTATCTATCTATCTACCTACCTACCTACCTACCTACCTACCTACCTACCTACCTATCATCTATCTATCTATCTATCTATCTATCTATCTATCTATCTATCTATCTATCTATCTATCTATCTATCTATCTATCTATCTATCTAATCTTTCATCTCTCTCATCTATCTACCGTATCTCATCTATCATCTCTCTTATCTATCTATCATCTATCTAATCTCTCTCTATATACTTATCTACCTATCTATCCATCTATCCATCCATCTACCTTCCTACCTACCTACCAACCTACCTCCCTCCCTCCCTCCCTCCCTCCCCCCCCCATCTCTCTCGTTGGCAATAGCATTACAGCTTCCCAGCCAGGAGGAAACACATTCCAGAGAGGGGTCCCAAAGGAAGGAAAAGGTTCAAGGGAGTCACAACTTAAGAGTCTCCCATGAATTAATCTGTTAGGTTAGAAGGTTATCGCTTTAATCTGGCAAGATTCTGTCTAAGGGTTATAAGCAAATAACAAAATGGACTCAGTTGGATTTCCACTCTCTCTTCTTTTGGGCTTAGACTTGACATTACGCCCTGCGCTGGATTTATGAATTTTGTTTGCTTGCATCCAGATGTTATCCCAGCCTTCTGCAACTTCCACTGACTTAGAAAATACGACGGAGAATCAGAATGGTGTAGTGCATGAATGCAGCGATGGTATTTATTTAACAAACTATTCTTTCTGCTTTCTTACCCCTTCAGTTTACAAAGTGGCTATCAAATCATCCAAGGAAGAAGGAAGCTTTGTTAGATACCACGCAGTCCTTCTGGAACCCTATAAGCTAGGTGAGAATGCCGGCTGGTTTGATTTGGAAAGGCTCCGTTTATTTATTAAAATGTTTATGCTGCCCATCGCCCGGTGACATTTCCTTATTTAAAATTATTGTTGCCACTTAAGTAATAATGGTGGCTCAGCAGACTAAGTCTGTCTGTTATTAACACAGCTGCTTGCAATTATTGCAAGTTCAAGCCCCACCAGTCCCAAGGTTGACTCAGTCTTCCATCCTTTATAAGGTAGGTAAAATGAGGACCCAGATTGTTGGGGGCAATAAAAGTTGACTTTGTATGTAATATACAAATGGATGAAGACTATTGCTTGACATAGTGTAAGCCGCCCTGAGTCTTCGGAGAAGGGCGGGATATAAATTCATATATATAAAAAAAATTTCACTTCCTGCTACTTGCCCGGATGATGATGACGCTCTCCAATTTCGCATCCTCAAATCAACGTGCCCACTGAAACGACACGATCCTTCAATGTCTCCAACTTCCCTGAATGTTACACTTCAATTCACCTGTCGAGATATGAGGCTGTGGAGATTCTCAGCCATCCAGGTCACGGTTGTCCCAAAGGTGTTTGTTTTTTTTCACAGGCTGCAACTGGACTTTCTGGTTTTTCTTTGAAGACGTTTCGCTTCTTCTCATCCGAGAAGCTTCTTCAGTTCTGGCGGAGGACGGGCGTCCGTCAGAACTGAAGAAGCTTCTTGGATGAGAAACGAAATGTCTTCAAGGAAAAATGGAGTCCAGTTGCCACTTGAAAAAAACACCTTTGGACCTGAATGTCTATCCCAGACGTCCCAAAGGTGCTTTTTTCAGGAGGTAACTGGCCATTCTGGTGACCAGCATGCAAATGTCCAGCTATCCTTTCAGCACTTCCAAGAAGGCTCCACACCCATTTCTACTACTCAGGTGACCCTGAAGGCACAGACAAACCTCCAAGGGCCTCTGGTGGCTCAGGCTGGTAATGCAGTCTGTTATTAACAGCAGCTGCTTGCAATTACTGCAGGTTCAAATCCCACCAGGCCCAAGGTTGACTCAGCCTTCCATCCTTTATAAGGTAGGTAAAATGAGGACCCAGATTGTTGGGGGGGGGGCAATAAGTTTATTTATTTTATTTTATTTATTTATTTATTAGATTTTTATACCGCCCTTCTCCCGAAGGACTCAGGGCGGTTCACAGCCAAAATAAAACAGTTATAATATACATAATAAAAACAATTATTAAAAATCTTATTAAATATCAGGCCAAATTAAAACTATTCAAAACCATAAAAACCCCAAATAATTTACAACAGAATATTAAAAACTGCTAAAAATTGACTTTGTATATAATTCTTTAAATACTTAAATATTCTTTAAATATACTTATTTAAAAGTTGACTTTGTATATAATATACAAATGGATGAAGACTATTGCTAACATAGTGTAAGCCGCCCTGAGTCTTCGGAGAAGGGCGGGATATAAATGCAAATTTAAAAAAAATGACTCTCTCAAAGCACACAAATGACCAGCTGTCTGCAAGGAATATAAAGCCTTCCATTCTCCACCATCCAGCCAGAGCTGAAGAAGCTTCTTGGATGAGAAGCGAAATGTCTTTAAAAAACAACAACAAGAAAGTCCAGTTATCTCCTGAAAAAAACACCGTAGGAACTGTCAAGATATGGCTCTAAAACTGCATCTAATAATGCCAAGAAAATGCAGAAAGTCATGTCAGCAATGAAAAACAAAGCCACACAACAGGCAAAAAATACTTAGGAGGAAATGCCAGGAGATAATCTCAGTATTAATCACAACCATATTCAGCACATATACACCTTGCAACTATTGGAGATCAGATGCTCTCAATGTTAGATTTATGAAATGTGCTAATACTGTACATCCCTTATGTCAAGCGCCAGGAAAATCAGGAGCAGTTCAAATGGGTTTAAAGATTTAACAGAAGAACAGAGCTGGAAGGGACCTTGGAGGTCTTCTAGTCTAACCCCCTGCTCAGGCAGGAAACCCTATTCCATTTCAGACAAATGGCTATCCAATATTTTCTTAAAAATTTCCAGTGTTGGAGCATTTACAACTTCTGCAGGCAAGTTGTTCCACTTCTTGATTGTTTTCACTGTCAGGAAATTTCTCTTTAGTTCTAAGTAGTTTCTCTCCGTGATTAGTTTCCACCCATTGCTTCTTGTTCTACCCTCAGGTGCTTTGGAGAACAGCCCGACTCCCTCTTCTTTGTGGCAACCCCTGAGATATTGGAAGACTGCTACCATGTCTCCCCTAGTCCTTCTTTTCATTAGACTAGACAATTCCAGAAATTGTTCTTCATACGTTTCATTTATCTTAAGCTTAAGTTCTCAATAAGATTTTGAACTACTAGTGGTCAAATTATTTGGCAGTACGTAAAGAATTCAAGATAGGCTGGACTTAGCTCTCTCAAGGACTCATGACCAATGGTGTGTTTGACGCCTCCCTCCAGCTCAGCCTGGTCATCTCCCGCTTCTTAGCTGCGGTTCTCCATTCTCCCTCTGATGAATCTATTTTAAACTGTATACTGAATGCAGTTATGGTTGTATATTAACAATCCGTCCTTTAGAAACTGCCAGGAGATTTGAAGTTTTCATGAATGAAAGTTCAGAGAGCAGCAAGGACTCCACAGTTCAACCCCGAGCTACAGAGAGTCCCTTC
The DNA here is from genome assembly GCF_028640845.1 of Ahaetulla prasina. NCBI lineage: Eukaryota > Metazoa > Chordata > Lepidosauria > Squamata > Colubridae > Ahaetulla > Ahaetulla prasina. The sequence goes on from NC_080554.1 coordinate 5,838,339, forward strand.
TATTAGATTTAAACGGAGTGGAAGAATGTTCGATTTGTAGGTTTCCTTCAATGTGTTTCAACTCTCCCACAGGGGTGACTTTTGCTGAGAAGAACGCAGAAATAATCTTTATTAAAAAGAGCTCCTGTACGGATATCCAGCTGAATCCAAAGGAGAATTACTTGATCATGGGAAAAGAGGCTTTGAAGACAGGAGAGGGGACCAATGCCAAGTAAGCCAACCATAATTCTGTTGGAGGGACAATCCTTCACCCCAAAAATGGGTCCTTGATGGCCCTCAAACTTGATTGTTTTCTTGCAGACGTTTCATTACCCAACCAGGTAACACCATCCGTGCTAGAAGGAACTGTACAACACTGATGATGTTACCTAGTTGGGTCATGAAACGTCTGCAAGAAGACCGCCAAGCTCAGAGAGTGCCAAGATCTCCACAGCATGCATGTACTATGGAGGAACATCTACACAATCTAGTGAGGTTGAGCTGCAATAACACCATCTACTGATTTACTGAGGAACACAGTGGCTCAGCGACTAAGACGCTGAGCTTGTCGATCGAAAGGTTGGCAGCTCAGCGGTTCAAATCCCTACTGCTGCCGTGTAACGGGGTGAGCTCCCATTACTTGTCCCAGCTTCTGCCAACCTAGTAGTTTCGAAAGCACATAAAAATGCAAGTAGAAAAAAATAGGGACCATCTTTGGTGGGAAGGTAACAGCGTTTGGCGTTGAGTCATGCCAGCCACATGACCACGGAGACGTCTTCGGACAGCGCTGGCTCTTTGGCTTTGAAACGGAGATGAGCAGCGCCCCCTAGAGTCAGGAACAACTAGCACATATGTGCAAGGGAAACCTTTATCTTTACCTTTACTGATTTACTATAAAGGGCTGAATAGGGAGAGCCCTGAGGAAGAATCGATAACCCTGACAAAGTGCAAGGTTAGAAGCCTAAATAACCAACTCTGCTAAGCAACGTTTGGGTTGCATGCCTGCATGTTAGACTGAAAACGTTTTCATCTTCATTTTCCTGGGTCAATGGAACAGACGAAGTCCAAAACCTGAGCTGGGTCCATATATCACAAAATCAATTAAAGCAGCAGCATCGGTAGAAGATGGGGAATCTGAAAAGAATTTCTGGCTGGTATCAACTAATAATAGGAGTGAGACAGCTGTGTGGTTTCATGCAAGGACAATTTTTGTTTTGGGGGTACTAAAAAGTCACACAGGGGAAGTTTCAGTGCTTGTAGTTTAAGAGTCGTTCGCGGAGAGATGAATGGAAAAAGAAAGAAAGAAAGAAAGAAAGAAAGAAAGAAAGAAAGAAAGAAAGAAAGAAAGAACAGGAAGGAAGGAGGGAAGGGAAAGGAAAGGAAAGGGAAGGGAAGGAAGAGGGAAGAAAGGAAAGGGAAGGGAAGGAAGAAGGGAAAGGAAGGGAGGGAAAGGAAAGGAAAGGAAAGGAAAGGAAAGGAAAGGGAAGCAAAGGAAGAGGGAAGAAAGGAAAGGAAAGGGAAGGAAGAAGGGAAAGGAAGGGAGAGAAAGGAAAGGAAAAGAAAGGAAAGGAAGAGGGAAGAAAGGAAAGGAAAGGGAAAGAAGAAGGGAAAGGAAGGGAGGGAAAGGAAAGGAAAGGAAAGAATGGTAGAGAGGCTCAAAAGATTACTTTTTTATTATTTCTCTTGCTGTTCTGAGTAAAACGAGATCATGATTTCATTTCTCTCTCTTTCTTTCTTTCTTTCTTTCTTTCTTTCTTTCTTTCTTTCTTTCTTTCTTTCTTTCTTGGAATATGAAAGAGAGAGAGAAAAAACAATTGTGACTCATCTCTTAATTGATGGAATTGTAAAAGCCTGCACCTGAAAACACTTCCATTGAGACTGTCCTGGTTTAATCTCTGCCCTTAGATGATGTTGCTGGATGTTCCCCTGCCTCTTACATTATAGATTGGCAAAGTATGGGAGCCAATCTAGGATACCCGTTCTTCAACGTTGGCAGCATGAAGATGGGGACTTCAATTCCCAGGATTCCCCAGCCAGCCGGCCGGCTGGGGAATTCTTGGGGGTCGAAGTCCCACCCATTTTCAACCTGCCAAAGTTGAGAAACAATATTCAGAGACATTAAAATCGGGATAGTGGAGTGAGTTTTAACTATGGTGTTGTTAGCTGATACTTTTTATGGCAGTTCCACTCTGCTTCTAACCTGGAGCGATGGTGCAATAGCAGAGACCCACCAGCCACCTGCATTTCCTCCATCCTCCACCAACATCTGCTGGTTTTCTTTTTTTTTTAAAAAAAAATAACATTTTTCTTCTCCGTAGATACCAGTATCCCTTGGACGACTCGACGTGGATTGAGTGGTGGCCGTCCCCAAATGCCGCCTGTGATTCTTGCCAAGCCTTTAGAGAATCATTGGACGAATTTGTTGACGATCTCTTTCTCAGCGGTTGTTAAAATTCTTGAAAAGACCTGCAAAAGGTTTCGGGCTTCGTGTAACTTAGCATTTTAGACAATTTCGTATGGACTTATCATAAGCAAGCAGGACTATATGATCATGCTTTAGATCAGGGGTCTCCATACTTGGAGACTTTAAGACTTGAGGACTTCAACTCCCAGAATTCCTCAGCCACTATGGATGACTTTGGGCCAATCACCAGGTGACTGAGAGTTCTAGTCCCGCCTTAGGCATGAAAGCTGGATGACTTTGGACCAATCACCAGGAGACTGAGAGTTCTAGTCTCATTTTAGGCAGGAAAGCTGGCTGGATGACTTTGGGCCAATCACCAGGAGAGGGTGAGTTCTAGTTCCACCTTAAGTATGAAAGCCGGCTAGGTGACTTTAGGCCAATCACCAGGTGACAGAGAGTTCTAGTCCCACCTTAGGCGCAAAAGCCAGCTGGCCACTTCCTCTCTTTCAGCCCAACTTGCTTCACTAGCTAGTTTGCTAAGCCTTCCTCCAACCTTATAGCATCATCAGAAAGCTACCCACCTCTTGTGCAGCTGACTGTTTAAACCTCCACAACAGCCAATTCAAAAGTTTCTAGTCCTCATGACTCCTTGACATTGCAGGCTACGCTTACCGGAATTTCAAAACTGAGCAGGAAAGGAGAAGATTCCCAACAGCCAATGAAAAACGTTTCCCCTTTTTCCTGATTTAAAACAAATGATCATCATAATAAATCACTCAGCCTTCATAGTTTATACGCATGGGGTAAAAATTTTTATATAATAAATCACTTCAAATTTTGCATTTGTTAAAAAAGTGTGTCGGTAAAATAGCGTGTTAAAAACTGTCAACGCTGCAACCGCTATAAACTTCACTGGACTCAGATGTCAGTGAAAGATATAAATCACATGATAGCAAGAGCATTTCTGCTTCAGGGGGAAAAAAAAAAGAGGGAGATAAATTTCTAATTTCAAGAACACATCCAGCTCTAGATATTTCCCTTCTACAAGTCCCAAAGGAAAAAACAAAACAAAACCCAAACCTCCTCAGAACATGGCAAACCTATTCCAAAAACTCACCGATTCACAAAAGTGGGTGTGACAATCTACAATCATCACCATCATCATTTAACGACCCCATAATCCAGCGGTTCTTAACCTGTGGGTCGCGACCCCGTTGGGGGTCGAATGACGATTTGCCAGGGGTCGCCTAAGACCATCGGAAATATGGGAAGTATACTTGCGAGTCGAAGAATCGCGCTCCAATGGTTGACTCCACAAGCCAGCTGCAGGCTCTTCAAATCGCTAGCCGAATTCGGCTTCGGGCGCGATGAGTTAAAAAAGAGAGAAATCTTTGCTCTGATGTCTCCCTCTCAAGCCAGCTGCAATCACTCCCAATCGCTAGCCTAATCTGGCTTCAGGCGCGATAAACTTAATAGGGGAGGAGTCTCCGCTTTAATGCCTCCGTCCTCAAGGCAATCGCAAGCAGTTCAGATCGCTAGCCAATACGGCTTCAGGCGCAATAAATTCAAAAATGAAAATAATTTTATGGTTGGGGTCACCACATCATGGGGAATTGTATTAAAGGGGTCGCAGCACTATAAAGGTTGAGAACCACTGCCATAATCCCTTGCCGGGTGGAGTCCAGACCACTGAATGGAGCTGAGTATTTACTGGCCAGATGCCTTTCCTGTCGCCAATGTGGAGTTTCATTCAGCAGATAGATAGATATATATACACTCATTGTGCCCAGAGAGGGAAATATCTGCCTCTACCTAGGATCGAACTCACAGCCTCCTGACTGTGAGGTGAGAGCTCCACCACTAGGCCATCGCACCACTCCTGTGACAATCTACAATACAATACCAGGTCTCTCTTTTTTTTATATACAGGTGCACTTCGACGTGCAACGGTTCATTTCAAAGTTACACTGAACAAAGTGAGCGTTTTTCACACTTAACAGCCGTGGTCGCTTCCCCATGGTCACATGATCAAAACCAGCTCGGCAACTGGTTCACACTTATGGCCATTGCTGAGTCCCAAGGTGATGTGATCCCCTTATTAGCCGCACATCACTTGAACTTAACAATTGCAACAGTTCACTTCACAACAGCGGCCAGAAACGTCGTAAAACGGGACCCCCAAAACTGGCGGAACGAATGTTTCACTCAGCAGCGTCAACTTTGGGCTCGACCGTACGTCGAGAACTACCGATGCAAAAAAAATCCAAATTTGATTATGTGTAGTAGCCCTTCCACAGAGGTGATAAGCAAGGCTTCCTGCAGCAGGAGCAACTTTTGAAGCGTCGAGTAAATGCAAGTCGAAACTAACAAGTTAGTTTTTCGGTACTTTCCGCAGCTGACCTATTTCCTCTGGTAAATCCCTTCCAGCCGCATCCTTCGCCGAGTGCAGAGAGTAAGCTAAAACCACCCCTAAACACAAGAGGATGTGGCTGGCAGAGAGCTCAAAACCTCGGATTCCCCTAATTTAGACAGCCAATCTTGCAGCCGAAAGTTTTACAAAGCAGCCATTTGTAGGTCGAAACCAATACAGTTTGCAAAATACAGAATTGCTGGGTGTTTTGCAAAAAGCTGTTCCCCCCCCCTCATCCCTTAACAAGCAGCAAAACGGAGCTTTTTCACAGAGACCCTTGCAAGCTGACACACTAGCCTCGGAGATGGTTATACTTGGTTTCCAGGATCCTTAGTCCTGGATCTTCTTGTTTCTCTAAGAAAGACGGATTAGTTTATTTTGCTGAAGACAAAGCATGATGCAAAACGAAGAAAGATCACTCGCTCCCTTAAGGGTCGGGATAAATTTGGACTCCCGAAGGTGTGAGAACTTGTTTAAGTGGCTGTTTGCAATAAAGAAAATGGGTATTTAGTTTCTTGGCAGAGGTTTGGGAATCCCAAAGGGCCCTTGCAGGAAACAGGACCCTGAAATCAGTAGGGAGTTTTCTTAGTCTGACCCAGCACAATGCTTCTTGTGGCATAAAAGGAGAGATACCATGAAATGTGCTTTGCTTTCACCTAATATCAGATTCAGGTTATACTCTCATATCTGGGCTATTGATTGGTTTAGTCGTGGGATGGGAGATTGTGAACAAGTTCTAGGGCCAGCCTAAAAGTTGGAAAATATTCTAGAAGACATAAAGGTAGAACAGCTTTCATACGATGACCAAGAAAGTTTGTGTGGATGTATCACACACATTTTAAGCTGTACTTAGAGGAGATGTTTACTTCGCTATGATGACGAAGTGGGTTATTGTGCGGTAGCAGCATCTTGGGGAAGGATGCTCAAGTCACATGAGGTGGAGGAGAAGGAGAAGATAAGGAGACGAAGAAGAGGAGGAGGAGGAAAAAGAGGAGAAGATAAAGAAGGAAAGAGAAGATAAGGAGATGAAGAAGGGGAGGAGGAGGAGGAAAAGGAGGAGAAGATAGAGAAGGAAGAGAAGGAGAAGATAAAGAGATGAAGAAGAGGAGGAGGAGGAAAAGGAGGAGAAGATAGCGAAGGAGGAGATAAGGAGATGAAGAAGAGGAGGAGGAGGAGAAGGACAAGATAGACGAAGAGCTAAAGATCACAAAAGTATCTCACTTACTTTGTCCATGTTGTGTGGGGGAAATTCACTGGAGAAAATAATTATGTTAGGAAGAATGAGCAGTAAAAGGAAAATAGGTTGCTAGAGAACAAGGAGGCTGGATACCATAAAAGCTGCTACCAGCCAGAGCATAGAAAAATTCAGAGAAGTAGTGCAAGATATTGGAAAATGTGGAGAGACCTGGCCAGTAGAATCACCAAGAATCAGACACGACTGAATGGATAAGATCATTGTCATCGGATAAGGAGAAGAAGACGATAGACAGGAGAAGGAAGAGGAAAAGGAAAGGAAGAAGAAAGAGGAGGAGGAGGAGGAAAGGTGGAGAAGGAGAAGAAGATAGACAGGAGAAGAAGGAAGAGGAGGAGGAAAAGAAGGAGAATTAGTCAATGAATAGTTCATAAAACCCACTGCATACATAAAACATATTGATAAACCATTTCGGCAAACAGATCATCGGACATCTTACATATACGAAAAACCTTGCGGGCACCTGCACAACCTCCTAGAGAAGACAGCTCTTAGGAGCCTCAGCTCAGAAATCCGAGTGATCACTTCAAGCCAAACAAAACAACTCAACTCCCATCTTCCAACAGCTTGGCTCGGATTATCTGCCAGCTTCCCTCGGAAAGCCATGAAGTCAAAAGAGCCGCCCGAAGCCTTGGAGATAAGAACAAACTCTTTTTTTTATTTTTTATTTGTCACAACAGTATATATAAGCATAAGCATGAAATAACTATACAATATATAAGCATAAGTATAAAATAACTATACAAATTGGATACAATCAAAGGGGACATTAGGACAGGAACCGTAGGCACGCTGGTGCTCTTATGCACGCCCCTTACAGACCTCTTAGGAAAGAGGTGAAGTCGATAGTAGATAGTCTTTGGTTGAAGCTTTTGGGACTTTGAGAAGAGACCACAGAGTCTGGTAGTGCATTCCAGGCATTAACAACTCTGTTACTGAAGTCATATTTTCTGCAATCAAGATTGGAGCGGTTCCCATTAAGCTTAAATCTTTCATGTGCTCATGTATTGTTGCGATTGAAGCTGAGGTAGTCTTCGACAGGAAGGACGTCGTAACAGATGATTCTATGAGTTAAACTCAGGTCATGTTGAAGGCGGCGGAGTTCTAAATTTTCTAAACCCAGGATTTCAAGTCTGGTGGCATAAGGTATTTCGTTGTAACTTCACCGGATCCAGCTTTTATCAGTATTATTATTGTGCTGAGAAAATAGGTCAACCCAAGAGCTATGGGTAGCGATCATGGTAGGATTTGGGGCAAAGCATAGCAGGAGGGACAGATGGGACCCAAGACATGTGCGGGGTGGGGGAGGGGAGAGGGAGGGAATCGTTTTTCATAGGATGAAAAATCCTGCACGTCACCGACCCCCAACCTTCCCCAGAAGACCCTTCCACAAAAGTTGAATTTGTACACCCGCATCTCGGCATCATTCATTGACCCAGGCAGTCCTCAACCTACGACCACAACTGGGCTCAACCTTCCTGCTGCTAAGTGAGGCGGCTCAGTGAGTTTCCCCCTCCCATCCCCGTTTTACGACCACTCGTGCCGCCGTTGCGGTTGTGAAGCTGGCGACACACGGCGAATCCGGCTTCCCCGTTGTCGGAAAGGTCTCAAAACGGGATCACGCGGCCCACACACCCCGGGACACCGTCGTTAAGTACACGCCAGTTGCCAAGTGTCTGAATTTTGATTGCGGTGACCGCGGGGAAGCTGCGACGGCCGTAAGGGCGAAAAACGGCCATACGAAGTCACTTTTCCCCCCAGTGTCGTCGTACCATCGGTCGCTAAACAAGCTGTCGATTTACTTGTAAAGGTGACTAGGAAGCAGGGCAAAATCCTGCCTTATCTCTTCCCTCTGCAAAGCCCCCCCCCCACCCCAGCCTCCTGGTCTCCCTATCCTATGGGGAGGAATCTCTTTCCATGGGTTTTGCTGGATATTGTGGCCCTTGATTCATGCTCGCTTGTCTTTCCTGCCCTCTGCACTGCGTCGCCGTCGTCACCATCATCACCATCGCTGTGTTTTTCGGGGGAATTCAAAGGCTGGCTCTGTAACTTCCTGTCACAGCTGTCTCAGAAAACCTTTCTGCTTTGGGCTCCGTTCAGCCCAGCCCAACCAGCAATCCTTGGAAGGAATGAAATCTTGCTGGCTTTCAAGTCACCCCGGCAGGCCAGATAGGGACTTTGGTCCTTGGGGAGGGGTCTGTTCCTGAGCATTGCTGGCAGTACGGGCGTTGATCTGAAGTCCCTATTTCTCCCCCCTCTCTCCCTCCCTCTCTCTCTCTCTCCCTCTCTCATGTACAGGAGCTGCTGCAGATGGCAGACAGACAGAGAAGCAGCAGCAACAGCAGCAGTAGCTGCGGTCCTCCCCCAGCCAGCTCCTCTCTGGATGCAGCCAAACAGGACTCCCCGCTTTGCATCTGTGCCAATGCCGGAGTGCCCAAAAACCTCTGCAGTCACAGCGCAGTCCTCCTGCAGGAAAACCTGCAGAATCTCTGCCGGAACCCCTATTACACAGCCTGCCTAACCTGGACGATACGGTGAGTCTCTTTTTGCAAGAGGGAGGGGAGGGGCCGAGACGTGGGGTGGTGGTGGGGGGAAAGGAGACGGCAGTCAGAAGAAGAGGAGGGAGAAGGAGACTTGGTGTGTGGGGGGTGGAGATAACATAGAGGGAGAGGCATGGGGCGGTCAAAAGGGACGGGAATTACAAATGAAGAAAGCTAGAGAGGCCATTAGCTTACCTGTCTAGGAGGCACTCACCCTGTTCAAAAGATGGAGACGAGAGAGATTTTCATCCGTGACTGACATCGGCATCTGCCAGCTGAGAATGAAGCCCTGAAAGCTTGTTCTGGCTCCTGGAGGGGCAACTGATTCTTTCAAACATTAATTACTCCCATCCTGCCTCTGTGCCTTGGATGGAGAAGGAAGAAACATCTCACCTTCTTCTCCCTCAACTAGGCCACAGGGTGGACTGGGATGCTGGGAGAAAGTAAGAGAGTAACAGAATTGGAAGGTTTGGGATCAAAGCTGTGGGACTAACCGGGCTTTGGCTGGATCCGCTTAAGTAGAATCCCAGAATGACATAGTTGGAAGAGGAGGTCCCCTCCAGGTCTTCTTATTCTATTCTGTTCTACCTTGGAGATCTCCTAGTCCAACCCGCTGCTCAAGCAGGAGGAGACCCGTAATCCATTTTGGACAAACGGCTGTCCAGTCTCTTCTTGAAAACCTCCAGGGATGGGAGCGCCCACAACTTCTGGAGGCAACTTCCGTTCCCCTGGTTAATTGTTCTCACTGTCTGGAAATCTCTCCTTAATTCTAGTTTACTAGGTAGTTCTCTCCGTGATTAAATTGTCTATAAAGATTCGGTCACCCAGGTCATGGTTGTCCCAAAAGTGCTTTTTCAAGAGGCTTGAAGGACTCTCTGGTTTTACTTTGAAGATGTTTCGCTTCTCATCTGAGAAACTCCTTCAGCTCTCCTTGATTAGTTTCCATCCATTGCTTCTTGCCTTGCCTTTAGAGGCTTTGGAGTATAAGATGGCCCCCTATTCTTTGTGGCAGCCCCTCAAATATTGGGCGGTTGCTATCAGGTCACCCCTAGTCCTTCTTTTCACTAGACTAGACACACATAATTCCTACAACCGTTCTTCTATCTTTTAGCCTCCAGCCCCCTAATCATTTTTCTTGCTCTTGAGCTGAGGTGGGGAAGAATTGTAGAAGGGCTCCTGCTATCCAAAAGCCCTCAAACTGCTCCCATCCCCATATCCTGGCTGGCTGAGCATACGGTGGCCAAAAGAACCAAGAATTGGTTCCACCCAGTAATGAAATCCAATTTTTTTTACTACCAGTTCTGTGGGTGTGGCTTGGTGGGCATGGCAGGGGAAGGATACTGCAAAATCTCCATTCCCATCCCACTCCAGGGGAAGGATACTGCAAAATCTCCATTCCCATCCCACTCCAGGGGAAGGATACTGCAAAATCTCCATTCCCACCCCACTCCAGGGGAAGGATACTGCAAAATCTCCATTCCCACCCCACTCCAGGGGAAGGATACTGCAAAATCTCCATTCCCACCCCACTCCAGGGGAAGGACACTGCAAAATCTCCATTCCCACCTCACTCCAGGGGAAGGATACTGCAAAATCTCCATTGCCACTCCACTCCAGGGAAGGATACTGCAAAATCTCCATTCCCACTCCACTCCAGGGAAGGATACTGCAAAATCCCCATTCCCTCCCCACTCCTGAGGGAAGGACACTGCAAAATCTCCATTCCCACTCCAGTCCAGGGGAAGGATACTGCAAAATCTCCATTCCCTCCCCACTCCAGGGGAAGGATACTGCAAAATCTCCATTCCCACCTCACTCCAGGGGAAGGATACTGCAAAATCTCCATTCCCACCCCACTCCAGGGGAAGGATACTGCAAAATCTCCATTCCCACCCCACTCCAGGGGAAGGATACTGCAAAATCTCCATTCCCACCTCACTCCAGGGGAAGGATACTGCAAAATCTCCATTCCCACCCCACTCCAGGGGAAGGATACTGCAAAATCTCCATTCCCACCCCACTCCTGGGGGAAGGATACTGCAAAATCTCCATTCCCACCCCACTCCAGGGGAAGGATGCTGCAAAATCTCCATTCCCTCCCCACTCCTGGGGGAAGAGTATTGAAAAATCTCCAGCCCCACCCACCCACCCCTGGGACCAGCCATAGGTGATATTTGCTGGTTCTCCAAACAACTCAAAATTTCCGCTACCGATTCTCCGAACTGGTCAAAATTTCCGCTATCAGTTCTCCAGAACCTGTCATAACCTGCTGGATTTCATCCCTGGTGAAATCCCACAGAAGGTTGGTCCTTCTGTGATTGTCCTAGTGTTTTCTAAAAGTTGGAGGAGAAAATTCAGAGATATCTTAGAAGCCTCCCCCGCTTAAAACCCCAATGCATGCATCAATTGCCAACTTCTAATCTCCCCTAAAACATTTCCACGTTCCCCTGTTTGATCTGTGCCAGGACGACAGCATCTTATCGATTCCCCCATTTAACTTCTTCCACCCAAACCCAAACAAACTTCCGGAGGGCTTTGGAAAGGCTGCTAAACAACGTTTTGTTTTGGTTTTTGCACACATCATAGAAATGTGTATCACACTATTACGCAATCCATTCCGCTTGCTCTCTGCTTTAATCTCATAGCAACCCCATCGAGTGGATTAAGCTAGATTAGAGCAAGGAAAACAAAACCAGGCTTTCTCGGTGAACTAAAAGAACCTGTTGTCTTTCCACCTGCCATCCTTGTCCAAAGCACCGTCTGCTTTTCCACCATTGTAGGAAGGCCAAAAGGGGCGCGGTGGTTCAGGGGCTAAGGCGTTGAGCTTGTTGATCGAAAGGTCGGCAGTTCGGCAGTTCGAATCCCTAGTGCCGCGTAATGGGGGTGAGCTCCCGTGACTTGTCCCAGCTTCTGCCAACCTAGCAGTTCGAAAGCACTTAAAAAAATGCAAGTAGAAAAATAGGGATCACCTTTGGTGGGAAGGGAACAGCCTTTGGCATTGAGTCATGCCGGTGTCATGTCCCACTCCTCCGCTGACGGCCGGGTCGGGGAAGTCCGTATCAAGCGTGCCTCTGCAGCTCTGCCAAAGTCCTATCAGAGTTCTCAAGGCAGGCAGGAGACCAGCAAGTGACTTCAGCAAGATATGTTTAGACTTTGCCTGACTCAGAGAATGCCAGAAAGTAGATCCTTTATATAGGCCATGGGGTGTGGCTCCATGACTCAGCACTTATCCAGGCCTGCCCCTCCCTTCTTTTTGCTGACGTCGCCTCTCAATTCTCCGGAAGCGAGGATCTCTCCAGCCTCCAGCTGTTGGTAATCTGAGCTCATGACTGGCTTCACATTCTTCAGGCTCACATGCTGTGGGGGAGGGGTTTAGTTGCTCCGTTTGCCTGGGCATGGTGCCAGGACTGGGGGCTGAAGGCACGTCAGGCTCTTCGTCTTTCTCGGCCTATCCAGGCATGGTGCCAGGGCTGGGGGTTGGAGGCATGCCAGGACATTCTTCCGAACTATCAGCGTCCCGCAGGAGATAAGAGGGGCCCGGCTGCGGCAGGGGGAGCGAGCGAGACACAACAGCCGGCCACATGACCACGGAGACGTCTTCAGACAGCGCTGGCTCTTCGGCTTTGAAACGGAGATGAGCACCGCCCCCTAGAGTCAGGAATGAGTAGCACGTATGTGTGAGGAGAACTTTACCTTTACCTTTACCTAGGAAGGACATTTTAGCAAAAAAAAAAAAAAAAAGACCCCTTAAGACTTCTCAATTACTCTTTTTTTTTGAGCCATGGAAATGTTTAACAAGAGGTGACTCCACACTTCCAACTCTCTGGCTTTTCAAACGAGAGATGAGGATGTCCCAAATAATTATTTAGGATAAACAGAGTTGGAAGGGATCTTGGAGGTCTTCTAGTCCAACCCTCTGCTCAAGCAGGAGACCCTATCCCATTTTGGACAAATGGCTGTCCAGTCTCCTCTTAAAAATCTCCGGTGTTGGAGAACCCACAACTTCTGATGGCAAATTGGTCCACTGATTAATGATATCCCAGCTAAGAAAAAAAGATTTCAAGATACATAATATTACAGAGTCAGTTTGGTGTAGTGGTTAAGGTTCTGGACTAGAAGAGTGGGGATTGTGAATTCTAGTCCTGCCCTGGGGATAAAAGCTGGGTGACTTTGGGCCAGCCCTTCTCAGATCAAGTCTCCTTAGAAAATCATTCTGGGGAAAATAGAAGGAGAGAAACTTATCTGAATACTTTAAATTCTTGGACCCAGTTGCAATGGATGGCTGTGAAAGTTGGACCATAAGGAAGGCTGAGCGCCAAAGAATTGAGGCCTTTGAACTCTGGTGCTGGAGAAGACTCCTGTGAGTCCCTTGGACTGCAAGGCCATCCAACCGGTCAGTCCTAGAGAAGATCAACCCTGACTGCTCTTTAGAAGGCCAGATCCTGAAGAGGAAACTCAAATACTTTGGCCACCTAATGAGAAGGAAGGACTCCCTGGAGAAGAGCCTAATGCTGGGAACGATGGAGGGCAAAAGAAGAAGGGGGTGACAGAGAATGAGGAGGCTGGATGGAGTCACTGAAGCAGTCGGCCTGAGCTTAAATGGTCTCCGGGGGATGGTAGAGGACAGGAAGGCCTGGAGGAATGTTGTCCATGAGGTTGCGATGGGTTGGACAAAATTAGCAACTAACAACAACAAAACTCTTGGAAGTAAAATCGGGTCCAGTTCCAAGCTGGGAGAAAGATGCAGGAGCCAATGAATTTGGAGGCAAGCTGCAAGAAGGAGATCTAGGATAGGATAGGATAGGATAGGATAGGATAGGATAGGATAGGATAGGATAGGATAGGATAGAAATAGAATGGAGAAGAGAAGAGAAGAGAAGAGAAGAGAAGAGAAGAGAAGGGAAGAGAATAAAGAGAGTTGGGAGGAACATTAGAGGTCTTCTAGTCCAACCCCCTGCTCAGGCAGGAAAACCTGTACCATTGATTTAGGAATCAGAAGCGAAGTGACTTAGCATCAGTTCTGGGACAGCCGACAGCCTGTCATGCGAATGTAAAATGATTTTTATGCGCTTTTGGACCATTGAGATTGGGGTGCCTAGTGGGGTTATTTGATTAGATTAGATTCTGTGTTCTAATTGTCCCTATTTGGTTTCCTGGGTGGTGTTCGGGGTCGAGGCTAATCTTGGGGAAAGGTATGGGCCGATGTAAATTCTGTGTGGCTTTGTGTTTCCTGACTTAATCCTGTCCATTCAGCCTGACTCAGTCTTCTAACTGAGGTTACTTGAGGCCATTCTGGCTGGGAGGCAGGGATTGCTTTAGCATTGATGGTTTTTCTTTGCCTTCTCTGGGACCATGGAAATAAAGAGAGGGGGAGAATCTTACAATTCTTCCTTCTTCTTTCTTCTTCTTCTGCCATATCCATCATTGGACGTCAGGGATCACGTCGGCCATCCTATTTTTATCAACAGCCGTACGAAAAAGCGCTGCTGAGTTTTGTCCAAACCGGCCCCTTAGTTTTGTCCAAACCGGCCCCTTAGGTTTTGAAGCCATTTGTTGTGTCTCGTCCGATCTCACCACAGCCGGGGCCTTCTTACCTGCTTCCGAACACGGAGGAATGTATGCCTCCCGGCCCCAGCCCTGGCTCCATGCCCAGACAGGCTGAAGAGGAGGAAATACCTCCAGCCCCCAGCTCTGGCTCCATGCCCAGGCAAAAGAAACAACTAGACCCCTCCCCCTCCTCCACAGCATGTGAGCCTGAGGGAGGTCAATTGCCAACAGCTGCTGACTGGAGTGACCCTCACGTCAGAAGACTTGATAGGCGGAGGCAACAGAAGGAAGGGAGGGGCAGGCCTGGATAAGTGCTGAGTCATGGAGCCACACCCCATGGCCTATATAGAGGACCTGCTCTCTGGCATTCTCTGAGTCAGGCAAAGTCTAAACATATCTTGCTGAAGTCACTTTCTGGTCTCCTGCCTGCCCTGAGGACTTTGCTAGGACTTTGGGCAGAGCTGCAGAGGCACGCCTGATTCGGATTTCCCTGACCCGGCCGTCAGCGGAGGAGTGGGACACGACACCATTAAAGTTTTGACTTTAACCAAAAACTATCTACTAGCGACCTCACCCCATTCCTAAGAGGTCTATAAGGGGCGTGCATAAGAGCACCAGCGTGCCTACCGTTCCTGTCCTATTCTTTCCTTTCGTTATATCCAATTAATATAGTTATCACATACTTATGCTCATATGTATGCTTATATATTATATAGTTATTTTCATGCTTATGCTTATATATACTGTTGTGACAAATAAATAAATAAAAATAAAATGATGTTCTTCTTCTGCCTGGATCTCATTTGGCTTCAATCTTTCCTTGGAAGATTAAGTGAAGGATGCTGTAATTTTTCCGGGAGTCACATCACCTGTCCGAAATATTCTAACTTTCGCTTTTTAATGGTTTTGACGATTTCCCCTCGGCTTTTTCCAGGCGGCTTATCCCCTCCTCATTTCTGATTTTGTCAACCCAGCTTATTCGTAACGGCCGCCTGTAAATCCACATTTCAAATGCTTCTAGTCTCTTCAAGTGCGGCCTCTGTGGCTCAGGCTGCTAATGCAGTCTGTTATTAACAGCAGCTGCTTGCAATTACTGCAGGTTCTAGTCCCACCAGGCCCAAGGTTGACTCAGCCTTCCATCCTTTATAAGGTAGGTAAAATGAGGACCCAGATTGTTGGGGGCAATAAGTTGACTTTGTATATAAATATACAAATAGGATGAAGACTATTGCTAACATAGTGTAAGCCGCCCTGAGTCTTCGGAGAAGGGTGGGATATAAATGCAAAAAAAAAAAAAAAAAGTGGGTTTCCAAGTTTCCATTCTGTAGAGCAGGATAGAAAAGGCATCGCATCTGACCTGATTCTTCCTACGTATCTAAAATAGGCCCTGTCCAATTGTCCTTGGGAAGATTCCAATTTGAACCTCTTGGGAACGGCTTTCTTCTTCTTTTTCTTCTTGTTCCTGTTCACTCAGAAATAATAGCAACCCCATTTGCCAGGATCATAAAGAGGAAGATTCCGAACTTGCAGGGAAAGACAATTTACTATCTGAAGAACAGGTAGGTCCTTTCCACTAAACTTCGCAGTGGTTTTCCATTATGTGTAACCTGCCCAGGGGATAATCTCTCAGAAAGAGAAGGTTAGATAGGGAAGAAGTAGGGTGGAGGAGGAGAAAGGGAAGGGAAGTAGAGAAGGAGTAGGAGAGGAGAGGAGAAAGGAGGTACGAAGAAAAGACGGAGGGAAATGTGAATGCTCCAACACTGGAAATTTTTAAGAAAATGTTGGATAGCCATCTGTCTGAGATGGTGTAGGGTTTCCTGCCTGGGCAGGGGGTTGGACTAGAAGGCCTCCAAGGTCCCTTCCAACTCTGTTGTTGTTATTGTTATTGAAAGGAGTGAAAGGAGAAGAAAGGATTGCTGTAAAAAGGAAATGGGGGAAAGACAACCCCGAATATATTTGAAGGATAAAAATTGAAATAGTTAAAAAAAAAAGAATGAAAGGGAACGAATATGAATAAAAATGGAGAAATTGGAACTTGAGGGCGAAAGAAAATGTGATTTAATCAAATGAGCAAGGAAATATTAGGAAATGAATAAAAAACGATGAAAAAAGAATATGTTGGCAAAAACTGTCCCTAAGTAAAATATATTTGAATATATTGAAGTGTATAAGATAAGATATGGCCAATATTCTGTTCGTGAATTGTGTATGTGTGGAGCGGGGGAGGGAAACTAAAAAAATAAATAAAAACTTGTACAAAAAAGAAGAAGAAGATAATATCTCACAAAACGGTGTTGTCATAGCCGGAGGTGGGCATACCACGATTTTCTCTAGCGTACCATAGCTAAAGAAATCGTGGTATTGCAAAGAGTTCATCGATGTGTGTCCTTGTTTGCTTCCAGAGTCCTAGAAAGGCCACCCTGAGCAAGGAGGTTCCAGAATTCACCGTGCATTGTGGAATACCAGGATGCAGCTGGAGGGGTCCGCTGAGCAGTTTGGAAGTAAGGGAGAAGACATGTTGACTGGGGACTGGCTAATTGCATGCTGAGGAAGAACGGAATGGATCTGGGAGATGAACCAGTCGGATCTATCTACGGGGTTTCTCGGTCATCCAGCTCATGTCCCAAAGGTGTTTGTTTTTTCCCCAAAAGGCAACTGGAAAAACAAAGTCCAGTAGTTGCCTTTTGAAAAAAACACCTTTGGGACAACCAGTTGGATCATAGCCCTTAGACTTATATACCGCTTCATAGTGCTCTACAGCCCTCTCGAAGCGGTTTACAGAGTCGGCCTCTTGTCCCCCCAACAATCTAGGTCCTCATTTTACCCACCTTGGAAGGATGGGAGGCTGAGTCAACCTTGAGCCGGTCAGGATCGAACTGCTGGCAGTGGGCAGATTCAGCCTGCAATACTTCATTCTAACCATTGCACAGGAAGGAAGGAAGGAAGGAAGGAAGGAAGGAAGGAAGGAAGGAAGGAAGGAAGGAAGGAATAGCACTTATATACTGCTTCACAGTGCTTCACAGCCCTCTCTAAGCGGTTTACAGAGTCAGCCTCTTGCCCCCAACCATCTGGGTCCTCATTTTACCCACCGTGGAAGGATGGAAAGCCAAGTTAACCTTGAGCCAATTGAGAATCGAACTGATGGCAGTCGGCAGAATTAGCCTGCAATGCTGCATTCTAACAACTGCACCACCATGGAAGGAAGGGAGTGAGGGAGGGAAGGAAGGAAGGAAGGAAGGAAGGAAGGAAGGAAGGAAGGAAGGAATAGCAATAGCCCTTATATATCACTTCACAGTGCTTTACAGCCCTCTCTAAGCGGGTTACAGAGTCAGCCTCTTGCCCCCAACAAACTGGGTTCTCATTTTACCCACCACAGAAGGATGGAAGGATGGGTTAACCTTGAGTCAGTCAGGATCAAACTCATGGCAGTGGGCAGAGTCAGCCTGCAGTACTACATTCTAACCACTGCAGCACCACGGAAGGAAAGGAAGGGAGGGAGGGAGGGAGGGAGGAAGGAAGGAAGGAAGGAAGGAAGGAAGGAAGGAGACTTATATACTGCTTGTAGTGCTTTTACAGCCCTCTCTAAGCAGTTTACAGCCTATTGTCCCCAACAATCTGGGTCCTCATTTTACTGACCTCAGAAAGATGGAAGGCTTTGTTTTATGCACAAGTTTTTTGACCTCCCCTTCCTCATAGATGCTCTTTAATTCCTATGAAAATCAAATTCCTGTTCTCTGGGAGGTAATTTTTTCCCCCCTCAAAACGTATCTTGCAGGATCATCGACGTATGTGTGAATATGTCCTGGTCAATTATGGTCAGGCAGCGGTGTGCAGGATGTTGATGGATCCAAACGCTGTCGATAATCCCAAGACATCCACGAACGAACAACAGGTCCTGCCGTTAAATTTGTCTGATTTTCTGTATTTCAATTGCATACTTTTACATCTCTGTTTTACGACTTTTTATCTCTGTGTCTGTCTGTTGTCTGTTGTCTATCATCCATCCGTCCCCTTCTTTCGCTCACCATCCACCTACCTCTTTCCTCTTTCTTTCCATTTTTGCCTATCCTTTCCTGAACAGAATCCTTCAGGATTTGGCCCCAGGGATGAAGGTTGCCGATTTTCCAGGATTGGATGCTTGTTCAAGGTAGGGCTGGAAAGCCGTGAGCATCACTATTTATTTATTTAGTTAGTTAGTTTGTCAAACGTGTACAAGATAACAGGAATAAGTATAAACATGGATATGAATACAGGATAAGGATACGAATAAATGGGGACAATAGGACAGGGAGGGTAGGCACACTGGTGCGCTTATGCACGCCCCTTACAGACCTCTTAGGAACGGGGTGAGGTCGACAGTAGACAATCTAAGGTTAAAGTTTTGGGGGTTTGGGGAAGAAACCACAGAGTCAGGTAGTGCATTCCAGGCGTTGACCACTCTGTTGCTGAAGTCGTATTTTCTGCAATCGAGTTTGGAGCAGTTTACCTTAAGTTTGTATGTATTGTGTGCTCGTGTATTACTGCGGTTGAAGCTGAAGTAGTCATTGACAGGTAGGACATTGTAGCAGATAATTTTGTGTACTACACTTAGGTCAGACTGAAGGCGGCGTAGTTCTAAATTGTCTAAGCCCAAAATTTCAAGCCTGGTGGCAGAATAGAATAGAATAGAATAGAATAGAATTTTTTATTGGCCGTGTGATTGGACACACAAGGAATTTGTCTTTGGTGCATCTGCTCTCAGTGTACATAAAAGAAAAGATCACCAAGAATTCTAAGGTACAACACTTAATGATAGTCATAGGGTACAAATAAGCAATCAGGAACCAATCAATATCAATATATTGTATATAAGGTATTTTGTTGCAAGCAGAGGAGTGGAGGACTCTTCTCGTGAAGTACCTCTGGACTCGCTCAATTGTGTTAATGTCCGATATACAGTGCGGAGTCCAGGCAGACGAGCTGTATTTGAGAATCGGTCTAGCAAAGGTTTTGTATGCCTCAGTTTGCAGTACAACGTTACCAGAGAAGAAGCTTCACAAGATTAGGTTTACAACTCTTAGTGCCTTTTTGGCAATGCTGTTACAGTGAGCTCTGGGGCTTAGATCATTTGAGATGAATACAGTAGCTCTGGCAAGGTGTGGACACTCCAGCTGGTACCTTTGATGGATGCCAGGCTGAAGAGCTGTCAAACAGGACTGAAGCCCCGAGTCCTTCTCCTGTCAAGGGTGCCATGTTTCTTCCCAATAGGGCAACGCAGGAGATCAAAAATTTCATGAGAAGAATGCTGCAGGAAGACACCTGTCGCTGCTGCTCCAGTACGTCAAACACCTGAAGGGCAATTCATCCCCGAGAGGCAGTTTATGCAACTCACCTTTGATAGACGCCAAGCTTTGGATGAAGTCTCCTCTCACCCTGAAGATCCAGGATCCTGGGGGAGAAAGGCCCTTTTCTGCATCGCCAGTGGAGGAGGGGGAGGTGAGCTGGTGCTCCCTCTTGAGAAGAGTGAAGAGGGTCTCCTGGCTGGAGACCAAGCTGCAGGTCTTTGAGAACATCGCATCCGTGCTGAGCAAAGAGATGGCTACGTCTCGGCAGAAAATCCTGGCCTTTCGTGGACAGAGGGGCCTTGACCAAGATATGATTCGTGGCCTAGAGCTGAAGGTAAGCCAGTCGGGAGGTGTAGGAGAAGTAAGCAGAACCTGGGGGCGGAGTCAAAAGAGGGATCAGCCTAGAATCTCTGTGTAGTCACAAATGAACCAAGTCTAACTCCCCTTGAATTCTGTTGGCCCTTATTTAACTCCAAGCAAGTACTAATAATTAGTCAAGAAGATTCCTAATGCATAAGTTGTTGAGCAACAACAACTCATTATTGGACCTTCCCATGTAGACCTGGTCTTTCACATTTGGCAGAAGGATTGTCTATCACAGTGAGTGGCAATATATTGTTTCACTGTTGTAACAATGGGTTTTGGACATGAGTCTCAGCTATAAGTCCCAACTGAGAAGGTTGGTGAGGCTGCTAAGCCAAAGAAAGGACGTTAGAGCTCAGCTGAATGCAGGAGTCCTGACGCAAGCCTCCGACTTACGACCACTTGTTTGACGATGGTTCAAAGTTACAACGAAACAAGGACTTATGACCCATCCTTGAAGTTGCACCTTCCCCGTGGTCAGGTGATCACAATGAGGGATGTTTGGCAACCATTTATAGGGGTTGCAGTGTCTTGTGGTCCACGCGATCACAATTTGCAGCAACCTTCCGACGCACAAAAACCAATTCGAGAAGCTGGGTTTCCTTAACAGTTGTGGCGATTCACACCAATGACCGGGGTAAAAATGATAATAAAACTAGAGCTGGTCATGTAATGACTTCATTTTATGACCGCATCACTGGGATGCGGTAGCTCAGTGGCTAAGACGCTGAGCTTGTCGATCAAAAGGTCGGCAGTTCAGCGGTTTGAATCCCTAGCGTTGCATAACGGGGTGAGCTCCCGTTCCTTGTCCCAGCTTCTGCCAACCTAGCAGTTCGAAAGCACTTAAAAAAAATGTAAGTAGTAAAATAGGGACCACCTTTGGTGGGAAGGTCACAGTATTCTGTGTGCCTTTGGCATTGAGTCATGCTGGCCACATGACCACGGAGACGTCTTCAGACAGCGCTGGTTCTTCGGCTTTGAAACAGAGATGAGCACCGCCCCCTAGAAGCGGGAACGACTAGCACATATGTGCGAGGGGAACCTTTACATTGGAACTCCCATCGGAGTCATAAGTCAAGGAGTACCTGTACAAAACAGCCCTTTATCTCTGCCGGGTAAACCCTTAAAAAAAATGAACTTTTCTCCTCTCGAAGATGGCTGATCTCCAGCGATGCCTGGCGCAGAAAGACGCCGCTCTCATGAGGCTGGGGAAGAGACTCCACTCGTCCGAGCAAGCGTCTTACGACGGCGTCTTCCTTTGGAAAATCACGGACGTTCATCAGAAATGCTATGAGGCCATCTGTGGCAAGATCCACAGCTTCCAGTCACCCGGTGAGCCTCATCGCATCCCAGTCAGGGTTTCCAACCTTTCGAAGGAGTTTCGGCTCTTGGAAGGAGTCGCGATCCCGTCTCGTGCATTTTGAGGCACCAGGTGGGAGATCGGTGGTGGTTCAGAAATGGGGGTCAGTATTAGGACCAGGCAAGCTGAAATAGTCAAGAGGACTTTGGGCATCTCTGCTGTTCCTTAAAGATGCTCATCTTTTTTGAGCCTTTATTTGAGGGTGAAAAAAAATCTTCCTTCCTTCCTTCCTTCCCCTCCAATTCCCGTTCCTTCCCCCCTCCTTCCCTCCCTTCCTCTTCCCCTCCTTCCCTTCCTTTCCCTCCAACTCCCTGTCAGTCCTTCCTTCCTTCCTTCCTTCCCCTCCAATTCCAATTCCTCCCTCCCTTCCTCTTCCCCTCCCTCCCTTCCTTTCCTTCCAATTTCCTTCCCTCCCTCCCTTCCCCTCCAATTCCCATTCCTTCCTCCCTCCCTCCCTTCCTCTTCCCCTCCCTCCCTTCCTTTCCCTCCAATTTCCTGTCGGTCCTTCCTTCTTTCCCTCCTTCCTTCCTTCCTTCCTTCCTTCCTTCCTTCCTTCCTTCCTTCCTCTCCAATTCCCTTCCTCCTCCTTCCCCTCAATTGCTGTTCCTCCCTCCCTCTTCCCCTCCCTCCCTCCCTTTCTTTCCAATTTCCTGTCAGTCCTTCCTTCCTTTCCTTCCTTCTTTCCCCTCCAATACCCCTCCCTCTCTTCCTTCCCCTCCAATTTCCCTTCCTTCCTTCCTTCCTTCCTTCCTTCCTTCCTTCCTTCCTTCCTTCCTTCCTTCCTTCCTTCCT
Source organism: Ahaetulla prasina (assembly GCF_028640845.1). NCBI lineage: Eukaryota > Metazoa > Chordata > Lepidosauria > Squamata > Colubridae > Ahaetulla > Ahaetulla prasina. The sequence goes on from NC_080554.1 coordinate 5,860,310, forward strand.
TCCCCTACAATTCCTCTTCCTCCCTCCCTTGCTTCCTCCTTCCCTTCCCTTCCCTCCCCTCCCCTCCTCCCCTTCCCATCTCCATATAAAATGGCTTCTTAACTTCCAAGTTCTCCTTCTTTTCAGCATTTTACACTTCCCGATACGGTTACAAACTGTGCATGAGGATCTACCTGAATGGAGAAGGCAGAGGCAGGGGAACCCACATCTCGCTCTTCATCGTACTTCTCAAAGGGGACTATGACTCGCTGCTGCCCTGGCCTTTCACGCACAAGGTAACGGAGGCCAGTTGTTGCTGTTGCCGCCATGAAGAGAAACTGTACCAAGGAAAAAAGGATTCCATTCCATTCCTTTCCATCCTATATTCCATCCTATTCTATCCTTCTCTACTCTACTCTAATACTCTACTCTTCTCTACTCTACTCTACTGTACATTCTATTCTATTCTATTCTGTTCTGTTCTGTTCTGTTCTGTTCTGTTCTGTTCTATTCCATTCTGTTCCATTCCATTCTTCCCTTCCCTTCCCTTCCCTTCCCTTCCCTTCCCTTCCCTTCCCTTCCCTTCTACTTTCTATATTCTATTCTACTCCATTCGATTCTATTCCATTCTTCCATTCTCTTTCCTTCCACTTTCTATATTCTATTCTATTCTATTCTATTCTATTCTATTCTATTCTATTCTATTCTATTCTATTCTATTCTATATACTGTATTCTACTCTACTCTACATTCTATCCTATCCTATCCTATCCTATCCTATCCTATCCTATCCTATCCTATCCATCTTATCCTACCCTATCCCATGTGCTACCTGTGGTATGCGTGCCATAGGTTCACCATCATGGATGTACCCCAAAGACATATTCCTTGTGTGTCCAATCACACTTGGCCAATAAAGAATTCTATTCTATTATAACGAGAGTCCAAACAATATCAGGAAACACATAATAACGAGGGGAAAACAAATAAAAATGCATGGCAAGGCCTAGTTAAAAATTTTTTAAAAAAGCAATCTAATTGCGAAGGCCGGCTGAAGAAAATAAACACCGGAACGGCTGAGATTTTTCATAGAACCGTCTCCTGTGAAAGCCAAGTCTTCAAACAGCCCCCAGCCCTTGAGCATAACTTGGCAAAATCCTTGGAAATCCTCCATGACAAATCAAAGGCAAAGTGTTTTGGCTTTTTCTTCCACTCCTTGACCAGCAACTAACAACAACTCGTTCAGGACTAGGTTGAATATTTTGAGAACGGGCTCATCAAACAGTGTTGATCTTTCTCAGGAACGTGGAGGAGTTAGGTATAGCTGATGGAGAGAGAGAGAGGGTGGGGTGGGGATGCTGAATTTTGGAGCCTAGGTTTAAATTTTCAGATCTGGCAGAGCAGATCTTGCCAATTAGGCAGAAGCTTTGTGAGACAAGATAACAACATCCCTTGCACCCCAATCGTATCCAGATTGGGGTGCAAAAGTAAGGAGGTTGATCGGGTGGGCTGTTCTCTCCCCTCTTTTCTCCCCTCCCTTTCCAACGAATTGGTCTTGAGATATGTTCTCCTCACATTCTTGTTCAACCACAAGAATCCCTCCATCTGTTGACCTTGAGATACGGGGAGAATCTCTGCTTTCTTCTTGAACCAGCCAACCTGTTCTTTGAAGCTGCCAAGAATCTTTCTTCCTATCCTAGAAGCTAACTTAACTACTTTTCTCTTCTTCTCTCTCTTTCTCTCTCTCTCTCTCTGCTGCCTTGCAGATCACCTTCATCTTGCTCAGCCAGGACCAAGGGGACCATCTGGTGACCTCTCTCCAGCCGGATCCTATCTCCGCCTCCTTTCAAAAGCCAGAGACTGACCTGAACGAGGCCAGTGGCTTCGCCAGATTCGTTCCTTTGGCCAAGTTGCAGTCCCCGAAATACGCTTATTTGAAAGAAGGCACCTTGTTCCTCAAATGCATCGTGGAAACCAGTTCGTGAAGCTTGCCACGCCTTTCCTCGGGGACGGCAAATTTAAAAGGCTGTGAGAAGCACGGAAAATATTTCAGGGAAAGGGCTTTGCAATACAGTTGAATTTGGCTCTGCAAAAGAGCTGCTCCAGCCCTCCAATAATAGAATTTGGGTCTTCTTTTTTTTAATATATATATTCAAGGGTTTTTTTTCTTAATTTATATATAAGTATTTTGAATACAGTATATTGTCCGGGCATACCATTTTACAAAACAGAAAGACAAAATAACAGATATACTACTAGTAATAAGAATAATAGCAATAGCACTTAGACTTATATACCGCTTCACAGTGCTATTACAGCCCTCTCTAAGCGGTTTACCGAGTCAGCCTTTTGCCCCCCCCCAACAATCTGGGTCTTCATTTTACCCACTTCAGAAGGACGGAAGGCTGAGTCCCACCTTGAGCCTGGTGGGATTCGAACTGCCAAATTGCAGTCAGCCGGCAGTCAGCAGCAGGAGCCTGCAGTACTGCACTCTAACCACTGTGCCACACCGAGGCTCTTAATGCAACAAAATAATTCTAACCATGTTTATAATTAAAGATTTGGGTCTTCAAAAGGGCTGATTTAACCCTGCAAGGAAAGTGGTTTGGCTCCACAAAAGGGCTGATGGAGCCGCCACGGTGAAAAACCGATTTGGCTCGGCCCTTGGAGCTGAGTTGTGTGCGTGCCATTTTCTTGTCTCGAACTCCGTTCCTTGTCTAGCCCAAGTCCAGTGTGACGGGACATTCATCGCTTGTGTCATGCTTAAAAGCTGTTTTTCCTTTCTTTGCCAAAGTCCCAAACTGGCATGGTAAGACGACAAGACAACAGTTTTGCCGAATTTGCCAAATTCGGGGTGTGTGGCGTGTGAGAAATATCACACTTACATTTTTGTTTTGTGTTGTTTTGATCTGGAGTGCAACGTTCACGTCAGTGATTTTTTTAAAAAAATGAATGGACTGAAAATGGTAACAAAGTTCTAATTGTGTATGGTGTTTAGTTTATTTAACGGACAGATTAAACGTGCATCTGAAGAACCAATTTCAGAACTTACTTTAAAAATACGCAGTTGAGATGGAACGTATTGTTTATTTATTTTTATTTGTTTTATTTATTTGTCACAACAGTATATATATATACTGTGTATATATATAAGCAAGAAATATGTGTATATATATATATATATAAGCAAGAAATAACTATACGATATGTAAGCATATATATAAGCATAAGCATGAAATAACTATATGAATTGGATACAATCAAAGGGAACATTAGGACAGGAACCGTAGGCATGCTGGTGCTCTTATGCAAGCCCCTTACAGACCTCTTAGGAATGGGGTGAGGTCAATAGTAGATAGTTTTTGGCTAAAGCTTTGGGGATTTTGGGAAGAGACCACAGAGTCAGGTAGTGCATTCCAGGCATTAACAATTCTGTTACTGAAGTCATACTTTCTGCAATCAAGATTGGAGCGGTTCACATTAAGCTTAAATCTATTGTGTGCTCGTGTATTGTTGCTATTGAAGCTGAAGTAGTCTTCAACAGGAAGGACATTGTAATAGATGATTCTGAGTTAAACTCAAGTCATGTTGAAAATGGCGTAGATCTACATTTTCTAAACCCAGGATTTCAAGTCTGGTAGCATAAGGTATTTTGTTGTATTCAGAGGAGTGGAGAACTCTTCTTGTAAAATATTTCTGGACATGTTCAATTGTATTGATGTCAGAAATGTGGTATGGGCTCCAGACAGTCTGTGTATGTATTGTACCATACACATGTCCTCTTCTCCCCTCCCTCCCTCCCTCTCCTCCTGTCCCCTCCCCTTTCACCTTCCTTTCCCTTCCCTTGATTCCTTTCTTCCTTCTGTCTCCTTCTTTCTTTGCTTGTCTCCTTCCTGCCATGTCCCTTCCGTTCCCTTTACTTTATCCATCCATCCATCCATCCATCCACCCATCCTTCCCACCGCTTTTCTCTCTTTTCTAAGTTCAAGAAATGCAATAGGCAATGCTCGCGATTAGGACCAGTAGTGGGATTCAAATCCTGTCACTACCGGCTCACTTGCGGGCATGCGCACGCTTGTGCACGTGAGCAACACTTCTGCGTACGCACAGAGACATCCAGGTGGGTGGGTGGAGCTCCCGCCTCCGCTGGTTCGCCCAGATGTGGGGCGAACCAGTAGAACCCAACACTGATTAGGACTGGATTTCTTTGCAAGTGAAATCATTTCTTGCAATTTGACCGCAAAATGACCCAGACATTACTAAGGACTGTATGAAGTGAGTCCAAGGACAGATTGTGGCTCTAAGGCTGCAGGTTGCTCACCTCTGCTGAAAATAATAATTACTATTCAGCAGAATTTGAGGAATGTCACCCTGAGATCCCACCGACATCCCCTAAATTCCGCTGAAGATGTAACCTAGCCTGGCAATAAAACATTTGGAAACCAACCCACAAGCTCAGAGAATGAATAATAGAATCCTAGGGCTAGAAGAACCCTAGAGGTCTTCTAGTCCATCCTCGAGCAGGAGACCCTATACCATTCTTAAACAATGGCCGTCCAGTCTCTTCTTAAAAACCTCCAGTGATGGAGCACCCACAACTTCTGGAGACAAACCTTCCCACTGATTAATTGTTCTTCAAATTCATCAGATCTGCAGATGACATCAAGCTAGCAGGAACAGCCAACACTCCAGAAGATAGACTCAAGATACAGAAGGATCTTGACAGACTTGAACATTGGACACTATCTCACAAAACGAAATTCAACGGTGAAAAAAGCCAGGTTCTACATTTAGGCAAGAAAAACCAAAATGCACAGGTACCGTATATGTGGTACCTTGCTCAATAGCAGTAACTGTGAGAGGGATCTTGGAGTCCTAGTGGACAACCATTTAGATATGAGCCAGCCGTGTGCAGCAGCTGCCAAAAAAGCCAACACAGTTCTGGGCTGCATAAACAGAGGGATAGAATCAAGATCATGTGAACTGTTAATACCACTTTATAAGGCCACACTTGGAATACTTCATCCAGTTTTGGTCACCACAATGTAAAAAAAGATGTGGAGACTTTAGAAAGAGTCCAGAGAAGAGCAACAAAGATGATGAAGGGACTGGAGGCTAAAATATATGAAGAACGGTTGCAGGAACTGGGCATGGCTAGTTTAATGAAAAGAAGGACCGGGAGAGACACGATAGCAGTCTTCCAATATCTCAGGGGCTGCCCCAAAGAAGAGGGAATCAAGCTATTCTCCAAAGCAACTGAGGGCAGGACAAGAAGCAACGGATGGAAACTAATCAAGGAGAGAAGCAACTTAGAACTAAGGAAAAATTTCCTGACAATTAGAATAATTAAACAGTGGAACAACTCGCCCCCAGAAGTCGTGGATGCTCCAACACTGGAAGTTTTTAAGAAGAGGTTGGATAACCATTTTGTCTGAAGTGGTGTAGGGTTTCCTGTCTGGGCAGGGGGTTGGACTAGAAGACCTCCAAGGTCCCTTCCAACTCTGTTATTCTATTTTAAGTAAGGCACTCCCTCCCAGGGGGAATAAAACTTGTTGAGTTGGCCACCTGCCTCTGCAAAAGACATTAAGAAGGGGAAGAGGGAAGAAGGAAAGGCACTGCATTTCTTTATAACTGTGTCATGGCTCATCATTGCTCTATCATGACTCACAGCAAAGTTCACATCCTTGGAAAAAAGCTGCCTGCAAAAAAAATAAGGCTGGTGAAAATATTTTTTTCAGGGCCAGCAAACAGAAGCCATGCCAGGGAAGGCAGGGCTTGCTTCTCACTTTGGAACCGTTAAGTCCACACAAAAACAAAATGCACAGGTACCGTATATGTGGTACTTTGCTCAATAGTAGTAACTGTGAGAGGGATCTTGGAGTCCATGTGGCCAACCATTGAAATGTGAGCCAGCAATGTGCAGCAGCTGCCAAAAAAGCCAACACAGTTCTAGGCTGCATAAACAGAGGGATAGAATCAAGATCACGTGAAGTGTTAATACCACTTTATAATGCCTTGGTAAGGCCACACTTGGAATATTGCATCCAGTTTTGGTCACCACAATGTAAAAAGATGTGGAGACTCTAGAAAGAGTGCAGAGAAGAGCAACAAAGATGATTAGGGGACTGGAGGCTAAAACATATGAAGAACGGTTGCAGGAACTGGGTATGTCTAGTTTAATGAAAAGAAGGACTAGGGGAGACATGATAGCAGTGTTCCAATATCTCAGGGGCTGCCCCAAAGAAGAGGGAGTCAAGCTATTCTCCAAAGCACCTGAGGGTAGAACAAGAAGCAATGGGTGGAAACTAATCAAGGAGAGAAGCAACTTAGAACTAAGGAAAAATTTCCTGACAATTAGAATAATTAAACAGTGGAACAACTCGCCTCCAGAAGTCGTGGATGCTCCAACACTGGAAGTTTTTAAGAAGAGGTTGGATAACCATTTTGTCTGAAGTGGTGTAGGGTTTCCTGTCTGGGCAGGGGGTTGGACTAGAAGACCTCCAAGGTCCCTTCCAACTCTGTTATTCTATTTTAAGTAAGGCACTCCCTTCCAGGGGGAATAAAACTTGTTGAGTTGGCCACCTGCCTCTGCAAAAGACATTAAGAAGGGGAAGAGGGAAGAAGGAAAGGCACTGCATTTCTTTATAACTGTGTCATGGCTCATCATTGCTCTATCATGACTCACAGCAAAGTTCATATCCTTGGAAAAAAGCTGCCTGCAAAAAAAATAAGGCTGGTGAAAATATTTTTTTCAGGGCCAGCAAACAGAAGCCATGCCAGGGAAGGCAGGGCTTGCTTCTCACTTTGGAACCGTTAAGTCCACACAAAAAAAAACATAAAATGCACAGGTACCGTATATGTGGTACCTTGCTCAATAGTAGTAACTGTGAGAGGGATCTTGGAGTCCTAGTGGACAACCATTTAGATATGAGCCAGTGTGCAGCAGCTGCCAAAAAAGCCAACACAGTTCTGGGCTGCATAAACAGAGGGATAGAATCAAGATCACGTGAAGTGTTAATACCACTTTATAATGCCTTGGTAAGGCCACACTTGGAATATTGCATCCAGTTTTGGTCACCACAATGTAAAAAAGATGTTGAGACTCTAGAAAGAGTGCAGAGAAGAGCAACAAAGATGATTAGGGGACTGGAGGCTAAAACATATGAAGAACGGTTGCAGGAACTGGGTATGTCTAGTTTAATGAAAAGAAGGACTAGGGGAGACATGATAGCAGTGTTCCAATATCTCAGGGGCTGCCCCAAAGAAGAGGGAGTCAAGCTATTCTCCAAAGCACCTGAGGGTAGAACAAGAAGCAATGGGTGGAAACTAATCAAGGAGAGAAGCAACTTAGAACTAAGGAGAAATTTCCTGACAGTTAGAACAATTAATCAGTGGAACAACTTGCCTCCAGAAGTTGTGAATGCTCCAACACTGGAAGTTTTTAAGAAGAGGTTGGATAACCATTTTGTCTGAAGTGGTGTAGGGTTTCCTGTCTGGGCAGGGGGTTGGACTAGAAGACCTCCAAGGTCCCTTCCAACTCTGTTATTCTATTTTAAGTAAGGCACTCCCTTCCAGGGGGAATAAAACTTGTTGAGTTGGCCACCTGCCTCTGCAAAAGACATTAAGAAGGGGAAGAGGGAAGAAGGAAAGGCACTGCATTTCTTTATAACTGTGTCATGGCTCATCATTGCTCTATCATGACTCACAGCAAAGTTCATATCCTTGGAAAAAAGCTGCCTGCAAAAAAAATAAGGCTGGTGAAAATATTTTTTTCAGGGCCAGCAAACAGAAGCCATGCCAGGGAAGGCAGGGCTTGCTTCTCACTTTGGAACCGTTAAGTCCACACAAAAAAACAAAACAAAAAACAACAAAACCCAAAAAACCTCAACAGGGAATTTGCTGTAAATGTCATGAAGTGGAAGAGATTGGGCAAACAGATTGTCCTGCTTCAGCAGGGGGTTGGACTAGAAGATCTCCGAAGTCCCTTCTCCAACTCTGTTATTCTGTTCTGTTAAGAACATGGGAGGTTTATAAAAAGAGGTTGGACAATCATTTGTCTGGAATGGTCTAGGTAGGGTCTCCTGCTTCAGCAGAGGGTTGGACTAGAAGACCTCCAAGGTCCCTTCCTACTCTGTTATTCTGATTGTTTTCTTCCATATTATCCCACCCCAGATCACTGTCAACTACACCAGATTGACATCATATTGTTTGACTGAGCCTGGGAGTGAGTTCAGACATTTGAAATCAGGTTTCCTGGACCCACCTCGAAAATGACTTATCGTGCAAACTTCGGATCTAGGTTTTGGGTGGAAATTTGCCCAGGTTTTTTTTTACTTGTAAAGAAAACAGCGACTGGCAGCAACGAGGAAGACAAAATACAAGTAGCCCTTGACTTACGACCTCAACTGAGCCCGGAATGTACGTTGTTAAGGGAGAAAACTGCCGGACCTTCGGACTTTCCGCCGAGAGCTGAAGACCTATTTGTTTGTTCGCGCAGGACTGGCATAGGATTTTAATGGGATTTTGATCAGTTTAGTGTTTTTTAACATTTTAAAATTTGGGGTTTTATTCTAAATGTTTTAATTCGGCCATTTTATAATAAGTTTTTTAATTATGGTTTTATGTGTATATTGCTGTCATTTGCACCTCTATAACTGTCTGGTTCGGTTCTGCAACCCAACAAGAAAAACACAGACTTCAGAGGATAATTAGAACTGCAGAAAAAATAATTGCTACCAACCTGCCTTCCATTGAGGACCTGTATACTGCACGAATCAAGAAGAGGGCCGTGAAAATATTTGCAGATCCCTCGCATCCTGGACATAAACTGTTTCAACTCCTACCCTCAAAACGACGCTATAGAGCACTGCACATCAGAACAACTAGACACAAGAACAGTTTTTTCCCGAAGGCCATCACTCTGCTAAACAAATAATTCCCTCAACACTGTCAGACTATTTACTGAATCTGCACTACTATTAATCGTTTCATAGTTCCCATCACCAATCTCTTTCCACTTATGACTGTATGACTATAACTTGTTGCTGGCAATCCTTATGATTTATATTGATATATTGACCATCAATTGTGTTGTAAGTGTTGTACCTTGATGAACGTATCTTTTCTTTTATGTACACTGAGAGCATATGCACCAAGACAAATTCCTTGTGTGTCCAATCACACTTGGCCAATAAAATTCAATTCTATTCTATTCTTTTTTATCATGGCTGTAAACCGCCCTGAGTCCTTCGGGAGAAGGGCGGTATAAAAATTTAATAAATAAATAAATAAATAAATAAATAGAAACTGGCTAAGGGATTTCGCCGCATTTGTTAAGTGAACCAAGGCAGTTCTGAAATGAGTCACACGGTTGTTAAGTGAATCTGGTCCGTCCGTCCCGTTACCCTCACCGTTGTTGTCGTCCCCCACACCGTTGACTTTGCTTATCGGAAGATCGCCAAAGGGGATCACGTGACCTGGGGAACACGGCGACCGCCATAACTATGAGTCGGTCGTCAGGCATCCTAGCGTAAATGACATGACCATTGGGGATGCTGCAACGGTCCTATGTGGGGGGGAAAAAGGTTCATAAGTCACTTTTTTTCACTGCTGGGTTGTTGTTTTTTTGGAATGGTCACAAAATGAAGTGTTGTAACATTGACCCAGGATTCAAAGCGGCAGCCAAGGAGCTGAAATGGCCCAAGCCGGTACTAAGACGCTTGTCGATCAGAAACAGGGGTGAATTCCAAATTTTTGTACTACCGGTTCTGTGGGTGTGGCTTGGTAGGCTGTAGCAGGGGAAGGATACTGCAAAATCCCCATTCCCACCCCCCCCTCTGGGGACCAGCCAGAAGTGGCCTTTGCCGGTTCTCCGAACGACTCCAGATTTCTGCTACCGGTTCTCCAGAACCTGACAGAACCCGCTGGATTTCACCCCCTGATCAGAAAGCTCGGCAGTTGGGTGGTTCGAATCCATAGTATAGGTCTCCTGCGTGAGCAGGGCGGGTTGGACTAGATGACCTCCAAGGTCCCTTCCGACTCTATTACGGTTACGGGTCCCGGATCTTTCCAAACCAACGAGGCAAGGGGTGCTGAAACCGTTCGCGGTCTCTCGATCCCCAGCGACGGGGTGTGTATGTGTGTGTATGTGTGACTCCGAGGTATACTGCCCCTGGCTATGGAGGCTCCACCCCCGCTTCGGCGCGCGGGAAAGCCCGGGTCCCGAAAGCTTGGCGTCTTTTGGGCGGAGGAAGAGGAGGAGGAGAAGGAGGGGGGGGGAAGGGCTCGGATGCAACTGAGAAGGAGGAGCCGGAGGCGGCGCGATGGAAACCCGCCGCGCTAATTTGCAGGAGCCCCAACCGAAATAATTCGCGGGAAAAGAGAGAAAGAGAGAGAGCGCGAGCGAGAGAAAATAGCGTTAAAAAAAAAAGGAGGAGGAAGAGGAGGGGTAAAGATGGCGATCCGTCGTTGCCAGGTTGCTTCCAGACAACCTCGGCCACCGCAGGGCGCACGGAGGGTCTTCTGAAACGTGGAGATGCGCTCGGGACACCCCGGTCGGGGCGCAGAGAAGAGCCAAGCGCCCCTTAACTTCTAAAAGTTTCCTCTTCCCTCGGGACGTTTCCTTCTCCCCTGGCCATGGAGCCGGGCTGGGAGCCGACCTGGTAGAAGCCTCTTCCTCCCCTCCCCACCCCAACGCACCCTCGTCCGGGTCCTCAAATAGGTAAGGGGGCGCAGGGGGGGGAGGAGGAGGAGGGGGGCGCCCCGAGTTGACAAGGCGCAAACTTTTTTCTTTCTTTTTTCTTTTCTTTTTCTTTTCTTTTTTCTTTTGCAGCGCGCGCGCGCCAGCCGAGTTGGTGCCAGAATTGTTGGGAGCGGGAGGAATGGATGGCACAGTCCGGGGAGTTTTGCTTTTGCAAAACGTTTCCGTGTGTGTGTGTGTGTGTGAAAGAGACAGAGAGAGAAAGAGAAAGAGAGAGAGAGAGAGAGATGGGGGAGAGATGAAAGAGAAAGAGGGGAGAGAGAGAAATAGAGAGGGAGGGAGGGAGAGAAGGAAAGATTAAGAGGGAGAAAGAGAGAGAATGAGAAAATGAGAGGAAGGGGTTGAGAGGGAGAAGATTGAGAGAACGAGAGGGGGAGAGAGAGAGAGAACGAGAGAGAAATGGAGAGGGAGGGAGGGAGGGAGAGATTAAGAGGGAGCGCGATTAAGAAAGAGGGAGAATGAGAAAATGAGAGGAAGCGGTTGAGAAGGAGAATGAAAGGGAGGGGAAGAGAGAGAGAACGAGAGAGAAATGGAGAGGAAGGGAAGGAGAGAGAGAATGAGATTAAGAGGGAAAGCGATTAAGAAAGAGAGAGAGGGAGAAAACGAGAGGAAGGAGGGATTGAGAGGGAGAAGACCGAGAGAAAGAGAGGGAGAGAGGAAGGAAAAAAAAACACGAATCGGGAGGCTTCCCTTTGGGCAAGCTGGCTCGGGACTGTCAACCGGATTGGAGCTAGAGTGGGACACTCGAGGGGGGCTGCCCTAGGATCCCCTAACCCTAGCCAGAACTCCTCCCCGCCCCTCCGCTCACCCTCTTGGCCCAACCCAGCGCTGTCCGCCGCCCGTTCCCACAGCACTCCTGGGCGCGCCAGCTTCAGGCTTGCACCAGTCTCTCGGAGGCTTCCCTCGTTGCAACCGGTCTTCTCCTCCGGCTGGGCGAGAACCGGCCGTGGACACCGAGGGAGAACCAGAGGGTGGTGGTGGGGTGCATCACCCCCCCGCCCCACACTTCTCGGTGGCAAGCCGGCGCGACCTCCCTGCCGTGCAGCCGGGGATCCCATCCAGCCAAGGTGGGTAGAAAACGACCCAACACGAAAGCAGCCGCACAGTCTATGGAGGGGAGGGGGGAATCTGTGTTACTGGCAAGGGGCACCCCTCCCTCCCTTTTTTTTTGCAAATGCAGCAGAGAGCTGATCTTCCCCTGCTTATAACTGAAAGTGTGTGTGTGGGGGGGACTCTTAGTAAACCCAATGGCTCGATCCGCAACTTCCTTTCTCGATCGCAGAGGCACTCGGCGTTCTTGCCTGGGTGGGTATCTTTCTTGACCGCATCCTTTCTCTCTTGGTTCTCTTTCTTCCCCACCCCGGAAAAGTTTGACGTTGGAGACCCAACCTAGCCATGAAAGCTTAGCTAGCTAGATATGATAGAGATTGATAGATACGATATTGATAGATACGATATTGATAGAGATTGATATATAATGATAGAGATAGAGGGATAGATGGATAGATATAAGGTAGAAAGATAGAGATGAGATAGACAGACTAGATATGATGTAGAGAGACACATAGATATAAGAGATAGATAGATAGATAGATAGATAGATAGATAGATAGATAGATAGATAGATAGATAGATAGATAGATAGATAGACAGACAGACAGACAGACAGACAGACAGACAGACAGACAGACAGGGATTGATAGATTGATAATGATAGAGATAGATTAATAGATGGATAGATATGATGTAGAAAGATAGATAGAGACACATAGACAGAGATAGATAGTTATGAGACAGACAGACAGACAAACTAGATATGATGTAGAAAGAGAGACAAATATGAGAGATAGATAGATAGAGATAGATAGATAGATATGATAAACAATGAGAGAGAGATAAAGGTAGGTAGCTAAGTAGAGAGATAGAGATTATATATATCTATATATATATAATATATATATATATCTATATATATATAACTATATATATCTATATATATCTATATATATCTATATATAGAGAGAGAGAGAGAGAGAGAGAGAGAGAGAGATATTGGGTGGATTGATAAATTATAGATAGGTAGGTAGGTAGGTAGAGATATGATAAAGATATGATGGAGAGGGAGAGATAGAGAGAGATAAACAGATATGATAGAGAGATACAGATAAATAGATAGATATTCAACTTTGCACTTTTTAAAAAAAAAATCTTTTGAATCTGCCAATGAGAGCATGCCAATGAGAGAAATGTCTCTTAGTCATGCTGGGAGCTTTGCAAAAATAACAAAAACAAAAAACTGGGGGAAGAAGAATTTCCTTTTCTCTCTCCTCTCCCCCCTCCCCAAAAAAAGAGTTGAATTTATTCCAGAAGGTGGTCCTGACAAACTTTCAAAGAGAGGAGATGAGTAGACAGAGGAGGAGTTTGGGAGCAGGTAGCCTGATCTCCTCCTTCCCCAGGAAAACAAAATGAGTGACAAGCTTCCAATTGGGATGGGGCTTCCCTGGTTAGATGCATTTTTCTTATATCTGCTTCATAAACTGGGTTGATTATTTATCTCCAGCCAAGCTGCTAGAAATGCAACGGATGTGTGTCTTATTTAGTTATTAAGTATGTTTCAGTCTCATAATCCACCTCTTTATTTAAATTTAATTCCTAACTGTTGCTCAGTAAGTGCTGTTGTTAGGTTGATAATGTTAGTGAAAATCCGTCTGGAGAAAACTCTGCTTTTATCAGAAGCTCACACCCAACTTCTTTCAAATGGAGACAATTCCAGGAGAATTTTTTTATTTTATTTTTTTGCAGAATTGGGAGTTTGTTTTGTTATTTTTTTGGGGGGGGAATCTATGTTGATGTAATCCACTACTACGCAACATTCTGGAAATGCAACATTCTTTGCCAAACACTTCTAGGAAAAAGCGTTCAGAGCAGAAAACTGCTTTTTTAAAAAAATATTCTTTCTCAGTGTTGCATTTGCATAATCGTGGGTTTTCTGAAAAGCAAAAAAACGGATGAATTCCAGACCTCATTCTTGGAAAACGAAAGGCGCTTTTTGAAATTTTGGAATGCTTAACTAAGGATTCTGGGAAGTGAAGTCCAAACATGCTAGGAGGCCCCAGAATGGGAAAAATGACTAATTTTATTCTCTAAGTAAAAGTGTCTCGCTTTAAGGCAGGGATCAACTTATTTTAATAGGATAGATAGATAGATAGATAGATAGATAGATAGATAGATAGATAGAGACAGATAGAGAGATTGATAGATGATAGAGATTGATAGATAGTTATGAGAGAGAGAGAGGGAGGGAGGGAGAGGGAGGATAGAGATTGATAGTTATGATAGATAGATTACATATATATGATAGATATTGCAAAATAGATACGGGATAGATAGATAGACAGACAGATAGATAGGACAGAGAGAGAGAGAGATTGATAAATAGAGAGATATAGGATAGATATGAGATAGATAGATAGATAGATAGATAGATAGATAGATAGATAGATAGATAGATAGATAGATAGATTAATAGATAGATTTATTTATTTATTTTATTAGATTTTTATACCGCCCTTCTCCCGAAGGACTCAGGGCGGTGTACAGCCAAATATTAAAAAACCCACAATATACACATTAAAAACAAAACTAAAACAAGCATATTACAAATGGCCGAAATTTAAAACAATTTAAGATCATAAAATTATAAATAGCCCCAATTAAAATTTAATAAAACTTTTAAGACTTTTAAGCCAGTCCCGCTTGAATAAATAGGTGCGTTTTCAGATGATAGAGGTTGATAGATAGTCATGATAGATAAATAGGTAGGTAGGTAGATAGAGATAGAAAAAGAGAGAGAGGATAGAAATTGATAGTTATGATACATAGATTACATAAATAATATAATAGATATTGATAAATAGATATGGGATAGATAGATTGATCAATCGATAGACAGATAGATACATAGAGATAGATAGATATTAAATAGATAGATATGGGATAGAGATAGATAGATAGATAGAATTGAGATAGATATAGATGAGAGAGAGAGTTTGGTTTGAGGCATTGGAGTACAGGTAGTTCTCCACTTATAACAGTTTGTTTAATGACTGTTCGAAATGACACCGAAAAAACTGGCTTATGACCATTTCCCACACTTACAATCCTTGTAGCATCCCCATGGTCATCTGATCAGCATTCAGACACTTGGCAACCGACTCATATTTATGATGGTTGCAATGTCCCGGGGATGGGGTGGGGTGGGTGACATGATCCCCTTTTGTGACCTTCTGACAAGCAAAGTCCATGGGGAAGCCCGATTTAGCGCTTATAAGCAGCATTTAACAACTGCGGTGATTCACTTAATGTGAGTGTGGCAAGAAAGGTTGTAAAAAGCTTAAGGAATGTTTCACTTAGCCACAGAAAGTTTGGGCTAAATACAGATCCTCCTTGACTTAGAACCAGACGCTCCCAAGCTCCCTGGTCATTCTGATCACCAGAAACTGGGCTTCCCTGAATTGTGCAATAACAGCTTAGGAAGTGACCTGTGATGTTTTCCGTGACACAGCTGGTTGCGCGGACATTTGGAATGCCACAATCTTTAACATGGATCGGAAGCTGCCAAGAATGAAGCGGCCGAAAATAGATCTTGGCAAAGGAGGCCCTGCTACTAACTTACTCAACATCTCTCTCTCTTGCTCTTTGGAGTAAAAGCACATTGAGTAGTGGGTGTTAGGGGTTGAAATCCAGCCAGATGTGGCTCTAGCTGCCAGGTGTTTCCATTTCTGACAGGCTGGGTAGAATGGAATGGAATAGAATAGAATAGAATAGAATAGAATAGAGTAGAGTAGAGTAGAGTAGAGTAGAGTAGCGTAGAATAGAATAGAATAGAATAGAATAGAATAGAATAGAATAGAGTAGAGTAGAGTAGCGTAGAATAGAATAGAATAGAGTAGAGTAGAGTAAAGTAGAGTAGAGTAGCGTAGCGTAGAGTAGAATAGAATAGAATAGAGTAGAATAGAATAGAATGGAATGGAATGGAATAGAGTTTAGTAGATTAGAGTAGTGGAGAGGAGCATAGCATAGAATAGAATCTTTATGGTCACATTAAATGTACGCTGAGCAGCATACAGTAAAGTAAAATTTGGTTACTTTAAGCTCTCAAGAGATAACTATTGTACATATTCCCACATACACATGCATATATGACACAAAAGAAACATCCCAGTCTAGTTTGAATGTATACGTATACACGGCAGGAAAAAATAAAGAATCCTGTGAGTTTACAAGGCGGATGGCATAAGGATCAAAGCCGTTAGAGAATCTAGTAGTCCTGCTATAGATACTTCTAAACTTCCTCCCAGAGGGAAGCAACAAAAACAGGCTATGAATTTAGCTGTGTGGGGTCTCTAACAATGCTTTGAGCTCTAAGCACATAGCGCTTATAAACGGCATCCCGAATAATGGGAAGCGAGCTTCCTATAATCTTCTCCACTGTCCTCACCACTCTCTGTATGGACTTTCTATCTATTTTGATGTCTTAAAACCGCAGCTTCGGAGCCGCGTGGGCGAGAACGGATCGAAAACGTGAACTCGCTGTGAGAGAGTTTGGGGTCCTTGGGTTAATCATAGCCAGAGGTGGTATTCAGATGGTTCGTACCGGTTCGAGTGAACCACTAGCGGGCACGGCGGGTTGCCCCAGCCCCACCCACCTACCCGGACTTAATACCGTCCTATTTAGCCACATTTTTGAGGCAGGCGCATGCACGGAAAGTGTGCGCACGAGCAAAGCACATGCATGGAAGGTTAAATGCGTGTACGGATGGCACGCACTTACAGAGGGCGAACCGGTGGTAACCCACCGTTAATCGTAGCTGTGCGTTTTTAAAAATAATGCTTTCCCCCCCCCCTTTTCTCTTTGTAGCCCAGGAGCATGGGGACTCCTGACCCTGGGCGCACTTATGCAGCCCTCGGACATCTGCAGCAATCGATGGCGGATTGGGTCGCCAGAACTCAGGACAGTCGACGAGAGCTGATGGCTAAATTGCCCGAAGGACAATATGTCTTATGCCGTTGGACCGATGGACTTTATTATCTTGGGAAGATTAAGAGAGTAAATAACATTTTCTCTTTCTTTCTTTCTTTCTTTCTTTCTTTCTTTCTTTCTTTCTTTCTTTCTTTCTTTCTTTCTTCCTTCCTTCCTTCCTTCCTTCCCTCCCTCCCTCCGTCCTTCCTTCCTTCCCTCTTTCTTTCTTTCTTTCTTTCTTTGTCTCCCTTCCTTCCTTCCTTCCTTCTTTCCTCCCTCCCTCCCTCTCTTCCTCCCTCCTTCCTTTCCCTTCCCCTCCTTCCCTCCACCTTCCCCCTTTCTTTCTTTCTTTCTTTCTTTCTTTCCTTCCTTCCTTCCTTCCTTCCTTCCTTCCTTCCTTCCTTCCTTCCTTCCTTTCCTCCCTCCTTCCCTCCCTCCTTCCTTCCTTCCTTCCTTCCTTCCTTCCTTCCTTCCTTTCTTTCTTTCTTTTATTTTGTATGGAAAAATATTTTTTTTTAAGTCTATAAGAAATCTTGTTTCCATCTCACATTTGCTAAAAGAGTTTACATTTCATTTAGAACTTTGGCTGTTTGTTTTTCAATTGTTGGTAGATAGATAGATAGATAGATAGATAGATAGATAGATAGATAGATAGATAGATAGATAGATAGATATAGATATAGATATAGATATACATACACATACATACATACATACATAAAAAACAATGTCTATACATGAACAGTGCATTGTCTGGGTACAGAGTTTTGGAAAATAATAATAGAAACAATAACAATAATATTCATAGCATTGATAATAATCATACAATAATAATAATAATAATTGCTTATCCATATTAATATATCTTTTAAGTTTCTAACTTCTGTTTCTGTCATCTAACCATTGATAAAACGAATCCCATGTTTAAAAAAATATTCTGTTTCTTCCTTCTCCTTTATTTTAAATGTTAATCTATCCATTTCTGCACATTCTAATATCTTTTTTAAATGACATCTTCATCTATGGGGATCTCTTCATTTTTCCACTGTTTGTGCAAAGACAATTCTTGCTGCTTTTTCCCTTTCGTATCTTCCTGCCTTTCCCAACCTTATTCTTTTTTAAAAAAATAATTCTAAATGTATTTATTTTTGTATCTCCTTTTTCGGCTACAAATAGCAATCGCTGGATACTCTCAAAAGCCGGAGAAGGAGTAAAAGGGATAATTAAAAACTTTGGGGTTCACAGAGCATGTTAAGTTAGCCCATATGGGCTGGAGGTTCCATTGTTTTAGGAAGATGGGGGGAACCCCCACCTTCATTTTTGCACTCGGGCGTAACCTAAGACATGAACACAGACCCCAGTTTGCAAAATTGGAGCAAGCCAGGACAAAGCCTGTTTTTTTCCCCTGCCTTTACAGGTGAGCGACGCTAAGCAAAGTTGCCTAGTGACCTTTGAAGATAATTCCAAATATTGGGTGCTTTGGAAGGACATCCAGCATGGTGCGTGAACATTCCCGGCCACTTTTTTCCTTGGGGAATTCTCAACGTTTTCAGATGTTGAATGCGGATGGGGGAGGAGATGAATGAGGACTAGAATCTGGCAGGGTAGAGTTGGGGTGAACTAGATCATCTTGGAAAAGGCGCTAGGCAAAATAAGAAGGTATGTTTGGGGAGCTCGTACCCTCTTTTGAATAATGGAGTGTTGAACTTGGCTTCCTTTGCGGTCAACCTGGGTGTAAAAGGAGTTAAGTAGCCTGAGAAACTGTGTCTTGCCCAAAAATCACATCTATGACCGATTGACAGTTGGAAAATATGAACTATCCACACGTTCTAACGCATTTTCTTCCATTGAATTGCCTTTCAAATAAAACAGAATCAGAATAGCGCTGGAAGGGATCTTGGAGGTCTTCTAGTCCAGCTCCCTGCTCAAACAGGAGAACCTAAACCATTTCAGATAAATGACTGTCTAGTCTCTTTTTAAAAGCCTCTGGTGATGGAACGCCCACGATTTCTGGTGGCAAGCTGTTCCACCGGTTAATTGTCCTCACTGTTAGGAAGTTTCTCCCTAATTCCAGGTTGCTTCTCTCCTTGGTTAGAAGGAGAAACAGCCATTGTTTCCTGTCTTGCCTTCTGGTGCTTTGAAGAATAATTTAATATAATATAATATAACAACAGAGTTGGAAGGGACCTTGGAGGCCTTCTAGTCCAACCCCCTGCCCAGGCAGGAAACCCTACACCATCTCAGTCGGATGGTTATCCAACATTTTCTTAAAAATTTCCAGTGTTGGAGCATTCACAACTTCTGCAGGCAAGTCGTTCCACTGATTGATTGTTCTAACTGTCAGGAAATTTCTCCTTAGTTCTAAGTTGCTTCTTTCCTTGATCAGTTTCCACCCATTGCTTCTTGTTCTGCCCTCAGGTAAAACCCCTTTTCTTTGTGGCAGCCCCTCAAATACTGGAAGACTGCTATCATGTCGCCCCTAATTCTTCTTTTCTTTAGACTAGCCAGATCCAAAACCTGCAGCCATTCTTCATATGGTTTAGTCTCCAGGCCTTTGATCATCTTAGTTGCTCTTCTCTGAACTTTTTCTCAACTTCTTTTTTGACCACAATTAGTTGCAGTATTGCAGATTTTTTTGTAAAGGTTTTTGTAAAGTGGCACTAATACTTCACGTGATCTTGATTCTGTGCCTCTGTTTATACAACCCAGGATGGTATTCGCTTTTTTGGGGGGGCTACAGCAGGGGTGAAATGTAAAATTTGTTACTACTTTGTTCTTTGGGTGTGGCTTGGTGGTGGTGGGGTAATGTGACTGGGTGGGCGTGGCCAACTTTTTATTTTTTTTACTTTTAAAATCATTTTTTCTACAACCTCTTCGGCTGAAGAGGTGGTACAAAAAATGCTTTTAAAAGCCTCTGACGATCCCAGCTGAGCTGCGCGAACATCAGAGGCTTTTTTTTTTGTTTTTTCACTTTTAAAAGCATTTTTTCCGCTGAAGAAAAAATGCTTTTAAAAGTAAAAAAAAACACCAACCTCTGATGATCACGCGGCTCAGCTAGGCATGGGAGGTGGGGGAGGCAGGGATTTTTGCTACCGGTTCTCCGAACCACCCGCCGCCATCGCTACCGGATCGGGTGATCCGGTCCGAACCGGGAGTTCTAAATCTGGATTGGACTTACCAGATCTCCCTCTCCCCCTGCTTCCTGCTTTCTAGCTGGTGTCCCCAGTGAAGAGCCTGAATGTAACATCTGCTTGGAGAAGACATCGGAGCCTCTGAATGAGATCTTGATCTGTGGGAAATGTGGAGTTGGTGAGCACGTTCTCTAGATCTTCCTCCTACCTGGTTATGTGTGGGTCTGGATCATCCGTACCATTGTGTCTCTGCAGTGGGCAAGGAACGGATGTACCCTCTTGGGTGTAGCAGTGTGGCATAAAGGTTTAAAATTCAAGCCAGGATTATTTATTTATTTTATTTATTTTATTTTGTCATAACAGTATATATAAGCAAAAGTATGCAACAACTATATTAATTTGATATAATAAAAGGGAACAATAGGACAGGAACGGTAGGCACTTTTGTGCTCTTATGCACGCCCCTTATTATTATTATAACATTATTATTATTTTTTATTGAAAACATTTTTACAAAAATTTCACCCCCCTTTTCCCCCCTTCCCCCACTCCATCCCTCCCCTCCTCCAAAACCACCCTCCTCCCTCCCCCCCTCAACTTCCCAGAACAAACACGGTATAAAAAAAGCAATCATTCACTAAATTTTCCCTAACGCAAATTATAATCCTCCCCTTCTTCTCAAATCCTAACTTCCCCAATACAAATCAAAGATAAATACATCCGAATCATTCAAAAGCAATCTGATATCTCTTAATCTGATATCTATTTTGCGTATATTCAATCCATTTTTTTCCATTCAGTTAAGATATCTTTCTTGTGTAGTGTCTTTCAAAAAGGCTGAGATTTTAGCCATCTCAGCCAAATTAGCCACTTTCAATATCCATTCTTCTATTGTAGGTAACTCTTTTTTCTTCCAGTATTGTCCTATCAGTAGTCTTGCCGCTGTTATTAAATTTAAAATCAACTTAGTCTCAATTACTGTACAGTCCGTAATAATTCCCAATAAGAAAAATTTCGGTAGGAACTTTATCTTCTTTTATTTTCTTTTATGCGCTTCAAGGTTTTGGTCACTATCTTTAAAGCGCTCCATGGCTTAGGGCCGGGTTACTTACTGGACTGCCTACTGCCACCGATTGTCTCCCACCGACCCGTACGCTCTCACAGAGAGGGACTCCTTAGGGTGCCATCCGCCAGACAGTGCCGACTGGCGACACCCAGAGGAAGGGCTTTCTCTGTGGGGGCTCCCACCCTCTGGAACGAGCTTCCCCCAGGGCTGCGCCAACTTCCCGACCTCCGAACCTTCCCGCCGCGAGCTTAAGACACATCTATTTATTTGCGCAGGGCTAGCCTAGGGTTTTTAGTTTTTAAATTTAGCTTTTAATGGGGTTTTATACTATTTTAGTGATATTTTAATTTCGGCCTAATTAATAAGTTTTTTAATCGTTGTTTTTATTTGTATTATTCTTATGTTTTTACATGGCTGTACGCCGCCCTGAGTCCTTCGGGAGATAGGGCGGTATAAAAATTCAAATGAATGAATAAATAAATAAATTATTATAAACCTTATTATTGATAAGGTTGTGGATGCTCCTACATTTAAGCTTTCCTGTCGATTTAAAACCTTCCGTTTCTCCCCCCAACCTCCTCCTTCTCAGGGTACCACCAACAGTGCCACATTCCACTGGTGGAGAGCTTTGAAGAGCCTTTGGTGACTCCGTGGTTTTGTCGGAGATGTATCTTCGTACTAGCCGTGCGGGTGAGTGGCATACGAGAGGTTTTCGGTGGCTCAGCAGCTAAGACGCTGAGCTTGTCGATCAGAAAGGTCGGCGGTTCGGCGGTTCGAATCCCCAGCATAGGTCTCCTGCGTGAGCGGGGTGGGGTGGGGGGGTGGACTAGATGACCTCCAAGGTCCCTTCCGACTCTTGTTACTGTTATTAAGAGGGACGATCGGCTTGAGAACGCGTAGAAAACGCCGTGTCTTGTTGCTTCTCCAGAAAGGTGGGGCTTTGCGGAAAGGAGCCATCGCCCGGACTCTGCAGACGGTTAAAATGGTCCTGTGTTATAATCCGGAAGAGCTGGAATGGGATTCCCTACACAGAACGAATCATCAGCAGTGTTACTGCTATTGTGGGGGTCCCGGAGAGTACGTTCGAATTGAGGAAGATGTTGAGGGGGGGGGCAGGAATCGTCGGAGGGTTCAAGAGGGTGAAGGGTGATCTTGGGCAGCCGGAGGGGATGGTTTTCGGCATCTCCGAGGGAGGCAGAGATTTCCATTTTTCGAAACTTTGCAAGCTGCCTTTTTAAAATTCGTCATCGGAGGGGTGAAAACAATTCCGCGTTTTCCCAGCGTGGCCGTAAGCTCCAGCAGCTTTTTCGGCATCTCCAATAACAATAGCCATAGCACTTAGACTTATATACCACTTCGCAGTGTTTTTACAGTCCTCTCTAAGCGGTTTACAGAGTAAGCCTCTTGTCCCCCAACAATCTGGATCCTCGTTTTACCCACCTCGGGAAGGATGGAAGGCTGAGTCAACCTTGAACCGGTCGGGATCGAACTCCTGTCAGTGAGCAGAGTTTAGCCTGAAATCCTGCATTCTAACCACTGTGCCAGAATAGAATAGAATAGAATAGAATAGAATAGAATAGAATAGAATAGAATAGGAGAAGGAATAGAATAGAATAGAATAGAATAGAATAGAATAGAATAGAATAGAATAGAATAGAATAGAATAGAATAGAATAGAATAGGAGAAGGAATAGAATAGAATAGAATAGAATAGAATAGAATAGAATAGAATATGGAATGGAATGGAATAGAATAGAATAGAATAGAATAGAATAGAATAAGAGAAGGAATGGAATGCAATAGAATAGAATAGAATAGAATAGAATAGAATAGAATAGAATAGAATAGAATAGAATAGAATAGAATAGAATAGAATATGGAATGGAATGGAATAGAATATGGAACGGAACGGAACAGAACAGAATAGAATAAGAGAAGGAATGAAATGGAATGGAATGGAATAGGAATAGCAACAGCAATAGCAATAGCAATAGCAATAGCACTTACATACCGCTTCACATTGGTTTGCAGCCCTCGCTAAGTGGTTTACAAAGTCAGCCTCTTGCCCCCCCTCCCCCCGCCCGTCAGTCTGGCTCCT
The DNA here is from genome assembly GCF_028640845.1 of Ahaetulla prasina. Taxonomy (NCBI): domain Eukaryota; kingdom Metazoa; phylum Chordata; class Lepidosauria; order Squamata; family Colubridae; genus Ahaetulla; species Ahaetulla prasina. The sequence goes on from NC_080554.1 coordinate 5,883,365, forward strand.
CATTTTACCCACCTCGGAAGGACGGAAGTCTGAGTCAACCCTTGAGGAGCCTTGATTTGCAAAATGCCTAGCCCCTCGACTGGATGCGCAGGCTGCTTTTTTCAGTTTGAAGCTCAGTTCTGTTTCAGATTCCCCGCCCACCCCCACCCCACCCCAGCATCCTTGCGACACCCTAGAATATAAAGATATAGGCAGTCCTCATTTAGCAGCCCAAATTGGGGGCGGCAGTTCGGTCATTCGGCGAAGCAGTTTTTTTTTTGTTTTTGTTTACATTTATACCCCGCCCTTCTCCGAAGACTCAGGGCGGCTTACAGTGTGTAAGGCAATAGTCTCATTCTATTTGTATATTTTTTACAAAGTCAACTTATTGCCCCCCCAACAATCTGGGTCCTCATTTTACCTACCTTATAAAGGATGGAAGGCTGAGTCAACCTTGGGCCTGGTGGGACTTGAACCTGCAGTAATTGCAGGCTGCTGTGTTCTTAATAACAGGCTTTACCAGCCTGCGCTATTCACCAGTTGCTAAGTGTCCGCGCTTACAATCGAACTCTCAGCTTTTCATGGCTTCGCAGCCCTGTGGGATGGTCGGCTGCAACTTTCCTTTTTTCCTCACCCTCGCAACCGTGAATGGCCACTGTCCGAGGCGGCCGCTAAATAAGGACTACCTGCGTTAGAGGACAATGCCGATAAAGAATGTCTTCCCATTCCTTCTCAGGTGGTACCTGAAGATGTTGCAGTGCCTTCAATGCCGTCAGTGGTTTCACGAAGCTTGCATGCAGTGCCTGAACCACTCCATGCTCTTTGGAGATCGGTAGGTGTGGTCGGAGTCCTGCTGGCTGAGGAGGAAAGGTTTTGTAGTCCAACCCAGCAGGGGTGAAATCCAGCAGGTTTTGACAGGTTCTGGAGAACCGGTAGCGGAAATTTTGAGCAGCTCAAAGAACTGGCAAACACCACCTCTGGCTGGCCCCAGAGTGGGGTGGGAACGGAGATTTTGCAGTATCCTTCCCCCTGGAGTGGGGAGGGAATGGGGATTTTGCAGTATCCTTTCCCCTGGAGTGGGGAGGGAATGGGGATTTTGCAATATCCTTCCCCCTGGAGTGGGGAGGGAATGGGGATTTTGCAATATCCTTTCCCTGGAGTGGGGAGGGAATGGAGATTTTGCAATATCCTTCCCCCTGGAGTGGGGAGGGAATGGGGATTTTGGAATATCCTTCTCCCAGGAGTGGGAAGGGAATGGGGATTTTGCAGTATCCTTCCCCCAGGAGTGGGGAGGGAATGGGGATTTTGGAATATCCTTCCCCCAGGAGTGGGAAGGGAATGGGGATTTTGCAGTATCCTTCCCCCAGGAGTGGGGTGGGAATGGCGATTTTGCAATATCCTTCCCCCTGGAGTGGGGAGGGAATGGGGATTTTGCAGAATCCTCCCCCCTGGAGTGGGGAGGGAATGGGGTTTTGCAGTATCCTTCCCCCAGGGGTGGGAAGGGAACGGAGATTTTGCAGTATCGTTTCCCTGCTATGCCCACCAAGCCACGCCCACAGAACCAGTAGTAAAAAAAATTGAATTCCATTACTGGTCCAACCCCTATAGAAGGCAGCAGATATACAGTTAATTAACTGGAGCCTGTTTTCTCTTTTTCTCTCTCACATTTTTCCAGATTTTATATTTTCTACTGCACAGTGTGTAATCAGGGACCGGAGTATCTCAAACGTTTACCTTTGAGATGGTAAGATCTGCTCCCCCCCCAAAAAAAATCTTCAGGGGCTTTGGAGAATAGCTTGACTCCCTCTTCTTTGTGGCAACCCCTGAGATATTGGAAGACTGCTATCCTGTCTCCCCTGGTCCTTCTTTTCATTAAACTAGATATGCCCAGTTCCTGCAACCGGTCTTCATATGTTTTAGCCTCCAGTCCCCTAATCATCTTTGTTGCTCTTCTCTGCACTCTTTCTAAAGTCTCCACATCTTTTTTATATTGTGGGATCAGGGATATGGAAGAAGAGAACTGGAAGGATGAGGAGGAAGAGAAATAGGAGGAGAAGAAGGGGGGGATGAAATATGAGAGAGATGAGAGGAGGGGGAGGAGGAAGAGGAGGAGGAAGAGAAATAGAAGGAGGAGGGATGAGAGGTATAGGAGGAGGAGGAGGAGGAAGAGAAATAGGAGAAAGAGGGTTGAGAGATGACAGATATAGGAGGAGGGAGAAAATATGGAGGGGAGGAGGAGGAAGAAGAAGAGAAATTGGAGGAGGATGGGAGGAGGAGGAGATTTTTATGGAGGTATATAAAGCTAATTCCAAGAAAGAATTGGCCATAGGGAAATGCTATCCCTGTTCCTTCACCTTACGCTATAAACATTGCCACCACCTTCCTGCAATCATTTCCTTCAACGGGAAGGTCATTGTTTATTTATTTTTATTTGTTTTATTTATTTGTCACAACAGTATATTTAAGCATAAGCAAGAAATAACTATACGATATGTAAGTATATATATAAGCATAAGATGAAATAACTATACGAATTGGATACAATCAAAGGGAACATTAGGACAGGGACGGTAGGCACGCTGGTGCTCTTACGCACGTCCCTTACGGACCTCTTAGGAATGGAGTGAGGTCGATAGTAGATAGTCTTTGGTTAAAGCTTTGGGGATTTTGGGAAGAGACCTGTCATGTCCCACTCCTCCTCTGATGGCTGGGTCTGGGAAGTCTGTATCAAGCGTGGCCATGAAGCCTCTGCAGCTTTGCCAAATTCCTGTCAGAGTTCTTAGGGCAGGCAGGAATCCAAGGTGTGACTTCAGCAACCAGATGAGACTTTGCCTGACTCAAGGAATACCAAAAAGCAGATCCTTTATATAGGCCATGGGGTGTGGCTCCATGACTCAGCACTTATCCAGGCCTGCCCCTCCCTTCCTTTTGCTGACGTCGCCTCTCCATTCTCCGGAAGCGGGGATCTGTCCACTGTGTCTTTTCGTCCTCAGCTGCTGGCAATTCTAGCTCGTGGCTGGCTTCGTGCTCACACGCTGTAGGGAGGTATGTTTGCTCAGTCTGTCCAGGCATGGTGCCAGGGCTGCGGGCTGGAGGCATGCCAGGCCATTCTTCTTCACTATCAGTCTCTGGTTCAGATAGCAGGAGATGGGAGGGGCCCGGCTGAGGAGAGGAGGGCGGGCGAGGCACAACAAGTCCACAGAGTCAGGTAGTGTATTCCAGGCATTAACAACTCTGTTACTGAAGTCATATTTTCTGCAATCAAGACTGGAACAGTTCACATTAAGCTTAAATCTATTGTGTGCTCGTGTATTGTTGCGATTGAAGCTGAAGTAGTCTTCGACAGGAAGGACATTGTAACAGATGATTGTATGAGTTAAACACAGGTCATGTCGAAGGCGGCGGGAGTTCTAAATTTTCTAAACCCAGGATTTCAAATCTGGTGGCATAAGATATTTTGTTGTATTCAGAGGAGTGGAGAACTCTTCCTGTAAAATATTTCTGGACATGCTCAATTGTATTAATGTCCGAAATTGTCTCCTTTGTTTCTTGAACACACACACACATAGGGTCGACGTCGTGCACCTTGCCATCTACAACCTGGGCGTGCAAAGTAAGAAGAAATATTTCGACTTTGAGGAAATCTTGGCCTTTGTCAATCACCGTTGGGACCATTTTCAGCTTGGCAAGGTACGCAAGGCGAGCCTCAAATCCTTCCCTTTATAATTTGCTTCCCATTGAACATGCGCTAAACTTCCTCTGGAGCTGTTCTTATAAAAATGGGTTCTTATAAGCTGTCGTGGCTAATTGAAAGATATTTAGATGCTCTGTGCATGGAAGTGGGGCAGGAATGTGGGGGTGTATGGCAAAGGGTGGATTCTCTAGTTTCAGCTTGGTATCAAATCTGCGATCTTGAGGTTCTCCCAAGTTTTTCCTTCTTCCCTGTCATGGTAGTGATTTAAGAGCTGACCAGCTGCTATGATGATGCAATGATGCACTGATGTAATGATGGAAATGAGTCAGCATTTTTGGCTGTTATCCCTTTAAGAGCCTGTATAATAAGAAGAGGCCCTGTTAGGATGGCTTTTGGCTTTTATCCCTTTAAGAGCCTGTATAATAAGAAGAGGCCCTGTTAGGGTGGTTTTTGGCTGTTATCCCTTTAAGAGCCTGTATAATAATAAGAAGCCCTGTTAGGGTGGTTTTTGGCTTTTATCCCTTTAAGAGCCTGTATAATAAGAAGAGGCCCTATTAGGGCATCTGTCTATTGCCGTGTGTTCTTCCCTGCTGTAATTTGCTGATTGTTTGACTTCTGCCTATAGTACATGTATGTATAGTACATATTCTTTTGTAGATAAAAACCACTATTTCTTGCAAACCTCTGTTTGCTGTTATTGCTCCTGGGTTGTCTCCCTTAGTAAAGCTGTGTGCACTCTTGACATTCCCCAAACCCCAAAAGCAAGATACAAGCAAAAAGCTGGGACAATCAAGAATGGATCCACGGAATTCCACAGAAGTTTAGAGAAGGATGGTGGATGCTGGATTAGACACAGCTTTGACTTAGTCTTTCAAAGGAGTCCTTAGGTTGACGCGAAAAGCGAATTTGGGGCTTATTTTGCCTTAAAATCTCTTCCCCAGTTGACTGCAACCCCTGTGGCAGAACGAGGTCCTCTCCTTCTGGATGCACTAAACAGTTACAAAAGCAGGTGAGCTTGAAGGAATCTACTCTCCGAAGATCCAGCTGACTCAATTAGAAGAGGATATTGGTAGCTCAGAGTTGAGTTGTGGGGTCCTTGGTGCTCTCTGAGCTTGGTGGGGTGTTGTTTTTTTTCAGATATTTCATTACCTTATTAGGTGACATCATCAGTGCTAGAAGGGAGTGGAGTTTATGGAGAAGAAGAGAAGGAGGAGAAGGAATGTAGGGTTCTTGGTGCTCCTTGGAACTTGGTGGTTTTCTTGCGGATGTTTCTGTTCTCATTGAACCAAGATGCCGGATTTGTCTTGGTGGCTTTTCAGGTTTCTGTGCGGGAAGGAAATCAAGAAAAAGAAGTGCATTTTCCGCCTCCGGGTTCGAGTCCCCCCGAATCCTCCCAGCAAGATGCTCCCGGATAAGTTTGCGGGACGGAGCGAGACGAAGAAAAGGGGGAAAGTCAAATCCTCCCACAAAAGCAGGTCCGTAGAAGTCAGCGGAGGCTCTTCGCTTGAGCTTTCGAGGTCTCCCTTTGGTCTTCGTGCCAGCTGTCTGATTCCTTGTCTTTTCTTCTTCTTTTTCCCCCCCTCTTCCTCTCCAGTTTGCTGCCGCATCAATCCCAGCACGAACGGAGAAGGAAAAGTCCCAAATTTCTCCTGGAAGATGCCATTCCAAGTGTCAGTTCGCTAAAATGATGGGCTCTGTGGTTGGGAACTGCCTCCAAATTCTTTGTGGAGCTGGGAGAGGATTGGTGGGTTTCCTTGCAAATTATTCTCTCTCTCTCTCTCTCTCTCTCTCTGTCTCCCTCTCTCTCCTTTTTCCTTTTTCCTTCCTGCCACAGAGTGATTTTGCCTCGGCTTGGAGCACCAACCATCACCTGGCCTGCATCTTTGATTTCTCGCTGGATGAAATCCAGAGTCTCAAAAGGTAACAGCTTGCAGACCGTACCTGTGTGCCTTAGCGCTAAGGCCTGATTCCTGGCCTTGTAGATAAAAGGACTCGTTTGTGAGGGGTCCTTGGGGCTCTCTGAACTTGTGCGTTTGCTTGCAGATGTTTCATTACCAAACTAGGGAACATCATCAATGCTGGAAAGGGGTGGGGTTTGGGAAGAGGAGGAGGAGGAGGAAGAAAAGAGGAGGAAAAGGAGGAGGACTGTGAGGTCCTTGGTGCTCTCTCAGTGTTTGTTTTCTTGAAGACGTTTCATTACCCAGCTAGGGAACATCATCAATGCTGGAAAGGGGTGGGGTTTGGGAAGAGGAGGAGGAGGAGGAAAAAAAGAGGAAGAAAAGAAAAAGAAAAGAGGAGGAAAAGGAGGAGGACTGTGAGGTCCTTGCTGCTCTCTCAATGTTTGTTTTCTTGAAGACGTTTCATTACCCAGCTAGAGAACATCATCAATGCTACAAAGGGGTGGGGTTTGGGAAGAGGAGGAGGAGGAAGAAGAAAAGAGGAAAAGGAGGAGGACTGTGGGTCCTTGCTGCTCTCTCAATGTTTGTTTTCTTGAAGACGTTTCATTACCCAGCTAGGGAACATCATCAATACTAGAAAGGGGAGGAGTTTGTGAGGAGGAGGAGTAGAACAATTTTCCTGTCTGGACTGTGAAGTCCTTGGTGCTCTGAACTTGGTTGTTTTCTTGCGGACATTTGATCACTGTTCTTCCTCCCACTTTTCTAGTGCAAGTTCGGGCCACGGCTTCCTCTCCGATGTAGACTCCACGGACGCTGCCAGCACTTCGGGCTCGGCTTCAACGAGCTTCTCCTTCGAATCGAGGTCCTTGATAAATTGAAAAGGCTTCTCTTTTTAAAAAGGCGTTTCGGCCCCCGGGAGTTGTATCCCAGCTAGTCCTCATCTCTCGCCATTGCAAATTGAGACGGGTTTAAGGGAGACGCGCCCGATGTCGTTGACCGTTTTGCCGCCGTCGTCAGAGGCTGCATCTGACTCACGAAAAATACCCTGCAATTTTACCCCATTAGGCGCGATAGCTCTGATTGCCAAACAGTTCACTTTATGCCAACGCCCCCCCCCCCAATCTGTTGGGCGCCAGAGACCGGTTCCGTGGAGAAAGGTTTTCCCACAGACCGGAAGTGGTGAGGTTCCGCCTGCTGCCTGCATCTCGCAGATGGGGCTATGCTTCTTTGCGTGGACCGGTTGCTGGCTGTTCTGACCCAGCTCCCCAAACACGGCAAACCCTCTGTATTTAAATCAATGATTCCTTTATTAGGAGCGCTAGGAACCCTGGCAAAAGGTTTCTCTCTCACCTCAGGCTAACAAGTCTATCCGGCAGGGGAGGTGAATAGGTTATCTGCCTCAACTATTCATCTCCGCCCCCTGCCTTTTATCCCCAGAGCTAGGGTAGGGCTTCGCTAGCAGCGGTGGCTCTTCCGTCCCAAGGACCGACCCATAGATTTCCACTGCTCTCCTCTCCTCTTCCTTCTGCGCATCCGTGCGTCAGGCACTGGGCCCAGCTGTTCCTCCATCAGCCACCTCCAGACCTGGGGGATGTTGACTCTCCATCTGAGGGCTGACAGATGGCCCAGACTCCGCTTCTGTCTCTCTCTCACACACAGCTCCATTCCCTCTTCCCCCTCAGAGCTCTCAGGTTGCCTTGATGCTGATCCTTACTCCCACGCCTCCTCCTCCGATATGGCTGCTGGACGGGCTGACGGCTGACAGGCCACAACACTGGCACGCCACAGACTGGGAGTTGGGGACCTTTGCCTTATACCACAGCCCTAAGAAACCCTTTTTTTTCTTACCATCTTTTGGCAGGACAAACGTCGGGAGCCGGAAGCGCAAACTGTCCGCTAAAACCTACGCGCCGTTCGACGCCAAACCGAAATCCTCCGAGCGTCTCCGCAGGCTTGTCCCCGGCTGCTCCTTGGATGGCAGCGACCGTGCCAGCAGTCCGGATCGCCCGGAGAACGCCATCGACTGCCAGACTTTGGAGAGCTTGAGTGAAGATGATCTATCCCTCTCTCACCTCCAGTCATCCATCAGCAGCTATTTCGGAGCCACCGGCCGCTTAATTTGCGGAGAGAAATATCAAGTGTTGGCTCGGAGGATCAGCCCGGAGGGAAAAGTGGAATATCTCGTAGAGTGGGAGGGCAGCACCCCCTACTGATGCGTGTCGGGAGGGGAGGGGGCTCGCCATGTGAAGCCATAAGAGAGGAACAGAGCGGGTGGGGGGTAAATACAATCGGGGGTTGCCCTGAACTGCCTTGGGGATTATCTGTTCAAGACTAAATTTCCACCGGTCCCTGTCGTAAACCCTTTGGGCTGGGCTAGGAAAGAGGGAAGGCATGGCTTAGTGATCAACGATCGCTCAGCCTTAGCTCTTGAGTGGCCGTTCGGGACAAAAGTGGAGAGGAGTGCATTCCCGGGACAGCCCCGTAGAAATGACATCACTTTGACAAGTTTGGCAAGTGTCTAACGTGGCACTTAATTTTGTCCCCCTGATATAAAGGATAGCGAGAGATCACACGTCGATAGGATCCAGGAGAGGGTTCAATCATGGATAACCCTGCTTAGCAGGTGCAATGAGCAGGGACGATAAGATGGCTGGTGGAGGAATGCCTATAATAAGGGTAAAGCCAAAGGCACCTCCAAGCTCCTGGGTGTGCGCCCCCCCCACAATCCCTTCCTAAACTGGGTTGCAAGTTTTTAATGTGACAGAAGGGGGTGGGGGAGGAAATTAGCAAATGCACTAAAGATGCCCGCATCTGGATTCTCTTCCACTTCATTGGGAGTTGACATCTGGTGGGTGAGCCTTCTACTCTGTCTCTTTGGCTCGATGGTTGTTCTGTCCCCCTCGCCTCAGTCCGAGCGATGACTTAATTAGCCGGCAACTATCAGCTCTGGCAGCAAACTAGTGAGCGTCTGCCAAGTGACTCTGTTATCTCCCTTGATGCCGATGAGTCAACAAACAGTACTTCAGCTCTAGTCAAGCAGTTGATCTGCCTGCTACGAAGAGGCATAGCAGCCCTCGCTGCTTTTATATCCTGTGGGGTGTGGCTCCATGACTCAGCACTTCTTAGGCCTGCCCCACCCCTGCTTCTGTTGTTCCCGCCTCTCCTGCCTACGAAACCTAGGGTCCAGCCAGGCCTGATTGCCATCAGCCGGGTCTGGAGGCATGGCCTGGGGGGGGGAAGAGTCAGGGGACGGAGGCCTCGTTATCTCCTCCACCTGGCCTGCCTCTGGCTCCTGGAGCTGAGCCAGGGAAGCCGGTGCTCCAGAGGTAAGTCCTGATGGCCCTTCCCCCTCACTTTCCGAGTCACTTTCTGGCAGGGGACCCGGCTTGGGGGGCGCAGACACAACAATGGTTTTCAATTATTATTATTTTTTTGGAGGGGGGGACTGGTGTGGATGAAAGCCAAAAATTCAGTCACAACTTCAGCCAGGATGGTCCATTTATGACAAATGTCTCAACAGGAGGCAGTTCCCAGCCTGGAAAAAAACCCACAAAACTGCCTGTTGCGTTTTTACCTTGCCAAGATTCCCTTTTTTTTTTCCATTTACGAGTGCCTCTCTCTCCATATATATCTATATATATATATATGCTGTTATCTCCAGAAGATTTACAGAGCAATACTGAAATCCCAACTGTATTTTCCTGCTCCTGTTTGCACAGTTTTAACTTGAGGCCCCTGCAGACAAGAGAGGGCCTCTTAAAATATATAGTCTACCCCCCTCTCCCATCCAGAAGGATTTATTCGTATTTTAAAATATTATAATAATTATTTTTGCCTTGGTTTGGACTGATCTTGTAAACGCTTCTATGCACCTTCACAGAGTCAGGGCTACTGCTTTTTTTTTTAATGAGTGACCTTTTGTGTGTTCGTTCTTGTTCAAAGGGTAATGAATGTGTCAAGAGGTACAATTATTAAAAAAAAAGAGAGAGAATATTGGTAACTTGGCCCTGTCTTCGTATTGCTGGCACCACGTGAGAGGATATAACAGCAGCTGTTCGGAAGTTGAATGCTTGATGGAACATGGGGAAGCGCTAAAAGAAGGGGAGGGGGGACCTGAATTGGGGCAATGAGCAGGCTGATAAATTCGGAGATTTTTAAAAATAGAATAGAATGGAATAGAATGGAATAGAATAGAATTTTTATTGGCCAAATGTGATTGGACACACAAGGAATTTGTCTTGGTGCATACGCTCTCAGTGTACATAAAAGAAAAGATACCTTCATCAAGGTACAACACTTACAACACTTAATGATAGTCATAGGGTACAAATTTAACACTTAATGATACAACACTTAATGATAGTCATAGGCTACAAATAAGCAGCCAGGATCTGGATCTGAAGAAGTAACGTTAAGGAGTGGCGGGTCACAATCACAACGCTCGGAGAAAGGAAGAAAACGAAGTTGCACAGAATGAGAGAAAGTGAAATTCGATGTGCAGAACAAAACATTTTAGCCTATCTGAATTCATTTCTCTATATATCTGAATATCTGGTGACGTCATGGATATCCATCCACGCTGGGTTTGGGAGCAATAGTATAGAAGCTACAGAAGTGGTTTGCTATTGTTTTCTTCCTCCCTCCCTCCTCTTCTTTCTATCTATCTATCTATCTATCTATCTATCTATCTATCTATCTATCTATCTATCTATCTATCATCTCTCTCTCTCATCTATCTAGATCTCTCTCATCTATCTAGATCAGTGGTTCCCAACCAGTGTGCCGCGGCACTAAGGGGTGCCGTGAGATCTTTTGAGGGTGCCGGGAACTTTTGAGCTACGGAGATTTTAAATATCTATTTCCTTATAAGGGTGCCGGGAACTTTTGAAAGGCTTTCCAAGGGTGCCTCAAACAAGAAAAGGTTGTGCCTCAAACAAGAAAAGGTTGGGAACCACTGATCTAGATATATATATATATATATATCTCTATCCTATCTCTAATCTCTCTCTCAGGGTTGTCCAAACTTGGCTATTTAAGACCTCAATGAGTTGAAGTGCACAAGTCTTAAAGTTGGCAAGTTTTGACACCCTGATCTCTCTCTCTCTCTCTCTAATCTCTCTCATCTATCTATCCACCCACCCACCTATTTATCTATCATCTATCTAATCTAGCTACATCCACCCATCCATCCAAAACTATAAGCATCCAGATGGATTTCTGGATCAGGTTCAATGATTCTAGGAGAAAGTTCCATAAAATTTCTGTTCTTTGAAACATGAAAGGGAAGTTATTTCCTGAAAAGACAGGCAATAACATTTTGCTGCAAAAATGGCAAAAGTGTCTCTGCCGAATGTTAAGAAAGAAAGAAAAAAAAGATGTTGAAATTCAAATGCTTCTGCTTCTTGGTTCTCGTGACTGGTTAGCAAGAATGGTGGCAGGAGGGGAGGAAAGAACATTTTATGCATGCTCAGAGGCACTCTTCTTAATGCTTTTTATTTTATATGCACTTTAATCTCTGCCTAGAGAGCTGATACTGGATCAAGTCTCCGATTTTCCTTGTGATTTGAGTCCAGTTTTAGCTTAGAAAGTGACTTTTTAAAAACTCAGCTGGGAGTCATAGGGGTACAGAAGGAATGATGCGCCTCCTCATTTGGGGTAAAAACCGAAACGGCAAAGCGGGGACGAAGAACCTCCAAAGCAGCTCTTGAATTTACAAGCATATGTCGGAGGCCGGCTAATACATTCTGGTTAGGGCCGATTTTAAATTTTTTTTAAAAAGGGTTCTCGCTGGGGAGACGCATCACGTTAGCCCCGCATAGTGGCTTCATTGAGAAACACGGAAATGTGGTGTATCCACTCATGCGCCCAGGGTCACCCTCTTGGGACTGAAGGGGAACCTCCCCTTTTTCTCTGCCTCCCCCACCTGCCCGGTTTGTCCGTCCAATCAGCAACCGGAGCGCCTGCGTGACCGCCGCCGCCACAAAGAGGGCGTCACCGCGCCTGCGCAACTTTGCGGACCCGAAAGTGGCCTTCCGCTCCTCGCCGAATTCTCGCGAGACGTTCTCTTTTCCAAGATGGCGGCGGATGAGGTGGACGCTGTGCTGGCGCTGCTAAGCCGGGTCTCTTCGCTGGAAGAGCCGCTGGAGGAGCTGCGGGCCCTGCGGGTGGCCGTGCAGGCTCTGCCCTCCGCCGCCCTCCGCGAACGAGGCCCTGGCTACCCCTTAGCCGGGCTCTTCGTCCTCATGGCCCTCGGGGATACGTAAGAGTGAATTGGGAGGGGGTTCCCTTGCACACCAAAGGGGCTAGTCCTCATGGAGGAGCTGAGGTCGTGCTGGGGCGCGGTGAAGTTGGGTGGTCCATGGGGGCGAATTTCAAGACCACAGGCTGACATAATTGGGTGTGCATGTGTATACATATAATCTACCTATATCTCTCTATATAGATATATAGGTAGATTATATATATAGGTAGATTATATATATGTTACTTATAAATATATACTATAGTTTATATATACTATATATCTATATAGAGAGATATAGGTAGATTATATAGACGATGTATACTGTAGGTTATATATACTATATATCTATATATAGATATATAGGTAGATTATATAGGCTATGTACATATATTTATCTTTGTTTTCTGAGTACCTGAATAACCAAAGACCTACATATTTATCTTTATATAAATATATATGAATACACATTTATACACACATACTGTATGTACATGTAGAGATACAAATATATGCCATACATACCTATATATATGTGTGTGTCTACTATATATATCAATCTACATCTATCTTTCCATCATCCATCTCTCTATCTCTATCAATTATCTATCCATCCAGCTACCTACCTATCAAAATCAATCAATCTATCTATCCATCTATCTGTCTGTCTATCTATCTTCTATCCATCCAGCTACCTACCTACCTAAATCAATGTACTATCTGTCTGTCTGTCTGTCTGCCTGTCTATCTATCTATCACAGTGATTCCCAAACTGTGAGCCGCGGCCCCCCAGGGAGCCGCTGTATCGCCATGGGGGCGCTGGAATATCTGCTGGGTCCGCGCTGATGCGCCATTTCTGGGCGTCTGGTGCGCATGCGCAGTTGCAGGTCGGATTTCCGGGGGAGCCGCGGGCGAAAAAGATTGGGAACCTCTGATCTATCACATATACATGCACACATACACCTAAATACAAATATGTCTATACATATACACACACAAAAATCTATGTATACATCTCTGTGTGTGTGGATGTAGAAAGTTGGGGGGGGTTTTAGTTGTAAACATTCCTCCTGATCTCCAGTCCCTCCTTTCTTTCTCTGCCTTTCTTCAAAATGTGGAAACTCTTGAAATGAGGGTAACAATGTTGGGAAGGCAACAACAGGATGGGGAAGTGATTGGTCTGATTTTATGCTGTATGCAGGTTATGCAGTTGCTGGTGGAGGCTTGGGCAAAGTTTTGGAAAGCATGTAATTAGTTTTCATAGAGAGTCCTTGAGGGGGTGGGTGGGAGAAGCCTTTGATCTTCATAACAACCAGTTCTATCTTGAAAATTGGTGTCAAGAATTTTCATAAAGGTTGCTTATTTTGCACTGTAGTTTGCCTTTCCTTATTTCATTAGCAAAACACCTGGGTTTTCCTTTCTCTTGCAAACAGTGATCAGGTCTCTTTATGTGTCTCGATCTTGGAGAGATTCCTGCAAGTCATGGATCCCTTGGATATAATCCAAAACTTTGGGGTGGAACTTCTGAAGGGACTGTTCCACCCGGATGATTCGGTGAAAATCCTAACCATCTCCCAAGTACGTGTTACAATTCAGCTTTGTAATCTTTTCAAGGAGATTAAGAATGAAATGTTTATCCTGCCGTGCGCGTCTCTGTTTTCACGCATGTGCTGCAGGTGTCCGAAACAATACTAGGGGTGATAAAGGTAATCCTCGACTTACGACCACAATTGAGCCTATTTTTTTTATTACAATTTTTTTTCATAACAATTGTACATATTCAACCAAGCTGTGACATTATTGTATATTTCAGATCTACCTTTCATATAATTTCTATATACGTTATATACATCTAGTCATCAATAGCCTTATATATGTATTTTGTTTTCTATTTCTATTGATTGTCCATGTGTACCAGTTTTCCCAGACCGCATAGTATTCTGAATCTTCTTTTTCTTGTAGTTCTATGGTAAGCCTGTCCATTTCAGCACAGTCATATACTTTTTGGATAATCAGACACTCTGGTAGTATGTTACTAAGTTTCCAATATTGCGCGAACACAATCCTTGCCGCTGTTAGAATGTGCAAAATCAAGTATCTTGTTTTTTTTATCTAATTTTGTCTTAAACATTCCCAAAAGAAATGTTTCTGGATTCAGATCAATATGGCATTTTGTTATCTCCTGTAACCACCCCTGTATCTTAATCTAGTACTTTTTCGCTTCGAGGCACGTCCACCAGGCATGAAAGAAGGTGGACGTGCCCCGAAGCGAAAAAGCCCAAATTTTTTGTTGCTAAGCAAGACATTTGTTAACCGAATTTTGCCCCATTTTACAACCTTTCCTGCCAAAGTTGCTAAGTGAACCATTACAGTTGTTAACTTAGTGACATGGTTGTTAAATCGAATCTGGCTTCCCAATTCATTCTGTTTATCAGAAGGTTGCAAAAAGGGATTGCATGACCCTGGGACAGTCATCATGACGCTCGTCGTGTGTCAGTTGCCAAGCATCTGAATTTTCATCACGTGAGCATGGGGGTATTGCAACGGTCATAAGTCTGAAAAATGGTTATAACTCACTTTTTTCAGTACCGTTCTAACTTTCGATGGTGACTAAATGAATTGTAAGTCAAGGACTACCTGTACCCTGTATATTAACTTCTCCCTGTTTTGTGTATTAATTACAGTTATCGCCTTAAAACTTTTGGCTAGTAAATGTAATGCAAATGCTTTGAGCTATTATTTTTAAACTTTCGGTTTATGAAACCGCAAGACATTACAGAAAAATACCAGAGAGGACAGCTAAGAATTGAGACTTAAAAGACCAAAAGTAAGAATGGAAGAATAGAATAGAATAGAATAGAATAGAATAGAATAGAATAGAATAGAATAGAATAGAATAGAATAGAATAGAATAGAATAGAATAGAATTTTATTGGCCAAGTGTGATTGGACACACAGGGAATTTGTCTTGGTGCATATGCTCTCAGTATACATAAAAGAAAAGATACCTTCATCAAGGTACAACATTTACAACTCAATTGATGGTCAGTATATCAATATAAATCATAAGGATTGCCAGCAACAAGTTATAGTCATACAGTCATAAGTGGAAAAAGAAGAATGGAAGTTGGAAACTGTCCAATGACTATAAATTACGTTGTATCCCTAGGTTGGAAGAATTGTTGAAGACTCCGTTGCTGTCAGAGAAATCCTTAACACTCCTGAATTACTGAGGCAGATTGTCTACTGCATTGCTGCTGAGAAAATAGCAGTGGCGAAAGAGGTCAGTGCTTAACGATTGTGAGGGAGGGAAGGCCATCTAATCCATTGCATTTAATAAATCTCATAAATTATAAATCTCCCCATCTACTGGGCCATTCACTCTCTCTCAGCCCTGGGAAGAAGCCCACTTCCAAAATCTTGCCAAGAACACTGCAGGGACTTGCCAAGGATTAAACACAGACTCAAAGGCGAACCTCCCCCCCCCCCCAAAATGCAAATTATAGGTAGCCATAGGCTCTAGAACACTGCATTCCAATTTCTGTTTTTGCAACTCAAGTGTAGATCCTTCAAGAACCAGCTGTGGGATCCCCCTGCTGAATCTCTTAGAAAGAAAATGAATATATTCACTTATGTACCAATTTAGACCCCCTCCCCCTCCAGAACTGTAGTCAAAATTATTCCTTGATAATTTCCAATGTCAAATGTATGCTTTTCTCTGTGTTTAGGTCTCTTGACTCCCTTAATTTGTCAAGGATCCATTAAAAGAGTCATTTGCTACGAGATGGGTGGCGAATAAATTCAATAAATAATAATAATAATAAATCCCCAATGTGCTGGATTACATGACCCTATTGTATGAAAGCTTTCTTCCTTCTGGAAAATATTTTTTTCTGAGAAAGGTCTTTCATCTGAAGCCACTGAGGTGGACAGAGAGAGTTCTGTATTCAGACTGTGCAACCATTGTGCCTTTTGCTAATTCAGAATCTCCGCACCCCAACATATGTATAGATCTGCTGTTTCTGTTTTTTTTTAAATACATTTTTATTATTTACATACAAGTACCGTATATACTCGAGTATAAGCCGAGTTTTTCAGCATGTTTTTTGTGCTGAAAAACGTCCCCTCGGCTTATACTCGAGTATATACGGCTTATACTCGAGGTTTTTTTTTTTCTTCTTTTTTTCACATTATACCGGATGGTGCAAACTTGGCGGGCTTTTGCATTAGCGCGGGGAAGCCCTGCCGGTGCAGTGAGAGGGCGGGGCGGGGGAGCCGCCAGCCTTCTCGGCTGAGGGAGGGAGGCTTTCCCTGACCGGTAGCTGCCTCATTTCCCTCCCTCGGCTTATACTCGAGTCCCCAGTTTACCCCAGTTTTTTGGGGTAAAATTGGGGACCTCGGCTTATACTCGGATCGGCTTATATTCGAGTATATACGGTATATCGAACACAGTGTGACCATCCTGGTGTTTCTTTTTTTTTTTTTTAATTGAAAAAGTTTTAAAAAACAAAAACATTCCCCCCCTTTTTTTTCCCCCCTCCCTCCCAGAAACCCCCTCCTCCCCGGCTTCCCGGGTCAGTCACAAGGTATTGTTATACAACCAAACATAGAGTAAAATTTTCCCTTCCAATCCAATTAACCTCATCCAAATCTTTTCATCTCCCAACCCCCTCCCCATTACATAAAATAACTTCCTAATTATTCAAAGGCAATCTGATATTTCTTAATCTGTTATCTGTTTTGTAGATAATCAATCCATTTTTTCCATTCAATTAAATATCTTTCCTGCGTATTGTCTTTTAAAAAAGCTGAGATTTTAGCCATCTCAGCCAAATTAATAACTTTCAGTATCCATTCTTCTATTGTTGGTATCTCTTCTTTCTTCCAGTATTGTCCAATCAACAGTCTTGCTGCTATTATTAAATTCAGAATCAGTTTAGTCTCAATCCCTATACAATCCGTTATAATTCCCAAAAGGAAAAATTGCGGCAGGAACTTTATCTTCTTCTTCAGTACATTTTGAATAATCCACCAAATTCTTATCCAAAAGGCCTTAATTTTCTTGCAAGTCCACCACCATCCTGGTGTTTCATCCGCCATGAAAACCAAAGGGAAAAACAAGTAACACATGTTACTTACACAGTACTAGTGTTGTACAATTATTTTTGACCAACTTATTCATTCTAATACATATATAATCTGTAATTCCGGGTCTGCTTAGCCTAATTTTTTCGGACTCCCACCTCATGCTTCCAGCCATTGATAAAACCTGTTTCATGTGTCATAATATTCTGACTCTCCTTTGGTTTTGTTTTTTATTGAAAAAGTTTTACAACACCAATTAAATTTTTCCCTCCCCCTCCTTCCCCCCTCCCTCCAAAACCCCCCTCCCCCCCCGACTTCCCGGAGCAAACACAAGGTATAGTTCAATAAACAAACAGTCATACATTAAATTTTTAAAATCTAACACAATTAAAATCCTCCTCTCTCACATAACCTGACTTCTTCCGTTAAAATCGACTCTCCTTTGTTTTTTAATTCTAACGTTAATCTATCCATCTCTGCGCATACTAATACGTTCCTTATTACCTCTTTTTCTGAAGGGTGTTTTTACTTTTCCATTGCTGTGCATATACCATTCTCATATATATGTTCTTCCTGTTTTTATTGACAACTTTGTTTCTTAGGCCATCAGATCTTTGTCCAGAATAGCACAATCGCCTGAGGGCTTGGAAATTTTGCTGGCGGGGAATTTGCTGATTGACTTGAAAAACGTCATGGCGAAGAGCGACATCATACGTTATCGCGTGTATGAGGCAAGAGTTATGGGTTTTGTTTTGTTTTTTAAAAAAATTGAGCCTAGCCCTAGCAGATAGAGGGCAGAAATGCATGTCTTTTAACTGTCAGGTGGATGATGTGACTTGGGGATTTAGAAACAATTCTGATTGTGGCTGACTGGGGTAGGGATAAGTTCCAAGTTGGATAAAATTAGTGGTATTATGAGATGTAGGGACCCAGTGGCTAAGATGCTGAGCTTGTCGCTCGAAAAGTTGCCAATTCAGCTGTTCGAATCCCTAACGCTGTGTAACGGGATGAGCTCCCGTGACTTGTCCCAGCTTCTGCCAACCTAGCAGTTTGAAAGCAGGTAAAAAAAAAATGCAAGTAGAAAAATAGGGGCTTCCTTTGGTGGGAAGGTAACAGCATTCCGTGCGCCTTTGGCATCGAGTCATGCCGGCCACATGACCACGGAGACGTCTTTGGATGGAGCTGGCTTTTCAGCTTTGAAACAGAGATGAGCACCGCCCCCTAGAGTCGGCAACGACTAGCACGTATGTGCGAGGGGAACCTTTACCTTATTATGGGACGTAAAGATTAAAGGGAGAGGGTGTCTGGAGATTCTCAGTCATCCAGGTTCCAGACTTTGTGTTTTCTTGGAAGATGTTTCGCTTCTCATCCAAGAGGCTTCTTGGATGAGAAGTGAAAGTCTTGAGGGAAAAACGAAGTCCAGTTGTCTTGAAAAAGCACCTTTGGGACACGGGGGGAGGGAGGGGGTACATAAGAAATTGGTAGCGTGTTAAATATGTAGCTGGAGACTAGCATGAAATTTCTTTCAATGGATTAATTTACGTGGCATTCCTAAAAGCTGTATGAAGATGAAGATGAAGAGAACAGAAATCTCTGGGAGGGAATAGGACTTAGTTTCATTTTAAAGAGATGTAAATGGAGTGTACCTATTAGCTTAACACGGCTGTCAAACTTAAGGGCTGCATCAGGATTGTATTTGACCTCAGGGGGCCAGGGTGGGTGTGGCCAGCTTGACGTCACTCATGTCGGGAACGTCTTTGGTGGCCCGAGCGCTTTGCCGGCAAAAACTGGCTCCTAAGCTCCATTTTCGGCCACGACGGCCTCTTGCAACTCTCTGCCAGTGAAAACGGAGCTCGGGTGGGTCTCCTGTGCCACCCAGGCCCGGTTTTCAGCTGCGATGGCCTCCTGCAGTCCTCTGCCAATGAAAACAGAGCTCCATGGGGCGGTCCTTTGCTGTTTCCAGGGTTGTCTTGCAGGCCAGATCTGGCCCTGGGCCTTGAGTTTGACACCCCTGGCTTAACATATCTACGTTTAATTAAATAACTGCAAATCTGATTTATAAATGGGGGAGGCATGGCTGCCCATTACAGCAGAAATACTTAAAGAGGCATGACTCAGATTCTTGTCTTTTTCTGCGTTTGTGTTAGCTAGTGATCAATATTTCGTCAACATCGGTGGACTCTCTCAACTACTGTGTGAACAGCGGCTTAATATCGGAAATGATTGGGGAACTGACGGGAAACGACGTGCTTGTCAGGTACATAACAGGATGGGCCCAGGGGTGAAATGTAAAATTTGTTACTACTGGTTCTGCGGGCGTGGCTTGGTGGTGGTGGGGTAATGTGACTGGGTGGGTGTGGCCAACTTTTTTTTTTTAACTTTTAAAAGCTTTTTTTTTTTTTTTTGCCTTTTAAAGGGGGAAAAAAAGCCTCTGACGATCAGGCAACTCAGCTGGGATCGTCAGAGGAGCCTTTTAAAAGAATTTTTTTCTACAACCTCTTCGGCCGAAGAGGTTTTAAAAGCCTCTGACGAACCCAGCTGAGCCACGCGATCATCAGAGACTTTTTTTTTTTACTTTTAAAAGCATTTTTTCGGCAATAGAACTTGGTCGGTCAAATGAGGACCCAGATTGTTGGGGGAAAGATGCTGACTCTGTAAACCGCTTAGAGAGGGCTGCAAAGCACAGTGAAGCGGTATATAAGTCTAAGCACTATTGCTATACACTGGGGTGTTGCTGCAGGTGGAGCTTCCTGGGGCATTAGGAGGCCTTTCTGAAGTGGTCCGTTTTGTTTGTTTTAAAAACAGGGCGACCTGTATTGAGATGGTGACCTCACTGGCCCACACTCAACATGGACGGCAGTATCTCTCTCAGCAAGGCATCATCGACAAAATTTCCAATATAATCATTGGCGCTGATTCAGATCCCTTCTCCAGTTTCTACCTGCCAGGTGATGACAGGTGGCCTTTGGGCATCTTGATCTTAGTAGGGTCAATACTGCATCTTCATGGCCTGGTGTACACCACCCCTGCAGTGCAGTGTGTGTGTGTGTGTGTGTGTGTGTGTAGACTCCCAAAGGGCTCTCCGTTTGGCCCCAAACCTACCTTGCATTCTGTGGCATTCATTCTGCTTCATGTTTATATCCTTGGTTTCTTTCATGCTCTCTTTCTCAAACCCAGTTTGAATCTTGGTTTGGTGTTGGGTTTTTTTTTTCCTGCAGAGGGAAGAGCAGAAACCTGTCCTGAACAGAGGATGCTTAGAACCTCTTATTGTAGGAATAACTTGCTTCCTGTATTTATAAGTTTGAAATCTGTCAGACTTGGTGTCCAGGTTCCAAGGAACAGCCCAGATGAAATCAAAACTCCCAAGGCCAGAAGTACAGATTTATTAGGCCTGTCACATTGGCACGACTCTAAAGTTCCCCGGGTTTGCCCCACCCCATTCAAAATTCAAAGTTCTTCCCTCCCATTACACACAACCATCACATGCCCTGATCAAAAACCCCTGCCAGCCCCTGATGGCTCCATCCATGCTCCTCCAGGTGCTGGTGAGAATGTCCGTGATTCCCAGAAGAAAGAATGTTATTTTCAGCTACATATCCCCGCAGCTATCACTACTCCCCCCCCCCCACACACACACACTCCCTTTCCCACAGCTCTGTCCAGGTCTGCTGTGGCAACCCTGAAGACCTTCAAAGATGGCTCCAGGGTTGACACTTGGAGTAGTGCTTTCGGTTCTGCCCACCTTCAGCCCGGTTTGTGTCTTCGCCATGTCCTTTTAAATAAGAAGAGGAAAAAAATACTGACTCAAGCAGCCGTACCATGACAGTTCAAGGGCCACTCGTCTCCTTTCTCTGTTGACGTGGGGATATCTTGGCAGGTTTTGTTAAGTTTTTCGGCAACCTGGCGATCGTGGACAGCCCTCAGCAGATCTGCGAGCAGTATCCCGCCTTCGTAGAGAAGGTCTTCAACATGGCCGAAGGCCAGGACCCCACCTTGTTTGGCGTGGCAGTGGACACGCTCGCAATCTTGGGCTCAAACGTGGAGGGCAAGCTGGTGCTCCAGAAGACAGGTTAGTCCAGTGCGCGTATGTAAAAGTACAACTCCGGTTACAGGGCTAAAGGGGTGGGTGTTCTGACCTAGGCTTCCCAAGAGCGTGAAGCAGGCTCCTTGTCCTGACAAAAAATCCCTTTTTATTAAGTTACTGTGAATTCCTCTCATTCACATCCAGCAAAGTCTTTCAAGGGAGAATTGACAGTCACAGACCTTATCTGGCTTGGAGGGCTGCCAGGCTGATATCTTCAAAACTTGGCAAGAAGTCACGAACCAATTAAGCGAAATAATTGTCTCCTGCAAACTCCACTCCCCTTTCGCTCCTCTTTTATTCCTTCTGGGAGGGGCCATTCATCGTCCACCTGTGGCCTTACTCCCAAGTCGACCCTTGTTCTTTAGCTGTTCCCTTCCTCTGGCAACTCTGTGCATGTGCACACTGGGAACAGGCTCCAGCTGTCCATCTGCCTCACTGATGTCTTGACTCCAAAGGCCGCTAATATCTGTCATGCGGCCCTGGCCCGCTCTCTGCCTCTTGATGCAGAGCACTCGTGAGAGCCTTCCCCAGACTCCAGGACTGGCCCATGTTCCTCCCCAACCTCCTCACAATCTGCTCACAGCTCCACTGGCTGCTGGCGGGCCACAATGGGGGTGTGGGGTGGGATGTTTTATGGGCCTAGCCAAAAACAGAATTTGTTTTGGTTTTCAGGGAGTCGGTTCCATCGTGTGCTAAACAGAATCGGGCACCAAATAAAGAACGCCCCGACAGAAATGCGAATCCGATGTCTGGATGCTATTTCGTCTCTCTTCTTCTTGCAAGTAAGTTCCAGACAATCAGTTTGCTTCCCCAGCCAGCTATAGTATGTAGCCCCTCGCTCTCTCTCCCCCACCTTTTTTTAATTTTGTCTTTCACTGTGAGTTGTATTGTGTTGGGTGGGTGTGTGTGTGTGCACAAAGGGAGGCTCAGCCAATCTCACTGTACACATGTTGTCCTCTGACAATAAAGGTTTTGTCGTGTCCCACTCCTCCGCTGACAGCTGGGTCAGGGAAATCCGAATCAGGCTTGCCTCTGCAGCTCTGCCCAAAGTCCTAGCAAAGTCCTCAGAGCAGGCAGGAGACCAGTAAGTGACTTCAGCAAGATAAGTTCGACTTTTGCCTGACTCAGAGACTGCCAGAAAGTAGATCCTTTATATAGGCCATGGGGTGTGGCTCCATGACTCAGCACTCATTAAGGCCTGCCCCTCCCTTCCTTCTGTTGCCTCCGCCTCTCCAATCTTCTGATGCGAGGGTCACTCCAATCAGCTGTTGTTGGGAGTAAACCCTCCTCAGGCTCACCTGCTGTGGAGGAGGGGGAGGGGTCTAGCTGCTCCGTTTGCCTGGGCATGGAGTCAGGGCTGGGGCAGGGAGATGCTCCTTCTTCTGCAGTTTGTGTGGGCATGGAGCCAGGACTTGGGCCGGGAGGCATACATTCCTCAGTGTTCGGGAGCAGGTAAGAAGGCCCCGGCTGCTCTGAGGGCGGGCAAGACACAACAGGTTTGAATTTAATTTGAAGGCAGACACTTAACCTGGCATCCAGCCTGCTTCTGATCCAGCTGGGACTTGAGACTTCCTGCTGGCTTCCCCACTGACTTCAGTTATTGGAAACCTGCAGGAAGTCGTGAGGAAGTACTCACTTAACAACCCCACCATCCTCACCTTGGTGACAGGAATCGGGACAGCCGGGATTGCTGTTGCTAAGCGATGCGGTCATATGATACAGGTAGCCCTCGGCTGACAACAGTTCATTTAGTGACGGCACTGGAAAAAAGTGACTTCTGACAGTTTTTCTCGCTTAACTACTGTTGTAGCATTCATGTGATCAAAATTCAGACACTTGGGCAACTGGTTCGTATTTATGACGGTCGTGTGGTCCCCTAGGTCATGTGATCCCCTTTTGCAACCTTCTGACAAACAGAAGGGGAAGCCAGGTTGACTTAACAACCGTTTGACTCATTTAACAACTGCGGCACTCCACTGAACAACGGGGATGAGAAGTGTCACGAAAGGGGGCAAGCTCACTCAACAAACATCTCACTCAACAACAGAAATTTGGGGCTCATTTGTGGTCGTGCGTCGAGGGACGACCTGCATAACACTTCATGGCCACATCGTTCAGCAACACAAATTGCAATCCCAATTGCCGTCATAACTTGAGGGCTTACCGGTATGATCAAAACCACCTCCATCCTTCTTCCAAAAATAGCACAGCACAGATCCAGGCCTTTAATCGTCATCTTACTTGCTCTCCTTTGCACTTTTTCCCATAGTCTCAACATCTTTTTTTGTGTGTGTAATGTAAGACAAATTCCTTGTGTGTCCAATCACACTTGGCCAATAAAAATTCTATTCTATTCTATTCTATTCTATTCTATTCTAATTTTTTTGTAAAAAAAAACAAAAAACCAAAACCCCAAAACAGGATGTAACTATTCCAGGGCTGGCCAAGGCTTTACAAAGCGGTACTAACGCTTCGCGCGATTTTGATTCCATGCCTCTCTGTTTATACAAACCAGGATTGTTTGAAACTTTCACGGGGGGCGGGGGGGCGGGAAAGGATCGGTCAGAGGCATTTGTAAACTCACCCGCTACTCTCTTGCATACAGCCTGAGCAGCAAACAGAAGATCTTCTCCGGATGACCGAAACGTGGTTCTCGTCTCTATCCAACCAGCCCTTGGAGCTGTTCAAAAGCATCAGCACTCAGCCCTTCCCCGATCTCCATTGCGGAGCCTTGAGGGTTTTCACTGTAAGATTCTTTTTGCATGAAATGCCTTCTCAGTTGTCTGTATACATTGTCGTTCTCTCTAGGGCAGCTTTTCCCCAGCCTGGCGTCGTTTGGGGGTGGCGGGCGCCAGATCAATTGGGGGTGGCGGGCGCCAGAATTTTCAGCCGACGGTCCAGGATAATCAGGGTTGCATTCCAGAACAAAACTGCTCTAAAACAGCCTTCCCTCTGCTGATGAATTCCGGTTTGGAAGAGTTTTAACCTTACCTCCCGATTAAATATTTTAGGGGGCTTAAAGAGAGGCTAAACTATACCATGATTGCAGTGGTGAAATCCTCCACAGGTTGCCACTGGTTCGCTGTCCACACGTGCGTGGTGCGTGCCAAATGCACACTGCACACATATGTGCAGTGCACACCAAACGCGCACTTCGCATGGAAAAAGGAGCCGTTTGAAAGTAAGTAGAACAGCAAGGGTGGGGGAACAGCTGTGCCGTGTGATTTAGATTTGCTAGAAAGCAGGATTTCCTACTTTCTAGCGAATCTAAATCGGGCGGCACAGCTGATCCTAGGAAATACCAGTTCAGACGAACTGGTAGCTTCTCTTTTTTTTTATTATTTTTTTTATTATTTTTTTTATTTTTTATTACTGCCGGTTCTCCTGAACCGGTGCAAACCGGTAGCATTTCACCTCTGCATGATCGTGTATAAAATTTTTCAGCTGTGTTGCCAAGCACCTGAAGGCTGGGAAGACACAGCTGTTAGAACTTCGAATCTGGGTCATAACAGTAGGTCTGTTGTGACTTAGAACGGTCTCTAAGAAGGGACCGGTCCTAAGGTGAGGACCATATGTAAGGTGTGGTTTTTTTCAGCTTTTACATTGGGTTAAATACATTCAACTTGACAGCAGTTTTTAAATGGAATTCGGAGGTCAAAACTTCTTAGACCGGGATGCCCTATGCACGGTCACTCATGCCCTTGTTACCTCCCGTCTGGACTACTGTAATGCTCTCTACATAGGGCTCCCCTTGAAGAGCATCCGGAGGCTTCAGCTGGTCTAGAATGCAGCCGCGCGGGTGATAGAGGGAGCAAGTCGTGGCTCCCATATAACACCACTCCTGCGTCGGCTGCACTGGCTTCCGGTGATCTTCCGGGTGCAATTCAAGGTATTGGTCACCACCTTTAAAGCGCTCCATGGCATGGGACCTGGTTATTTACGGGACCGCCTACTGCGACCGACAGCCTCCCAGCCCAGGGTGGGCCTCCTTGGGGTGCCATCGGCTAGACAATGTCGGCTGGCAACCCCCAGGGGGAGCGCCTTCTCTGTGGGGGCGCCAACCCTCTGGAACGAATTACCACCAGGCATCCGCCAACTCCCTGATCTCCGGACTTTCCGACGCGAGCTGAAAACTTGGTTGTTTCATCGCGCAGGACTGGCCTGATAGTTTTAGTTGGGAATTTTAAAAAGGGGTTTTAATAGGAATCAGCCTAAATTTAAATATTTCATTTTAAATTTATTTTAATGTTTGTAATATTGTTTTTTATATGGCTGTAAACCGCTCTGAGTCCTTCGGGAGAAGGGCGGTCTAGAAATATAAATAATAATAATAATAATAAAAAACCCTTTAACAAACTCTGCCTTGTCCCCCCAGGCCATTGCAAATCAACCTTGGGCCCAGCAGGAGATGCTGGCTAGTCCTGGCTTCGTCGAATACATCGTGGACAGATCGGTGGAACCAGATAAAGCTTCCAAGGAGGCCAAGTACGAACTTGTCAAGGCTTTGGTTAACTCAAAGACGGCGGCAGAAATCTTTGGAAACCAGCATTACTTGAGACTGAAGGCTTACATGCGCGAGGGGCCATATTACGTTAAGGCTGTCTCAACTACCGCTGTGGAAGGAGCCGAGTAGCTTCAGACGACGTAATTTCAAGCTCATTCCAGGGTTAGCTAAAGGTTCCGGATTTCTGGAAGGTGGGGGCTGGCCTGTTGATTTGTAGGGAGGACAAAGAAAGTTGTGGGTAACATTTAACTTGGTACGAGTTTTCTTATTTTTCCGACGTCGAAACGGCGGGAAGTTGGTTTGAAATACGGAGATTTTCTAGGCATTTTCCTGATGGAAAACACAGGCTCTACCATGTCACGCTACTTAAAATCCAGGAGAACAGTTGTTACCAGGAAAGGAGAGTCTAATTTTTAAAAAACAAAACATTTTCCCCAGGATAACGTTGCAGGATCCCGGGAGGCACTTCCTCTGTGAAAAACATTTTTTGTTGTTGTTGAGCACACTGGGTTGTTTTTGTTTTTTTTTACCATCTGGGTTTAAGACTTGAGCACAGAGTGATACGGGTTTTTTCCCCTCATCCCTGCAGCGTTGTTTTTCTGACGTTCCAGTGGCCGTGATGCAAAAATTTCTCCACACAACTTTACGAAGGGAACAAATAAATGGATTTAATCCAGGTTCTTTAAAAGCAAATTAGATGGAAGAATAAAGAATATATCTTACGTAAAAGGCTAAACAAATCACCATTCTACAAAAAAATAAAATAAAAATAAAATAAAAGGTGGTTATTTACACCCTTGTCTCAGCCTTCATCGGTTCATCTTCCAGCTCTTAATCTCAACCCCAGAAAAATATAAATTTATGCTGCCTCACTTCTCGGAGACTAATCCCAACAATCTCCTCCAAAAAAAAACCCCAAAACATCTAGTGCCTTTGAGAGTTAATAAATATATGTACACCACAAGATATTTCTTCCTCGATTCAGTTCGGATGTAGCACTGTCACTTTTCCTACACACCCGTCTCTAAACAGGGTACAATTTGAAACAGTTCGTGTCGAAAAGCGATTCAACGTGAAGGACCAGAGTCCAATATGCATAATCCAGCTCAGCTTTATGGGTGTTAAATGCATTGGTGGCTTTTAATACTTTTTTTTAAAATTTGCATTTATATCCCGCCCTTCTCTGAAGACTCAGGGCGGGTTAAACAATGTTAAGCAATAGTCTTCATCCATTTGTATATTTATATACAAAGTCAACTTATTGCCCCCAACAATCTGGGTCCTCATTTTACCTACCTTATAAAGGATGGAAGGCTGAGTCAACCTTGGGCCTGGTGGGACTTGAACCTGCAGTAATTGCAAGCAGCTGCTGTTAATAACAGACCGTCTTAGCAGTCTGAGCCACTCAAGGTTACTTGACTAATTTAGGAAGCAACAAAGTAACTCCCCATCATAGATGAATCTGTGGTTGTAGTAATGTCTTGAGTAGTTTTTCCTTGCCTGCCAAAGATTATTTTTTTTCTGCTTTGGATTCGATTGTAAAATACAGTCTTGAACGGAAGAAAGTGTGAACGTTGGTATTTGCAAATTGATTTTCGGCCCTGTTTTGCTCAAAACTACTGCCTTTGGTGTATATGTTGGCTCCGAAATACTGCGACTTCCTTTTGCTGTGCTTATAAACATCATGTAGAATTAGCCTTTTAAAAGAAAACAAAAATTAAATGCGTGCCTAAAGTCTTTAGCATCTGATCTGAATGTTGGGCGGCTTGTTACATCAGCTGCTTAAAATACAGGTAGTTCTTGCCTTACGACCACAATTTTGAGACCTTCCGACCAGCAAAGTCAACCGGGAAACCAGATTCACTTAACAACCGCGTCACTAATAAAAGAACTGCCGTGATCCGCTTAACAAAGGCAAAGAGAAACGTCATAAAATGGGGTAAAACTCACTTGACAAAATCCTTACTTAGCAGCATAAATTTTGCGGTCGTAAGCCGAGGACAACCTCCACACATGCAAAGCCACAGAAGGATGCTAAAGCGTCACAATACCAATACATAAGATCGGGTGTAGGCCTGTGAGAAAGTCGAACGGAGATACTATTATATTTGATTCTTCTAATCGGAAAAATACAGGGGCTCTTTCTGAACGGCGTTGACGTTGGAATCTTTCAACCCGTCTAGATACGTCATGATTTTGCAGGATACCAGCCCATAATAGGTTTCCAGTAAGGTACAGTCTTCATCGCCTTTCATTTCCTCCCATTCTTGGAGAAGCTGGCTGGTCTCTGACACCGTGGAAGTGAAAATATATTTATAGCAGCATCGGTTGTACCAGATACGTCTCTCCCCGGAAAACCGAGAGCTATGCATAGGCACCACGCCGGCTGCCCTTGCACAGACGCCCACAAAAATGCCAGGGGGCAGGGAAGGAGGAACTTCCCTAGAAGTTACGTAGATCTTCCGAGCAACATCTTGTGAGATGACCATGGCCGTGACACTGCAGTAGTTGGGATAATACCATCCAGGATATTTTTTTACGGAGGTCAAACTGCCGTTGCTGAATTCTTTGTTGGGGACGTTCGGGTGAATCACCCTTCCAAGATAGATGTCCTCAGGATGAGTTCTTAAGTTGAGCAAATATTCAACCAAGGTTTGGAGGTTGGCAAACATGTCCTCGTCTACTTTGAGAATGAACCTGGCCTCGGGACAAAAAGTTACGGTCCACTCTATAGCCCTCTTGATCTTCAGTGTCTGATTCTCAGGGGTATCAAGAAAGGTTCCTTGGATTAGATCCTGTTGTTGGCTTGATTCTTTGATGACCTCCACTTGGGCGGTAGGTGAAGACGGCTTGCCCAACACAAACAAGATCAGAGCGGTGTAACTTTGGATGTGGGTCACGTTGCCCCATGTTTTCCGAATTGCGTTGCGCCTGGATAGGTTTTGGGGGCTACTAAAGATGAGAACCAACAGGAAGATCTCTCGGTTGGAGCAGGCTTCCGGGTGGCTAATAACATAAGCCTGGGAGATGTTGGTTTTCATGGAGGACATGTCCAGTATCCGGGCTCTTTCCCGAGCTCTGAGGACTTTGGTATCCGTGTAAGTGGTGGGGATGGCTTGTAAGAAATATTCTTCCACGAGATCGGCTCCGAAGAGCAAAATATGGAAAAGGGCCACGTTGAAGAGCATAAAACACCACTGGTGAGTTCGGAGCCGACAGAAAATCAGCTGTTGAAATGGAAAGGGATAAAAATTAGTGCTCGTTTCCTTCGACGTTTGTGCTTTTCAGTTCTTGCTGTGGAGTCAGAAATATTGAGAGGAGGAGAGAAAAGAGGAAAGGAGAAAAGAGAAAATATTTGTAGCTCAGGGCTGAACTGTGAGCTCCTTGGTGCTCTCTGAGCTTGGTTTTGTTGCAGATATTTCATTAGCCAACTATATGTCATCATTGGTTACTTAGCACTGATGATGTTACCTAGTTCGGTAATGTAACGTTTGCAAGAAAACCACCAAGCTCAGAGAACAAGGATTCCACAGTCGTCCTCCTCCTCCTCTTCCTCCTCCTCCTCCTCCTCCACTCCCTTCTACCACTGATGATGTTCTCTAGTTGGGTAATGAAATTAGAAAACAACCAAGTTCCAAGATAACCAAGGACCTCCACAGTCCTCCTCCTCCACCCCACCCCCCATTCCCTTTTCTTTTCTTTTATCTTTTCTTTTATGTACACTGAGAGCAT
The DNA here is from genome assembly GCF_028640845.1 of Ahaetulla prasina. Classification (NCBI taxonomy): domain Eukaryota; kingdom Metazoa; phylum Chordata; class Lepidosauria; order Squamata; family Colubridae; genus Ahaetulla; species Ahaetulla prasina. The sequence continues at coordinate 5,912,582 of NC_080554.1, forward strand.
ATGCACCAAGACAAATTCCTTGTGTGTCCAATCACACTTGGCCAATAAATTCTATTCTATTCTATTCTTCTAGCACTGATGATGTTCCCTAGCTGGGTAATGAAACGTTTTCAAGAAAACAACCATACAGCACCAAGGACCTACACGGTCCTCCTCCTTCTCCTCACAATCCACTCCTTTCTAGCACTGATGATGTCCCTAGATGGGGAAAAAAACCCACCAAGCACAGAAGTAGCTCAGAATCAGAAATATTGCTATTTGTGATAATGTGCTTAGATTAAATGTAGATTTAGTTGGCTATACGCAGTGTTTATATAATGCGTTTAGAGAAGAAAGACAAGCATGCAGAGACCAGGGTATATAAAAGTATTGAAATACGTTCATGCACTCATTCTAGTTCTTTGATTCTGTTAATACAGGCTATCATGCATTAAAACCATTTAATTGAATTGGGTTTTTTTTTTTAAAAAAAACACATATTTAAAACCATCTTTGGAGGTTTCTTGCCTCTTACTGAATCAAGTGCTTTTTTTTTTTTTAGGAAGGGTGGGTGTTTAAGGACTCAAATTTAACCCTGGCTGCAGTCGATCAGGCTGAAATAAAGAGCAGCCAGCTGGAGAAAAATCTAAAATTAAGAAGTTTTATTTCCTATTTCAGTCTTGCACCAAAGCATGTGTGCTTAAAAACCACAAAGGTCAAATTGCCTCCTGAATATTAGCAAAATGCACGGCAGGTGGGGGTGGGGGGTGGGAAAGCATTTGATTTTTAAGTAGGATTTATCTCCTCGTTTCAATAGTGTCACAATAGCGTTAGAGACGCTTAGAACTTACCTGCATGGTCTTTTATGGAGACGACGCTGGAATGTTTGAAGTCGGGAGGTTGTTCCTGTGCAGCTTTGGATGCACGGGGAATGTTTTTGCAATTGGAGTAGCATTTCATGTAGAAAAGCACACCCGGATAGAATTTCTCTTGTGTCAGTCACCAAGTTCAGCATTCTTTTTAAATTGTTTTTTTTTTTTCCATCGTGTTTTGAATCCGAGCAAAGGCAGTGTAATACCAGAGGACGGTGATCGTGTTACTTGATGGCATAGGATTCTTAATTTCTGAGAGGACCACAACAGAGGCTGCAGAACGGCAGACTTGAACAAAGGCAGGTGTGTGTGTGAGAGAGAGAGAAAGAGAGAGAGAGGAGAGAAGAGAGAGAAAGACGAGAGAAGAAAGAGGAGAGCAAGAATGGAGGGAGGAGAGAAGAGAGGAAAGAAAAGAGAGAGAGAAGAGAGAGAGGAGGAGGGGGAGAGAGATATCTGTTGTCCACTTAAAAAGCAAAAGGCAAACCTATGACATGTGCCACAGGTGGCACACAGAGTCCTCTCTCAGGGCATGCCAGCCGTTGCCCCAGTCCAGTTCTATTTACCCATCTACCTACCTACCTACCTACCTACCTACCTATCTCTACCTACCTACCTACCTACCTAATCATCTGTCTATCTATCTATCTATCTATCTATCTATCTATCTATCTATCTATCTATCTATCTATCATCTATCTACCTATCTATCTACCTACCTACCTACCTAATCATCTGTCTGTCTGTCTGTCTATCTCTCTACCTACCTACCTACCTAATCATCTGTCTGTCTGTCTGTCTATCTGTCTATCTATCTACCTACTTACCTACCTATCTCTCTACCTGCCTACCTATCATCCATCTATGTCTGTCTCTGTCCATCTGTCTGTCTGTCTGTCTGTCCGTCCGTCCATCCATCCATCCATCCATCCATCCATCCATCCATCCATCCATCCATCCATCCATCTATCTATCTATCTATCTATCTATCTATCTATCTATCTATCTATCTATCATCCAGTAGAATAGAACAGAACAGAGCACAGAACTGAACTGAACTGAACTGAATTGAATTCTTTATTGGCCAAAGTGCGATTGGACACACAAGGAATTTGTCTTTGGTGCATAAACTCTCAAGTGTTCATAAAAGTTGTAAGTGATAAATCATGATCATAGTCATCACAAAAATACATTTTATATTTACACACATGCATAAAATACATAAAAATACATATACATATGTGTGTGTATTATATATGTACAAAAATACACACACACACACACATATACATATGATTCAACATATTCTATTACAGTGGTCACCAACCGGTGGGTCCATGGACCACTGGTGGTCCGTGAGAAAATTTTGGTGGTCCGCAGAAAAATTATTTCCATTTTTTATATTGCACTAAATACTGTTTTATCTTTTTTAAAAAAAATAATATTAGTGGTCCTTGGGATTTAAAATTATGAATTTAGTGGTCCCTGAGGTCCGAATGGTTGGTGACCCCTGTTCTATTATAAATAACGCATTATTCTACTACAAATAAACCATGTTTATTTATAAAGCCTGCGGGGACCAAGATGGCCGCATTCCTGGCTCAGCACAGGGGGATCCGTTGCCTGGCTAAGCACGCCAGCTTCTCCCGGCATGTGGGAGAGATCTGTTTTCACAGGTGTCTGGCACACGCAGACCCAAACAGACCTCTCGGCTTCTCCACAGCTGCTCACGGGCGTCTTTGACGGTTTCCATTCTCTTTGGGGAGGGGGCTCGGCTGAAGCAAGGCTCGGAGGCACCCAGCCTGAAAAGCTTCGGAGCAGGCACACAACCTGGATTTTTTAAAAAAAACACCAAAACAGCTTGTTAACTAACCGAGTTCCTTTGTATTTTAATTTGACTTTCTTTTTTCTCTTTTCAAATCACGGTTCGGGCTCGTTATGGACTGGAATGTTGGATCATCTTTTTAACATTCCTAAATTGAAAAGATAAAACTGGCTGGAGATAAGAAAATAAGACAAGAAAAAAGTGACGGTGTTATGTTCGAATTGAATCAAGGAAGAAATATCTATCTCTTATTAGAATAGAATAGAATAGAATAGAATAGAATAGAATAGAATAGAATAGAATAGAATAGAATAGAATTTTTATTGGCCAAGTATGATTGGACACACAAGGAATTTGTCTTGGTGCATATGCTCTCATATTGCTCTATATATGTATATATATATGTATATATATGTATATATATATATATGCTCTATATTGCTTATTGCTCTATCTCTCTATTTATCTCTCTATCTACCATATTTTTCAGACTATAAGATGCACTGGAGTGTATAAGACGCACCAAGATTTCAAAGATGTAAGCAAGGAAAAAAAAAACACGTTTTTGCCATCCCCGGCCTCCAGGAGCATTCTGCAGGCCTTCCAAATCCTCTGTGTGTCCTATTTTTCACAAAAACAGGCCGTGCAGAAGGTTTGGGGGCCCGCAGAATACTCCTGGGGGCTGGGGAGGGCAAAAAACGCGATGTGGGGGTGGGGGTTTGGGAGGCCAAAAACGGGCCCATTTTTCGCAAAAACTGTGCTTTTGCCCTCCCCAGCCCCCAGGAGCACTCTGCGGGCCTCCCAAAGCCTCTGTGGGCCCTGTTTTTGCAAGAAACAAGCCATTTTTTCACAAAAACAGGATGCACGGGGCGGGGCTTTGGGAGGCCAAAAATGGCTGCATTCGGTGTATAAGGCACAACAACATTTCTACCCTCTTTTAAGGGGGAAAAAAGTGCGTCTTATACTCCAAAAAGTACGATCTCTCTCTCTCTCTCTCTCTCATATCTATCGCTCAATTGATCTATCTATCTATATTATCTATCAATCTCTATCATCTATCTATCTATCTATCTATCTATCTATCTATCTATCTATATCAATAAATAGATCTATCGATCTCTATTATCCATCAATCTATCTCTATTATCTTTCAATCAATTGATCTATCTCTATTATCTATCAATCGATCTATCTCTATTATCTATCAATTTCTATATTATCTATCGGTCTATTGATCTATCAATCGATCTATTGATCTATATTATCTATCAATTTCTATATCTATCATCTATCAATCAATCTCTATTATCTATCTATCTATTTATCAGTCGATCTATCGATCTATCTTTATTATCTACCTCTCTGTCTGTCTTTCTATCTATCTATCTATCTATCTATCTATCTATCTATCTATCTATCTATCTAATCTATCTGTTATCTGTTGCCTATCGTTACGTATCTATCTATATTTATCTCTATTTCTATATCTTCTGTATCTATCCATATTTATTTGTTTATCTCTATGTATCTATATTTTTCTCTATTTCTATATCAGTGTATCTATCCGTATCTGTCTGTCTGTCTGTCTGTCTATCTATCTATCTATCTATCTATCTATCTATCTATCTATCTATCTATCTATCTATCTATCTATCTATCTACCTACCTACCTACCTACCTACCTACCTACCTACCTACCTACCTACCTACCTACTTACCAGGTAAGAAAAAGTTTGTTAGTACAAATTAGGGTCTGGTTTATCTCTTTCGTGAATTCTAAACAACCTTTCTCCTTAACAATTTACGCTCCTGCTGACGTCAGACCTCATTTTAATGAACATGGGTGAGATTATGGGATGCAAATATGTAACATGTTAGAATACATGCAAGATTGAGAATAACACTGTTGGAAGGGACCTTGTAGGTCCTTGTTCGCCTCACAAGCCCTTTGAAGAAAGAAGGGAGAAAACAAACCCAACCTTTGATACTCAATAGCAAGACTGAATTGCTATATTAAAGAATAACATAAGCACAGCTAGAACTGATACAGATTTTCAATGTCAGCCGATACATTTCTGACTGGGTGCCAGCAGGAAAGAGGATAGACTCAAGAGTCCAGGTTACAGTGGCTGAAGGACCAATTTAAGAACAGACCATGATGGAGAAATTCTGTCTATGTAATCATTACGTAAAGGTAAAGGTTCCTCTTGCACATCCGTGCTAGTTGTTCCCAACTCTAGGGGGTGGTGCTCATCTCCGTTTCGAAGCCGAAGAGCCAGCGCTGTCCGAAGACGTCTCCGTGGTCATGTGGCTGGCATGACTCAACGCCAAAGGGCCTCTGGTGGCTCAGCAGACTAAGTCTGTCTGTTATTAACAGCAGCTGCTTGTAATTACTGCAAGTTCAAGCCCCACCAGGCCCAAGGTTGACTCAGCCTTCCATCCTTTATAAGGTAGGTAAAATGAGGACCCAGATTGTTGGGGGCAATAAAGTTGACTTTGTGTATAATATACAAATGGATGAAGACTATTGCTTAACACAGTGTAAGCCGCCCTGAGTCTTCGGAGAAGGGCGGGATATAAATTCAAATTAAAAAAAAAAAAGGTGCACGGAACGCTGTTCCCTTCCCACCAAAGGTGGCGCCTATTTTTCTACTTGCATTTTTTTAAAGTGCTTTCGAACTGCTAGGTTGGCAGAAGCTGGGACAAGGAACGGGAAGCTCACCCCGTTACACGGCAGCACTAGGGATTCGAACCGCTGAACTGCCGACCTTTCGATCGACAAGTTCAGCGTCTGAGCCACTGAGCCACTGCGTCCCTATATATATCCCTATATATAACCATTAAGAATCAATAAAATGGGATCGACTATCCTGAAGAAAAAAACCACATAGTTACTAGGGGTCCAAGAGAACTTGATGGTGCATCGTCATCGGGTGCACATAAATTTGCCCCTGGGAGAAGCTGCAAATAGTCCCTGTCACTGTCAACTAAGAAACTACATTTCCCAGATGCCCCTTAAACTTGCCTGCTGGTGCAACCTTGTCTAACTCACCTTTACTTAACTCAAGTCTATATTTAGTTTAATTAATAAAGGAGAATATTTGTAGTTCAGGGTTGGCGTGGAAGATCTTTGGTGCGCTCTGAGCTTGCCTGTTTCCTTGCAGACGTTTAATGACCCAATTAGGTAACATCATCAGTGGTAGAAGGGAGGGTGGGTTGTGGAGAGGAGGAGGAGGAGGAGGAGGAGGAGGACTATTCTAAGCACTGATAATGTTACCTAGTTTGGGTCACGAAACATCCGCAAGGAAACAAGCAAGTTCAGAGAGCACTAAGGAGCCCTCATATACTTAAATCTTCTCCTCTTTTCTCCTTTCTTTCCCTTCCCCCTTTCTTTTCTCTCTTTTCCATCTTTCCTTCCCCAGATGTCTTCGGGGGGGGGTCCAGAAAGTCAACCACAATCTTATGATAGCCCTCTTATCAACATCCATTGGAACAGGAGCAATGGAATGTCGGAGTCCATCCATCCATCCAGTCCATCCATCCAGCCTTGCCGATGTCATGAATTGCCCTGGGGCCAAAGACCTGCGAATCCAAGCATCCAGATGACTTCAAGAGTGCCTCGTGAGCCCAGCTTCCCAGTTGTGAGCTGGAATAAGATCCCTTTGGCATCTGGTTACCCAAACACTCTTTTTGGAGAAGAACAATGGGTTCAAGAGAATTCCCCCCCTCCCCCCCCAGCGTGTGACTCAGAGAAGAGATGCTTGCTGTTTCTATTTTTGGCTTCGGGAGTTTGTATATAAGCCTGGGACTTTGCATCCTAATTCAAGGACAGCTTCTCCGGAGCATCTCTTAAGACGACAGGATGGGCGTATACGAAGAAAGAGGGTAAGTGAACACACTAGAAAAACTGATCTGGCCCTTTCCCAAAATTTCCTTCCCGAAGTCTTCTTTGGTTTTTCTTTGAAAACATCTCGCTTCTCGTGCAAGAAGCTTCTTCAGTTCCTATCTTGGTTTGGAGACCAATGAACTCCTAGTCCACATTTTCATGGTGTTTTTTTTTTTTTTTGGAAGCACGGTCAATGGGACGCGTGCCTAAATAACTATCGTTTGTGGGTGTTAGCTAAGCCTAAAACTGATGTTTTTCCCTGAAAGATGGTGGATTTGGAGAGACGGTTTAGGAATGTTTCCTTTTAACTGCTGCTGTGACCCTTTCCTCTCCCAAGCCCAGGTCACAGAGTAACATCATTTCTTTTAGCATCACAACGGTCTTGAGAAGTAGGCCAGCCCATGTAAAACAGTCCATGGGAAATAGTTTTAGTGACATGGCTGAAAAAAACGGAAACTTATGGCTTCCTTTGCAGAATTTCGGAGGCTGTTTAAGATATCAAATGTCTTCACAATCAATCATTAAAAACAAAAGACAAGGAAGAAACAGAATATTTTTTTAACATGGGATTTGTTTTATTAGTGATCAGATAAGAGGTAGAAATTAGAAGATAAAAGATTACTGATATGAATAAGTAAATGAAAGATTATTATTACATATAAGTAAACATTATTATTATTTTATTTACACAAAATGACAGTATACACAGCAAATGAGATAACTATGCTGGATTTCGTACCACAGATCGCTGGTCGAACACTTCCCAAGCGTTTAGGACTGTGTGATGTATCGGTGAATTATGAGAGCAGATCCCAGTAAGGTGGCCTTCTGCAGCTGATCAATGGTGATCTTGTCAGCACCAATTGCTTTTAAGTGCTTGCCTAGGTCTTTAGGCACAGCTCCCAGTGTGCTGAGCACACTGTTTATTATTGTTGTTGTTGTTGTTGTTGTTGTTATTATTATTATTATTATTATTATTATTATTATTATTATTATTATTATTATTACCTCTTTTATTCATTAAACATGAAACTCAGTCAACTGGACATTTAAAATTGTGTCACAAATACCATTGATTGGTGCTAATGGCTGATACGAGCTGCTGCCAGCGTCCTAGGTATCAACCAAGTATCTTCTTAAAATATACGATGTTCCGAGTAGCACAGGTTGTTTTTTTTTTTGCAATCCTGCTGGTGTTATTGCATTATTACTACTATTAGTGGTAGTAGTACTACTACTGTTATTTTGTATAAGCAAATTGACTCAGACAATACACTGTTCATTAAGCACTTATGTATATCAAAGAAAAAAAGGTATAAACAAACAAAAAAAAGGTATCAGATGTTTTAAATATCTAGAAGTATACAAAATACAAACAGCTGCTAGTGGTGACAGGCATGGGTCATCCCCGAGTCACCTTGTAGGGAAGATAGGCAGCATTAACATTTTAAATTTAAATAAATACAAAATACCGCTTGCTTGGGAGCATTTGCCAGTTTCAAGAACCATTTTGACTCCTTGGTCTAACCCTACAGCCCTGAGTTCCGTGGGAGCCTCCCATCTAACCGCCTCTAATCCTGGTTTGCTTCCATACCCAAGAATGAGTTAGCCAGGTGCAGCCATCTGCCAAGATTTTAAAAAATGTGGGGTTATTTGTATATGGTGAGACTTGAGTGGTAAAATACTATAAAAGGCTGCATATATAGAATAGAATAGAATAGAATAGAATAGAATAGAATAGAATAGAATAGAATAGAATTTTTATTGGCCAAGTGTGATTGGACACACAAGGAATTTGTCTTGGTGCATACGCTCTCAGTGTACATAAAAGAAAAGATACATTCATCAAGGTACAACATTTACAACACAATTGATGGTCAATATATCAATATAAATCATAAGGACTGCCAGCAGCAAAGTTACAGTCATACAGTCATAAGTGGAAGGAGATAGGTGATGGGAACGATGAGAAGATTAATAGTAGTGCAGATTCAGTAAATAGTCTGACAGTGTTGAGGGAATTATTTGTTTAGCAGAGTGATGGCCTTTGGGAAAAAACTGTTCTTGTGTCTAGTTGTTCTGTTGTGCAGTGCTCTATAGCGTCGTTTTGAGGGTAGGAGTTGAAACAGTTTATGTCCTGGATGCGAGGGGTCTGTAAATATATTCATGGCCTACTGAACTATATTGTTCACCGGAGCTTAGCAATCCCCAAATCTGTCCTGTTCTTCCTTCTTAGAGTAGTTTCTCTTCAAGGCAGATTTGATCAGACAAGACTTCCAAGAAAGGACTAAAATTAGTCAAGTAGGAACCCATGAATGCCCATTCCTTTGGACGCGGTCAAAACTCCTTTTAGACCTCTTTAAAATAGTTCTCTGCTTGTTGTTTACTCTTGAGTCAAAGAGTCTGGGGAACGAGTGGAATCAACCATCAACGGATGCTTCTAAAATTTCCCTGCTTCTGGCATCAAATTCCCTTTGCAGGGACCAAATTTACAGCTCAGAACCTAATAGTTAGCTTTCCTTTGGAAGATTTCTTACAGAAGGGCGATAATCACAGTTTTTTTTAAAAAAAAAGAATGTTAATGATGATTCAATCTTGGGTTGCTGCAGGGAGCAGATCGAACCAAAAAGGAAGCTGGTCAGCTGGAGAGCCAAGCCTACGTCATCCAACAGTGGATGTCCTTTAGAGATGCTTTATGCAAGTAAGTATATTGGCTTTTTCTGTATTTCCTTGTGGTCAGAGCCGAAAATTTTATCTTTTCGTTGGTGATGGGTGGAGAAGACTATCCAGGAGAGTTCAGAACAAGGTTTTGGGTTTTGACTAAACCTTTGAAGCAGAGTGGATAAAAATCGATGATTTTTTTTTAATGTTTAATTTTTTTTTATTTAAATCAGATTTTTTTTAAAAAAATTATTATCAACTCTATTTTAATAAAATGCTTTTGGAGTAAAAAATCTATCTAAAGATAGTTTCCCATTTAAGATACCTTAATAGTTTAGTTTATCCAGCATGAAATGGAGCTTAGTTATGTTGCACGAGGAGCAGTGGTGGGATTCTGCCAGTTCGCACCACTTCGGGAGAACCGGTTGTTAACTTTCTGAGCAGTTTGGCAAACTGGTTGTTGGAAGAAATCATTAGGGCAGAGAACCGGTTGTTAAATTACTTGAATCCCACCACTGACGAGGAGGCTGTATATTCTGCACCGTTTATATTTTGGGTTAACTCATTCAATGAATCCGAGCTCTGCAAACTAAATAGGAAACCTTCATTTGGTTTGCAAAGGGGCCTCTGTGGCTCAGGCTGCTAAGACAGTCTGTTATTAACAGCAGCTGCTTGCAATTACTGCAGGTTCTAGTCCCACCAGGCCCAAGGTTGACTCAGCCTTCCATCCTTTATAAGGTAGGTAAAATGAGGACCCAGATTGTTGGGGGCAATAAAAGTTGACTTTGTATACAATATACAAATGGATGAAGACTATTGCTTGACATAGTGTAAGCCGCCCTGAGTCTTCAGAGAAGGGCGGGATATAAATTCAAATAATTAAAAAAAAAAAAGGAGGAGCTGCTCCAGGATAGAGATGACAGTTGCTCTTTAAAAAATTACCGGGGCCGCAGTGAGGCCCAGGCTGTAAGAAGCCTGTTATTAAAACACAGCTGCCTGCAATTACTGCAGGTTCTAGTCCCACCAGGTCCAAGGTTGACTCAGCCTTCCATCCTTTATAAGGTAGGTAAAATGAGGACCCAGATTGTTGGGGGCAATAAGTTGACTTTGTAAATATACAAATAGGATGAAGACTATTGCTTGACATAGTGTAAGCCGCCCTGAGTCTTCGGAGAAGGGCGGGATATAAATGTAAAAAAAAAAGGAGGAGCTGCTCCAGGATAGAGATGACAGTTGCTCTTTAAAAAATTATTATCAACTCTATTTTAATAAAATGCTTTTGGAGTAAAAAATCTATCTAAAGATAGTTTCCCATTTAAGATACCTTAATAGTTTAGTTTATCCAGCATGAAATGGAGCTTAGTTATGTTGCACGAGGAGCAGTGGTGGGATTCTGCCAGTTCGCACCACTTGGAGAACCGTTGTTAACTTTCTGAGCAGTTTGGCAAACTGGTTGTTGGAAGAAATCATTAGGGCAGAGAACCGTTGTTAAATTACTTGAATCCCACCACTGACGAGGAGGCTGTATATTCTGCACCGTTTATATTTTGGGTTAACTCATTCAATGAATCCGAGCTCTGCAAACTAAATAGGAAACCTTCATTTGGTTTGCAAAGGCCTCTGTGGCTCAGGCTGCTAAGACAGTCTGTTAATGTTTAATTTTTTTATTTAAATCAGATTTTTTTTAAAAAAATTATTATCAACTCTATTTTAATAAAATGCTTTTGGAGTAAAAAATCTATCTAAAGATAGTTTCCCATTTAAGATACCTTAATAGTTTAGTTTATCCAGCATGAAATGGAGCTTAGTTATGTTGCACGAGGAGCAGTGGTGGGATTCTGCCAGTTCGCACCACTTCGGGAGAACCGGTTGTTAACTTTCTGAGCAGTTTGGCAAACTGGTTGTTGGAAGAAATCATTAGGGCAGAGAACCGGTTGTTAAATTACTTGAATCCCACCACTGACGAGGAGGCTGTATATTCTGCACCGTTTATATTTTGGGTTAACTCATTCAATGAATCCGAGCTCTGCAAACTAAATAGGAAACCTTCATTTGGTTTGCAAAGGGGCCTCTGTGGCTCAGGCTGCTAAGACAGTCTGTTATTAACACAGCTGCTTGCAATTACTGCAGGTTCTAGTCCCACCAGGCCCAAGGTTGACTCAGCCTTCCATCCTTTATAAGGTAGGTAAAATGAGGACCCAGATTGTTGGGGGCAATAAGTTGACTTTGTATATAAATATATCTAAAGATAGTTTCCCATTTAAGATACCTTAATAGTTTAGTTTATCCAGCATGAGTGGAGAAGGATATAAATGCAAAATAAAAATAATAATAATAATCATATTAAAGATTCTAACTACCAGCCAAGAATGAGTCCTTACATTTAACTGGTTGTTGGAAGAAATCATTAGGGCAGAGAACCGGTTGTTAAATTACTTGAATCCCACCACTGACGAGGAGGCTGTATATTCTGCACCGTTTATATTTTGGGTTAACTCATTCAATGAATCCGAGCTCTGCAAACTAAATAGGAAACCTTCATTTGGTTTGCAAAGGGGCCTCTGTGGCTCAGGCTGCTAAGACAGTCTGTTATTAACAGCAGCTGCTTGCAATTACTGCAGGTTCTAGTCCCACCAGGCCCAAGGTTGACTCAGCCTTCCATCCTTTATAAGGTAGGTAAAATGAGGACCCAGATTGTTGGGGGCAATAAAAGTTGACTTTGTATACAATATACAAATGGATGAAGACTATTGCTTGACATAGTGTAAGCCGCCCTGAGTCTTCAGAGAAGGGCGGGATATAAATTCAAATAATTAAAAAAAAAAAAGGAGGAGCTGCTCCAGGATAGAGATGACAGTTGCTCTTTAAAAATTACCGGGGCCGCAGTGAGGCTCAGGCTGTAAGAAGCCTGTTATTAAAACACAGCTGCCTGCAATTACTGCAGGTTCTAGTCCCACCAGGTCCAAGGTTGACTCAGCCTTCCATCCTTTATAAGGTAGGTAAAATGAGGACCCAGATTGTTGGGGGGTGCAATAAGTTGACTTTGTAAATATACAAATAGAATGAGACTATTGCCTTACACACTGTAAGCCGCCCTGAGTCTTCGGAGAAGGGCGGGATATAAATGTAAAAAAAAAAAAAATATTACGATTGAAATCTAGCTGATTGAAATCAAGCCTTTTTTATTAGTGATTTAAATCAAAACCACCCTGTTTTGAAGTATTTATTTTTCATACTTCATCAGAACAGCTTGCAGATTAATAATATTTTTTTTTTTTAAAAAAAAGAGCTTATCCTATAAAATGACAGGAAATCAATGGAAAAAAAACTCCGGCGAGAAAGGGAAATCATAATAACAACAATCGACGTAATAAGGGCAGCGATTCTTAACGCTGTAAGGATCACAGTCTCTCCGTAGACCAGTCAGTCAAATGCCTGCTGGAACAAAATCGTTGAAAGGCAAAAACTAAAATTTACCGCTTTAATTTACAGTTGGGGGAGTCAGCCCCACAGGCGTCAGCGGTGGGGTGGAGCGTTACAACCCCCTGGATCACGAGTGGCAAATCTTGGGCTCGGTCTCGAGGCAGCGAAGTGGCTTTGGGGTGGCTTCCCTTAATGGATCCATCTATGCAGCAGGTGGCTACGATGGACTTGTCTGCCTCGATAGCGTTGAGAGGTGAGTAAATTTAGGAAATATTTTGTATTAGATTTATTTCTGAAGGAGAGGGGAATTGAGAGTGTGATTATGTGTGGAGTGACTAGAGATTATAATTTAGGAATTATTTTGGATTATGATTGTTAGTTTTGATACCCTGCATTTTGTTCTGGGAAGTCGGGGTGGGGTGGGGGTAAGGGGAGGGAATTGGGGGTTGAGGGTAGAGGATGGAGTGATGGTCAATGTACAGGGATTATTGAAGATGTATAAATATAATTAATGTAGGGTCGGGTCTGCCCAGTTACCATTTTAGAACGGTGGGGAGGGAGAAAAGAGGAGAGAGTAGGAGGTAGGAAAGAGGAGAAGAGGAAGGAAGAGGGGTAGAAGAGGGAGAAGGAAGGTGTAGGGTGGAGGGAGGAGAGGATGTAGATAAGAGAAGGAGAGGAAGGTCTGGAAAGTAGAAGAAGGTAGAAGAGGGAAGAGTGTTAAAAAGGGGGGTGGTGACTGGGCAAGCCCGACTAATTGTATATAACTGTACATTGGATGAGCTGTTTGATATGATTGTAAAAATAAAACTTTTTTATGAAAAAAAAAATAGCGTTGAGAGGTAAGCGGGTGCCTTGAAGGAAGATCATCTAGAGATGGTCGGTGGCTGGATTTTGTCCGCTTTTTTCCTAGCCGTTCTCGCTCTTTGTTCCAGTCTTATTTTCTAAAACCTTCAGGGTTTTATGTTGCTCTTCGTTTGTTGGGAGTCGTTTGAGTTGGCGGCATCCAATTAAATAAATCAATCCCCCCCCAACATTCCTTGGGTCCCGTTGGGGAACGGCAGACTGTGCTGGGGGTTTGCAAGGGTGAAGAATTCTGGAGAACAAACAGGGAGCGAGTCTAAGATGCAAGACCTTCCTTTTTTCTTCGATTTCAGTTACTTTTTTCTAAGTTGCTTTTCTCTCCTACCTTCTCAGTTTGAAACTGACTGGATTTTAATTGTCTGCTCCCTTTGAAATTGACTGAATTTCAACTCCCTGCTCCCTTTGAAACTGACTGAGTTTCAATTCCCTGCTCCCTTTGAAACTGACTGAATTTCAATTCCCTGCTCCCTTTGAAACTGACTGAATTTCAATTCCCTGCTCCCTTTGAAACTGACTGAGTTTCAACTCCCTGCTCCCTTTGAAACTGACTGAATTTCAATTCCCTGCTCCCTTTGAAACTGACTGAATTTCAATTCCCTGCTCCCTTTGAAATTGACCGAATTTCAATTCCCTGCTCCCTATGAAATTGGCTGAAATTTCAATTCCCTTCTCCCTTTGAAACTGACTGAATTTCAACTCCCTGCTCCCTTTGAAACTGACTGAATTTCAACTCCCTGCTCCCTATGAAACTGACCAAATTTCAATTCCCTGCTCCCTATGAAATTGGCTGAAATTTCAATTCCCTTCTCCCTTTGAAACTGACTGAATTTCAGCTTTCTGCTCTCAACTCCCAAGTTGTGCCTGCAGGTTTTATGGAGCCTGCGTAGGCGCCACTAGTTGAGTCACTTGCCATTTTTCCCAGCTTGAAATGAAATGTTTTGCCCCGTTCCTTTTCCTTGCGAGATGGCTAAGACGCTCTTGGTATTTTTATGATGTCTCTTGATTTACAAGCCCAGTCAATTACACAATGACGTCTGCTCCTTAAAAAAAGAAAGAAAGAAAAAACCATCAGCACTTCTAATCCCTCCGGAGCTACGATTGCTTTCCAAACAGGTGCAAAGCACAAGTTTCTCTCACTCTAAAGTGATCCGTTCTCCATTTTCAAAGCTGGTGGCCGACAGCTCTCTATCCTGCCTTAAGGAAAAGCAACTTCCCAGCAGTGATTTTCCCCCCCCTTCTTCTTAAGGACGTGCTGCCATTAAGCCACATTAAACAAGGAGCTTAGGAGAAAAATGCCTTCAGAATGAACTCACGCCTGAAGTTTAAATATTTTCCATTCGGTTAATCCAGGGGTCTGCAACCTTAAATACTCAAAAGAGCCATTTGGACCCATTTCCCACAGAAAAGGAAACACCGGGAGCCACAAAACCTGGGTGGGCGTGGCCAACTCGTCATTCACTTCCACCAGTCACATGAAACCCCCCCCCAGCCACGCCTGCCCAGCCAGTCATTAGGGCAGAGAACCAGTTGTTAAAAAATACCGGGAACCACAAAATCCTTTTGACATCTCTCTCTTTCCCCTTACCCTCCTTCTCTCCCCCTCTCTCTGTATCTCTCTGTCTCTGACCCAGCCACTTCTCCATCCCCTGCCGTTGCCCTTACCTTCTCAGGCCAGTGACTAGGAGGGGAGGGCGAGGGGTGGGGTGGGGCCAGCCAGTGGTGGGATCACCTGAGGGAGCCACAGCAAAGGGCCAAAAGAGGGGCAGATACAATACAATACAATATAATACAATACATACACATAAATATATACTTACACATAGTTTTAAGACCAATAATAAGAACCGACCCAAACCAGACCAAATTAAAATTCCTGATTGAAATCTGTGATCCTTCCTTCCTGGATTGTTATCTTCTCATTGGGACCAGAGGGTGTTCTGTCTCCTTCCCCACTTCAGACCCACGAGCTGGCCTTCAGCCAGTGGATTCACGGTTCTTATCAGTCCTGGCAGAGAAATCACAGCTGCCTGCCAAAGTTCAAACAAATGACTCACGTAACAAGACTTTCAGCTCTTTTTGAAACGGTTCAGCTAAACTTTTGCTTCCCGTGGAGTGAGAGCAGTCCCAAAGCTCCTTATATATCCTGTGGGGTGTGGCTCCTGCCCCACCCTTCCTTTTGATGACGCCGCCTCTCTAATCTTCTGAAGCGCGGGTCAAGCCAAGCTTGATTATTATTATCATCTGGGTCTGAAGGCGTAGCCTGGGGAAGGGAGGAATCAGGGGATGACGGCCTCATTACGTCCTCCGACTGGTCTGGTTCTGGCTCCTGGAGCTGAGCCACAGGAATCAGTGCTCCCGAGGTAAGCCTTACCGGCCCTTCCCTCTCACTTTCTGAGTCACTTTCGGGCATGAGGCCAGGTTCAGGGGCTGGAGTCACAACATAGGGGATGGTATTCGGCCGGTTCAGACCAGTTTGCGAGAACCAGTAGCTGAAATTGCAGGTGGGCCTGCTCACCTGCCCCGGGTCTATGCTGTCCTATTTAGACATGCAGTTTTTGAGGCTGGGTGCATGTGCAGAAAGTGTGCGTGCATGGCGAACTGGTGGTAAGAAAATGTGAAACCCACTGCTGATTGGGACCCCTAACAGAGTTCCTTACCCCTGCTGCCCTTCCCGTGCCAGTCTTCCCCTTAGCAAAAGGCACACAGCTCACAAGTGTATCTTGACTGACGCCCGAAGGAGAATTCCTCCTAGCCCTGGCATCCCCATTGCCTGTTTAGCACCTTGTCGTTGCTGTTAAAATCTGATGGATTACTTGATGGGTCCCGTTACTGCTCTCTCGGAGCCCCACTTAACATCTCTGGCTCATTCCATGAAGGCTGTTGTTGGGTGCTGACCTCGCTCGCCTACCAACTGAATATAATCTCGGTTCAAAGAGGTGTCACGTTAATTTTTAGCCCCCGGTGACTGCAGAGGGCTGGAATTTTCCCCGCCTTGAGAAATAGGAGCACTTTGTGGAAAGATTAGCCTTGTTCCCTTGCCAAAAATTCAAATGAAGAATAGTCCTTGACTTACGGCCACAGTGGAGCCCAACATTTTATGTGGTTAAGTGAAACATTTCTTAAGTGAGTTTTGCCACGTTTCCTTGCTATAGTTGTTGAGGGAATCTGGCTTCCCCATTGACTTTGCTTGTCAAAAGGTGATCACATGCGGAGGTGGAATTCAGCTGGTTCAGACCGGTTCGGGAGAACTGGTAGCTCCGACGATCAGTTGGCCCCATCCACCCGCCCATGAGAAAGGCAGGGCAAGATGAATCAAAAATTGGAATTAAGATTGCTGGAAGAAATATCAACAACCTCAGATATAGAATAGAATAGAATAGAATTTTTTATTGGCCAAGTGTGATTGGACACACAAGGAATTTGTCTTTGGTGCATAAGCTCTCAGTGTACATGCAGTGTATATGTATAAATATACAGTGTATATGCAGATGATACCACTCTAATGGCAGAAAGCGAAGAGGAACTAAAGAGCCTCTTGATGCGGGTGAAGGAGGAGTGTGCAAAAGTTGGCTTGAAATTCAACATTAAGAAAACTAAGATCATGGCATCGGGCCCTTTCAATTCCTGGCAAATAGATGGGGAAGAAATGGAGGTAGTGACAGATTTTATTTTCCTGGGCTCCAAGATCACCGCAGATGGGGACTGCAGCCAAGAAATTAAAAGGTGCTTGCTCCTGGGGAGGAAAGCCATGGCAAAGCTAGACAGCGTACTAAAAAGCAGAAACATCACCCTGCCAACAAAAGGATGTATAGTCAAGGCTCTGGTTTTCCCAGTTGCAATGGATGGCTGTGAAAGTTGGACCATAAGGAAGGCTGAGCGCCAAAGAATGGAGGCCTTTGAACTCTGGTGCTGGAGAAGACTCCTGCGAGTCCCTTGGACTGCAAGGTGACCAAACTGGTCAGTCCTAGAGGAGATCAACCCTGACTGCTCTTTAGAAGGCCAGATCCTGAAGAGGAAACTCAAACACTTTGGCCACCTAATGAGAAGGAAGGACTCCCTGGAGAAGAGCCTAATGCTGGGAAAGATTGAGGACAAAAGAAGAAAGGGACGGCAGAGAATGAGGTGGCTGGGTGGAGTCACTGAAGCAGTAGGCATGAGTTTAAATGGACTCTAGAGGATGGTGGAGGACAGGAAGGCCTGGAGGAACGTTGTCCATGGGGTCATGATGGGTCGGACATAACTTCGCAACTAACAACAACAGCTCATCTCAATCACACGGCACAGCTGATTTCCTTACCCCCCCCTCCTTTGCGGTTCTACTTATCGTTGCTAACTTGGAAGGTAAGCAGCTGAGCTTCTAAATGCTCCATTTTCAGCGCTGCGCGCAAGTGCCTTAAGCATGCATGTGCACAAAACGCGCACTCACCGAACCGATTATTAAACCGGCAGCATTCCACCACTGATCACCTGTCCTTGGGACCCAGCAATGGTCATAAGTATGAACCAGCTGCCAAGCATCTGAATTTCAATCACATGATAAAAAGGTCACAAGTATGAAAAATGGCCATAGGTCCCCTTTTTTCAATGCTGTTGTAACTTTGAACGATCACTAAATGAACTGTTGTAAGTCAAGGACTACATATAAAACATTTGCTAGACCAATTCTTGAATACAGCTCGACTGTCTGGAACCCATACCACATTTCTGACATCAGTACAATTGAACGTGTGCAGAAATATTTTACAAGAAGAGTTCTCCACTCCTCCGAATACAACAAAATACCTTATGCCACCAGACTTGAAATCCTGGGTTTAGAAAATTTAGAACTATGCCGCCTTCAGCATGACCTGAGTTTAACTCATAGAATCATCTATTGCAATGCCGTTCCTGTCAAAGACTACTTCAGCTTCAATCGCAACAATACACGAGCACACAACAGATTTAAGCTTAATGTTAAGCGCTCCAATCTTGATTGCAGAAAATACGACCTGACTCTGTGGTCTCTTCCCAAAATCCCCAAAGCTTTAACCAAAAACTGTCTACTATTGACCTCACCCCATTCCTAAGAGGTCTGTAAGGGGCGTGCATAAGAGCACCAGCGTGCCTACCGTTCCTGTCCTATTGTTTCCTTTTGTTATATCCAATTAATATAGTTATGCTTATATATATATATTATATAGTTATCTCATGCTTATGCTTATATATACTGTATGGCAAAATAAATAAATAGTTTATGTTTACTCTGCAATCGTGTTGTACAAGTCCTTGCTTTGGGTGCAGCTTTCCCTCCTCTTCCTATGGAGGGGGAAACACTTGCCCTCCCCCTCCCCAACCCCCATGCCCAGAACCTCTCCTCCATCTTACTTCTTCCCTGGTAGGTATGTGCCCGAAACCAATGAGTGGAAGAGAAACGTCGCACCTCTGAGTGAACCCAAGCAAGATGTAGCTATGGCTGAACTTGGCGGTTACTTATATTGCGCCGGTGGTTTTGATGGGCTGGTTTGCCTCAACACGTTAGAAAGGTAAGCTTAGTTTGGATGCTGATTTTTGGCCGTGCTATAGTAGCTAGTATTTATAGCTGATAGCCTTTTACCTCCCGCAAAGATCTCTTCCCTGATTCAAATCAAAATAGATTGATGTAACGTCTAGAGGGGGATGGGGCTGTAGTCAATTACCTTGGGAAGGAGAGTGGGAGAAGGGGGAAGAGAAGGAGGAGAAAGATATGGAGAAAGAGGAGGAGGAGAAGGATAAAGGATGGAGGGAGGAGGAGGAAAATATGGAGAAAGAGGAGGAAGATATGGAGAAGGATGAGAAGGATATAGGATGAAGGGAGGAGGAAGAGAAGGTGAAGGAAAATATGGAGGAAGATACGGAGAAGAGGAGGAGGAGAAAGATAAAGGATGAAGGGAGGAGGAAAATATGGAGAAAGAGGAGGAGGATAAAAGATGAAGGGAGGAGGAGGAAAATATGGAGAAAGAGAAGGAGGAGAAGGATAAAAGATGAAGGGAGGAGGAGGAAAATATGGAGAAAGAGAAGGAGGAGAAGGATAAAAGATGAAGGGAGGAGGAGGAGGAAAATATGGAGAAAGAGGAAGAAGATATGGAGAAGGTGGAGAAGGATATAGGATGAAGGGAGGAGGAGCAAGAGAAGACAAAAGAAAATGTGGAGAAGCAGGAGGAAGGGATGGAGAAAGAGATGGAGGAGAAGGATAAAGCTAAAGAATGAAAGGAGGAGGAGGAGGAAAAATACAAACAAAATCTCAAAAAACAGCAACTCAGCCCAGGTGGTGGGAAACAGGGGGAAAAAAAACATTCAAATCATTCCATCTTAAGGAACTTTCTTCCAAACAAGAGTAGGTAGGTCCTTCTTCTCGCGCTTTCCAAGCCACCTGTGATGTCACAGGAGAGAGCGGAGCTCTTCCTCAGAGGGCAAAGAGGCAGCGGGACCTGGAATGTCTGGTGGGCAGGAAGAAGGCAAAGACAGGCCCTCCCTGGCAGTTCACAGAGGATATCCATAGTTACGGCAGATCGTTGCTTTACTCCGGCAAGATTCGGTCGGTAGGCAAACAAACGACAAAAACGGAACGACTCAGAAATAACTCCACCTGCCATTCTTGATTCTTGGGGCCTGACGATTCTTGTATTCAGCATGGAAGTCTCTTACTGAAATTTGTGGGTATCTTGACCTTAACTGGCTGGGTAGGACTTGAGGAGCACCAGCGGGAAGAAGCAAGCTCCATATTAGAAATGGCCGTTTTGCAGAACCCTCTAATTTCTCACCACTGCCGATTCCTCCCAGATACGACCCTGCACTGGACAGATGGCAGAAGTTGGCGCCTATGAAGTGTCGCCGAAAAGGCCTCGGCTTGGCGGTACTCGATGAGTATTTGTATGCCGTTGGGGGCTCCGATGGATATTCTCCCTTATGCTCAGGTATATCCTGGTTAAATCAGTTCTCGTTCTACGTTAAAGCAGAATCACAGAATTGGAACAGAACAGAATAACAAGAGATGGACGGGACCTTGGAGGTCATCTATTCCAACCCCCTGCTCAGGCAGGAAACCCTTAACCATTCCAGACGGATGGTTGTCCAACCTCTTCTTAAAAAACCTCCAGTGTTGAAGCATCCGCAACTTCCGGAGGAAAGTCGTTCCACTGATTCATTGTCCTCGCTGTCAGGAAATTTCTCCTTCGTCACTTAAATTCTGTTTCCAACTCTCCAACTGTTTCTCTCTGAGCTGAAGCCGACGCAGTGTTGACTACGATGTTCCGACGGTGCGTTTTATGTCTCAGAATGACAGGGAATAATTTCCCTGAATTCTTTGTTTTTTATATTTTCTGGCGTTTGTGGCAGGAAAGAGAAAGGTGAAAATAATTGGTGGGTTGGGAACCAATTTGCCACCTAGTTTTGGAGGTGTTTTATAGTCTCGTGTACCTTTGCATCTCTCTGTTTCTCTCTCTCTCTGTTTCTCTCTCTGTCTCTCTCTGTCTGTCTGTCTCTCTCTCTTTCTTTCTCTCTCTTTCTCTCTCTGTTTCTCTCTCTCTGGTCTGTTTCTCTCTCTGTCTCTCTCTGTCTCTTTCTCTCTCTGTCTCTCTCTTTCTCTCTGTTTCTCTCTCTGTCTCTGTCTGTCTCTCTCTCTCTTTCTCTCTCTCTCTTTCTCTTTCTGTCTCTCTCTCTGTTTCTGTCTCTGTCTGTCTCTCTCTCTCTCTGTCTCTTTCTCTTTCTGTCTCTCTCTCTTTCTCTCTCTCTGGTCTGTTTCTCTCTCTGTCTCTTTCTCTCTCTATCTTTCTCTCTCTGTCTCTCTCTCTGTCTCTCTCTGTCTTTCTCTTTTTCTCTCTTTCTCTTTCTGTCTCTCTCTGTTTCTCTCTCTGTCTCTTTCTCTCTCTCTCTCTCTCTCTGTCTCTGTTTCTCTCTCTGTCTCTCTCTGTTTCTCTCTCGGTCTCTCTCTCTCTTTCTCTCTCCCTCTGTTCCCCTCATGCAAACATTAAAAATAGAAAATGATTATATGTATCTGTGACATTAATTGAAATCCATGCTTCTGATTGATGGGTTTCTGTGGGCCGGGTGTGTTGAAGGATGGAAAAAAAGCTTTCCAAGTTCTAATCACGCTTGGTTGGCAGTAGCGTGCATGGCTGGGTAATTATTATATTAAATTAATTAACGAAAGAAACTTAGATCAGGCAATTAGTTAACAAAAAACACGCCTACCCTTGTATTAACAAATGCCGTACAATGTCAAAATAGATAAATGCGATACTTAAAGGGTAAACGCAGATTAAAAAGTAGCCTGGAAAAGGACCTCAGAGACAGAACGATTACAGGATAATTTGACCTTCATCTGTTTCAAAAGAAATTTCCCTTGCCTCTTCATCAGAAAAGAATCAAATAACTCCAGTTATATAGAAGTCCAGTGCAGCCTAACAGCTATTTTAGCCAGAGTACAAAAGATGATAATTGAGTTCAAGAATTGATTCCTCAATTTGACACATGAAAGGGTATCAATTCAAAATAGGAAATTATTGATCCCAGAGACTCGAGACATAGCCAAGAGGAACATACCAGTCGATATGTAACCTACAACAATTGATCTGGTTTTATTAATTGAGTTATTGATTTCAACCCACAAATCGTAGAACAGGACCGTTAATCCTTTTCCTTCCGAATTTCATCTCCGACATTGAATACCTCTTTAGTGTTAATATGCTTCATAATGCCCGGGGAAAACCACACTTGGAATACTGCATTCAGTTTTGGTCGCCATGATGTAAAAAAGATGTGGAGACTTTAGAAAGAGTGCAGAGAAGAGCGACGAAGATGATTAGGGGACTGGAGGCTAAAGCACATGAAGAACGACTGCAGGAACTGGGTAGGTCTAGTTTAGTGAAAAGGGGGACCAGGGGAGACATGATAGCAGCGTTCCAATATTTGAGGGGCTGCCCCAAAGAAGAGGGAATCAAGCTATTCTCCAAAGCACCTGAAGGCAGGACAAGAAGCAATGGATGGAAACTAATCAAGGAGAGCAGGAACTTAGAACTAAGGAGAAATTTCCTGACAGTGAGAACAATTCATCAGTTGAACAACTTGCCTCCAGAAGCTGTGAATGCTCCAACACTGGAAGGTTTTTTGTTTTTTTTTATTCAAAAAGTTTTACAAAATCCCCCCCCTTCCCCCCCTCCCCCTCCCTTCACAACCCCCCTCCCCCCCCGACTTCCCGGAACGAACACAAGGTATAGTTAAAAATAAAACAAACATATGCTAAAAAATTTTCATCCCAACTTAATTATACCCCTACAATCATCAATTCCTAACTTCCCCCGAAAACAATCAAAAATAATACATCATAATCATTCAAAAACAGTCTGATAACTCTTAGTCTGATATCTACGTTGAATATAGTCAATCCATTTTTTCCATTCCTTTAAGTATCTTTCTTGCGTATTGTCTTTCAAAAAGGCTGATATCTTCGCCATCTCAGCCAAATTGGCAACCTTCAATATCCATTCTTCTATTGTAGGTACTTCTTTTTTCTTCCAGTATTGTCCTATTAGTAATCTTGCTGCTGTTATTAGATTTAAAATCAATTTAGTCTCAATTACTGTACAATCCGTAATAATTCCCAACAAAAAAAATTGCGGCAGGAACTTTATCTTCTTTTTCAAAACATTTTGTAAGATCCACCAAATTTTTATCCAAAAGGCCTTTATATCCTTACAAGTCCACCAAAAACACTGGAAGTTTTTAAGAAGAGGTTGGATAGCCATTTGTCTGAAGTGGTATAGGGTTTCTTGCCTAAGCAGAGGGTTGGACTAGAAGACCTCCAAGGCTCCTTCCAACTCTGCTATTCTGTTAATAAGAGTCTATACCGCCTACTTCCTGTTTAAAAACAGGCTAGTCCTTTCAAGTTCTTTTACGCATAACTATTACTTTTCAAATAGGGACGCGGTGGCTCGGTGGCTAGGACGCTAAACTTGTCGATCGAAAGGTCGGCAGTTCAGCGGTTCGAATCCCTAGTGCCGCGTAATGGGGTGAGCTCCAGTTTCTTGTCCCAGCTTCTGCCAACCTAGCAGTTTGAAAGCACGTAAAAAATGCAAGTAGAAAAAATAGGGACCACCTTTGGTGGGAAGGTAACAGCGTTCCGTGCGCCTTTGGCGTTGAGTCATGCCGGCCACATGACCACGGAGACGTCTTCGGACAGCGCTGGCTCTTCGGCTTTGAAATGGAGATGAGCACCGCCCCCTAGAGATGATTAGCACATATGTGCGAGGGGAAACTTTACCTTTATTTTCAGAACACAAACTGTCCCTTTCAGCTTTTGGAAACAATTAATTCCTCCCCCACATCCACCCCCACCCCGGTGCTAAATTGACAACTGGCAGCACAAAGATCAAAAGCCGCAGCACTTCAACCCCTCTTCTATTTCAGTCGAGCGCTACGATCCCACAGAAGACCGGTGGGCCCCCTGCCCTCCGCTCCGCAGCTGTCGTGAAAACCTGGGTTGCGTCACATTACAAGGCAAGATCTATGCCGTTGGTGGGCAGGATGAATTGACCGAACTCTGCACCGCTGAGCGCTTTGATCCCTTCCTCAATCGATGGACACCTGTTAGGCCCATGAGGTCCAAAAGGAGCAAGGTAAGGAGAACCAGGTCCAGACAGGAAATAGAAACAGACAGAAAATGGAACTATCTAACACAAAGAGAAGTCTATGATTTTTAACTGTTGCTATTATCATTATCAACTTCTTTTAATGACCCCATAATCCCTTGTGGGGTGGAGTCCGGGCAACTGAATGGAGCCAGCTGAGTGTTTTTTAATGGCCGGATGCCCTTCCTGTCACCAATGCAGAGTTTTATTCAGCAGATACATTCTCATTGTGCCCAGAGAGAGAAATATATCTGCCTCTACCCAGGATCGAACTCGCAGCCTCCTGATTGCGAGGCGGAGAGCTCCACCTCTAGGCCACCGCACCACTCCAGCTGTTGCTATTATCCTTGTTATCAAATTTATTTGCTGTCCATCTCGCAGTTCAAAGCGGCTCAGAGCAGTTATAGATAATTTCCATGTTTTGGCAACTTTTCTGTCAGTGTGCACAGTGTAACTGCTAGTTTGAGACATCCCAGGAGCAAGATACACAGATTTTTTGTCTTTCAAACAGTGGTTTGTTTATTTATTTATTTATTTATTTATCTTATAAATAAATAAATCTTATTTATTTATTATTTCAACTTTTATACCTCCTTCTCCCGAAGGACTCAGGGCGGTTTACAGCCAAGTAAAAAACAATAACACAAAAGTTAAGAACAATTTTAAAAAAACTGATTTTAAATTGGCCGAAATTGTAAAAAATTGCTAAATCCCATTAAAAAACTGATTAAAACTATTAAAAAACTATTAGGCTAGTCCTGCTCGATGAAATAAAAGAGTCTTCAGCTCACGCCGGAAGGTTCGGAGGTCAGAGAGTTGGCGCAACATTGGAGGTAGTTCGTTCCAGAGGGCTGGGGCCCCCACAGAGAAGGCCCTCCCCATGGGGGTCGCCAGCCGACATTGTCTGGCCGACGGCACCCTGAGGAGACCCTCTCTATGGGAGTGCACTGGTCGATGGGAGGCCACCGGTGGCAGCAGGCGGTCCCGTAAGTATCCCGGTCCTGAGCCATGGAGGGTTTTAAAGATGGTCACTAACACCTTAAATTGCACCTGAAAGACAACCGGAAGCCAGTGCAGCCCGCGCAGGATAGGTGTTATATGGGAGCCTCGAGCCGCTCCCACTATCATCCACGCGGCCGCATTCTGGACCAGCTGAAGCCTCCGGATACCCTTCAAGGGGAGTTTATCTACAAGTCACATATATATATACATAGATGTGCTAATCAAAGCCAGGCAATCCATCAATCTCCAACTATAACACAAAGCATACACGGAGAGAAAATGCATGGAGAGATAATATATGGAGAGAAACACTGCCCACACAGGGCCTCTCTTATATAGACAGCCTCTTAAAGTGATAACCCTGCTGACTCATTCTCATTGTATCATCTCGGTTTGCAACCTTACAGCAGCTGGCCAGCTATTAAAAATCATCATTACCTTAACATTTTCTCTCTGTGGGCTGAGCACACGAGCAAATTTTCATCCGTGATCAATCTTCTGGCTCAGAGAAGGGAGGTTAAAACAGGTCGAGTTAGCCGTATACTGGACCCGATTAAGGGCTTGAAAAGGAAACACTGAAATCTCTTTTTCAAATTGTTGACTTTCCAGGTAAGCCTTGCTGCTATCAACGGGTATCTCCTGGCCATCGGCGGCTATGACGGCATCGTTGACGTTTCGACGGTGGAAGCCTTTGATCTGGATCTCAACGCATGGAGGTAGTCTTGGCATCCCTTTCCAGAGATGCTCTACTGGGGTTGTTGGGTTTTTCCTTCCCCGAATGGCACCTTCTCATTCTGTTATTTTTGCTCTTGTCGCTCGTCATCCAGAGTCTTCAGGTTGGGATGGGTTAGAAAAACCGGGAAATAAATCCATTAAAAGGGGAGAAAGAGAACCAATCTCTCGTACAGGTGGTCCTCAACTTGAAACCGCAATCGGGACCAACATTTTTTTTTGCTAAACAAGGCGGCTGTGCCAAGATTTTATGACCTTTTTACGACCTATCACCGAGGTAGCATCTTCAGGGCTATAAAGTGGAGTGAGCAAAACCCACTCCCTTCTAAGCACGGATGATGTTCCCTAGTTGGGTAATGAAATGACTGCAAGAAAACGGCTAAGCTGAAACAGCACCAAGGACCAGCACAGTCCTTCTCCTCCTCAAACCCCACTCCCTTCTAGCACTGATGATGTTCCCTAGTTGGGTAATGAAACGTTTTCAGGAAAACAATCACACAGCACCAAGGACCTACACAGTCGTCGTCGTTCTCCTCCTCCTCCTCCTCCTCCTCCTCCTCCTCCTCCTCCTCCTCCTCCTCCTCCTCCTCCTCCTCCTCCTCCTCCTCCTCCTTCTAGCACTGATGATGTTCCCTAGTTGGGTAATGAAACGTTTTCAGGAAAACAATCACACAGCACCAAGGACCTACACAGTCATCGTTCTCCTCCTCCTCCTCCTCCTCCTCCTCCTCCTCCTCCTCCTCCTCCACAAACCCACTCCCTTCTAGCACTGATGATGTTCCCTAGTTGGGTAATGAAACGTTTTCAGGAAAACAATCACACAGCACCAAGGACCTACACAGTCGTCGTCGTTCTCCTCCTCCTCCTCCTCCTCCTCCTCCTCCTCCTCCTCCTCCTCCTCCTCCTCCTCCTCCTCCTCCTCCTCCAACCCACTCCCTTCTAGCACTGATGATGTTCCCTAGTTGGGTAATGAAACGTTTTCAGGAAAACAATCACACAGCACCAAGGACCTACACAGTCGTCGTTGTCCTCCTCCTCCTCCTCCTCCTCCTCCTCCTCCTCCTCCTCCTCCTCCTCCTCCTCCTCCTCCTCCTCCTCCTCCTCCACAAACCCACTCCCTTCTAGCACTGATGATGTTCCCTAGTTGGGTAATGAAACATTTTCAGGAAAACAATCACACAGCACCAAGGACCTACACAGTCGTCGTTGTCCTCCTCCTCCTCCTCCTCCTCCTCCTCCTCCTCCTCCTCCTCCTCCTCCTCCTCCTCCTCCTCCTCCTCCTCCTCAAACCCACTCCTGTTGTCCTCCTCCTCCTCCTCCTCCTCCTCCTCCTCCTCCTCCTCCTCCTCCTCCTCCTCCTCCTCCTCCTCCTCCTCCTCCTCCAAACCCTCTCCCTTCTAGCACTGATGATGTTCCCTAGTTGGGTCATGAAACATTTTCAGGAAAACAATCACACAGCACCAAGGACCTACACAGTCGTCATTCTCCTCCTCCTCCTCCTCCTCCTCCTCCTCCTCCTCCTCCTCCTCCTCCTCCTCCTCCTCCTCCTCCTCCTCCTCAAACCCACTCCCTTCTAGCACTGATGATGTTCCCTAGTTGGGTAATGAAATGTTTTCAGGAAAACAATCACACAGCACCAAGGACCTACACAGTTGTCCTTCTCCTCCTCCTCCTCCTCCTCCTCCTCCTCCTCCTCCTCCTCCTCCTCCTCCTCCTCCTCCTCAAATCCCACATCCTTCTAGCACAGATGACGTTACCTAGTTGGGTCAGGAAAGGTCTTCAAGAAAACAATCAAGTTCAGAGAGCATCAAGGACCACACAGTCTTCCTCCTCCTCCTCCTCCTCCTCCTCCTCCTCCTCCTCCTCCTCCTCCTCCTCCTCCTCCTCCTCCTCCTCCACAAACCCACTCCCTTCTAGCACTGATGATGTTCCCTAGTTGGGTAATGAAACGTTTTCAGGAAAACAATCACACAGCACCAAGGACCTACACAGTCGTCGTTCTCCTCCTCCTCCTCCTCCTCCTCCTCCTCCTCTTTGCCAACCACACTCCCTTCTAGCACTGATGATGTTCCCTAGTTGGGTAATGAAACGTTTTCAGGAAAACAATCACACAGCACCAAGGACCTACACAGTCGTCGTTCTCCTCCTCCTCCTCCTCCTCCTCCTCCTCCTCCTCCTCCTCCTCCTCCTCCTCCTCCTCCTCCTCCTCCTCCTCCTCCTCCAACCCACTCCCTTCTAGCACTGATGATGTTCCCTAGTTGGGTAATGAAACGTTTTCAGGAAAACAATCACACAGCACCAAGGACCTACACAGTCATCGTTGTCCTCCTCCTCCTCCTCCTCCTCCTCCTCCTCCTCCTCCTCCTCCTCCTCCTCCTCCTCCTCCTCCTCCTCCTCCTCAAACCCACTCCCTTCTAGCACTGATGATGTTCCCTAGTTGGGTAATGAAATGTTTTCAGAAAAACAGTCAGACTGCACCAAGGACCTACACAGTTGTCCTCCTCCTCCTCCACTTCTCCCTTCAAGCACTGATGATGTTCCCTAGTTGGGTAATGAAATGTCTGCCATTAGAAAACAACCAAGCTGTGAGAGCACCAAGGATCCCACGGTCTTTCTTTTTCTCCTCCACTTTCCAAACCTCACTCCCTTCTAACACTGATGATGTTCCTTAGCTGGGTAATGAAATATCTGCAAGAAAACCACCGAGTTCAGAGAGCACCAAACACCTCCACGATTCACCCCGGGCTACAAATATAGTCTTCTATGGGTACCTATGTTGAGTTCTAGATGTCCATCTTTGATGTACGTCCCGCTGTTGCGTGAAACAACAACACGCAACAAGCTTCTGGAGGTTGTTCCTTCCGTTGCAGAAGTTTCGGCAACACGAAGAGCCGTCACCCAGGCGGAGGCGTCACCGTGGTCCAAATGGCCACCGAAGATGAGGAATCCTTTGAGTCCCCTTGGAGCAGATAACCAGAAGAGGATCAAGAACTAGTTCTAGGTTCAGATTAGAGGTAGGGTGAGTTCCTTAGCTAGATCTGAGCAGCGTCAGAATAAAGGAGCCGTACATCCATACCCGAAACAAGATTATTTATTTTATTCATTCACTTTCTATAGCCGTCCCGTTCAGTCCAGCTGATTCTGGGCGGTGAACAATTTCACAACTGTTAAAACAAGCTATCCTTTGCTCCACTATTTATTTTGAGGGTCGGGATCTCCTTGGATCCTGGAGTCCTAATTTTTTCACCAGTCCCTTTCCAGTTGCACCACTGAAACTCTAAATGGTGGGATGATCTTGGAATTAACAGAAGTAGAATATGCCTGTTGAGTCCTGATACGTTCACATGCCATCCTATTTGGGTTAAGATACACCTATGCATATCTCCATACTTCATGATTGAGCCATGGTGGCGCAGTGGTTAGAATGCGGTATTGCATGCTAACTCTGTTGACTGCCAGCAATTCGATCCTGACCTGCTCAAGATTGACTCAGCCTCCCATCCTTCTGAGGTCGATAAAATGAGGACCCAGATTGTTGGGGGCAATAGGCTGAATCTGTAAACCGCTTAGAGAGGGCTGTAAAGCACTGTGAAGCGGTATATAAGTCTAAGTGCTCCTATCTATCTATCTATCTATCTATCTATCTATCTATCTATCTATCTATCTATCTATCTATCTATCTATCTATCTATCTATCTCTCTATCTATCTATCTATCTATCTATCTATCTATCTATCTATCTATCTATCTATCTATCTATCTACCTACCTATCTATCTATCTATCTATCTATCTATCTATCTATCTATCTATCTATCTATCAGCTATCAGCTATGGTGGCGCAGTGGTTAGAATGTGGTATTGCAGAATAATTCTGCTGACTGCCATGAGTTCGATCCTGACTCAGCCTTCCATCCTTCCGAGGTCAGTAAAATAAGGACCGTTTAGAGAGGGCTGTAAAAGCACTATGAAGCAGTATATAAGTCTGCTATTGCTATTCTAAAAAGGGCTAAATATTCTATTCTTATCTTTGTGTTTGTTTTTTGCTTTAACCACATTGACTACTACCCTGGTTTGTTGGCTAAAATGCTTCTTGGCTCTAAGAGTTTGACTGAAATTACATAAATTGTCCTGGTTCAAAAAACCATTCTCCTCTAAATTCCTGTTGGCTAGTAGTATTTTAAAGAGTGGTATTCTCCAAGTGGGCCAATGCATAACCCAGGACCTCAGCTTAATAACTTTGGGTGCTCCAGATCTAAAATAAAACAATTGAATGTTTCCTAGTAGGCAAAAGGATTTACAACCTCCACCGACAGCAAAGTCGGTGCTCATATCCTAATAATCTGTGCAATTTGATCTGATTCTTCAAGAAATGTTATCTCCAAGGAGAGAAGCAACCTAGAACTAAGGAGAAATTTCCTGACAGCGAGAACAATGAATCAGTGGAACGACTTCCCTCCAGAAGTTGTGAACGCTCCAACACTGGACGTTTTTAAGAAGAGATTGGACAACCATTGGTCTGAAACGGTATAGGGTTTACCTGCCTGAGCAGGGAGTTGGACTAGAAGACCTCCAAGGTCCCTTCCAACTCTTGTTATTCTGTTCTGTTCTTGTTCTGTAGAACAAGAAGACGGGCCAGGCAAAGAACACGCTGGCTTGAGAGCATCAAATCCAGTGGTAGTTTTCAGCCGGTTCTATCAGTTCGGGCGAACCGGGTGAACCGGTTCTATCTGGTTCGGGCAAAATGTAACCTGGTGTGCAGCTGCTGGAGGCTCTGCCCACCCACCTGGACATCATCAAGTCCCATTTTTGACACTCTGCGCATGCACGGAAATGGCTAGTGTGCACAAAGCGTGCGTGCCTGCACACTCACATTTGCGAACCAGTAGCGAAGGTAAGCAAAATACCACCCCTGATCAAATCTGATGCGAAGTTGAACATCAATCGAAAAAGCTGCGCTTGACAAGGTAGCACGGAGAGAGCACTTGCCCACGAAATCAGTTAAAAGCAACCGCCAATTATGGCTAAGCACCATCGTTGAGTTTCTCTTTCACACAACCGTGTGGGCTGCCTGTGGCCTGGCGTGGTTGCAAATGGATGGGGAAATTGTTTGACGGCAGGGAGGCTGAGGCGGTTGGGGAGGGGAGGGGGAAAAATGAGCTTTCAAATGAGCAACATATAAAATTCAGAATATGAATCATTAAAGCAGGCGTGCTGTTCCATCAAGCCATTAGACAGCAGCTTCTGCTGCCGGTTCATTAATGAACAAGGTGATCCCAGCATCGAATGTAAATTCTCCTGAGTGGGCCATGGGTATTTTGCTCTTACCCGTACACTTTAAAACTAGAAGAGAAGAATTAAAAATTGTCCTGGCCTTGGTCCACATTACGATGTGAATCATCCCAGCGGCTCTATTCAATGAAACCAAGAATTGCTTATAGTGTTGACCTCTACCCTTCCGTACCCCACATAGATATCTCATTATTTCTGCCATTTTAAACACAAACATAAAACATCGGAATTCTCTGCTTCAATATTTCAAGACATGAGGATGCGGTACGCTTACCTCAGCTTCGTGATGTGTGCTGAGCTTGGTTTTCTTCTCATAGATTATTAATCCGTGCACAAAATTCATTAATCTCCCACTGTGCAGACTAATTCAACGCCAGCTCTAAGAATGTGAGACAATTCAGATATATTAGCCATCATCGGACCTTGAAAAATAAAGCTTATTTATGAACAACCTGAAGTACGTCTCCCCCTTATCACAGGATTAGTAAAATAGAGAGATAGAGAGATTAGAGATTGATAGAGATATAGATGATAGAGAGAGAGAGAGATACTGATGATGGATGTATAAATAGATGATACAGATAGATGATGGATGTATAAATAGAGATAGATAGATATAGATGAGAGTCAGACAGACAGACAGACAGACAGATTAGAGATTGGATGGATGGATGAATGGAAGGATGGATGGATAGATAGATAGATAGATATAGATAGATAGATAGATAGATAGATAGATAGATAGATAGATAGATAGATAGATAGATAGGAGAGATAGGATGGATGGATGATAGACAGACAAGATAGATAGATATAGATTAGAGATAGGAAGAGAGAGAGAGAGATTAGAAATAGGATAGATAGATAAATAGATAGATAATAGATGAGGTAGAGAGATACAGATTAGAAATAGGATAGATAGATAGATAATAGATGAGATAGAGAGATTAGAGAGGAGAGAGACAAGATAGACAATATAGAGATGATAGATGAGATAGAGATAGATTAGAGATAGGAGAGAGAGAGAGAGAGAGATAATAGATGAGATACATCAGGGGTGAAATCCAGCAGGTTCTGACAGGTTCTGGAGAACCAGTAGCGGAAATTTTCAGCAGTTCGGAGAAATGGCAAATACCACCTCTGGCTGGCCCCAGAGTGGGGTGGGAATGGAGATTTTACAATAGCCTTCCCCCAAGAGAGGGGAGGGAATGGGGCTTTTGCAGTATCCTTCCCCTGGAGTGGGGTGGGAATGGAGATTCTGAAGTATCCTGCCCCTGCCATGCCCACCAAGCCACGCCCACAAGCCACGTCCACAGAACCGGTAGTAAAAAATTTTGGATTTCACCACTTAGATAGCTAGAGAGAGATTAAAGAGGAGAGAGAGACAAGATAGACAGATAAACAAGATAGAGATTCTAGATCAGGGGTGTCCAAACTTGGTCCCTTTAAGACTTTTGGACTTCAACTCCCAGAGACCCTTAGCCAGCAAAGCTGGCTGAGGAACTCTGGGAGTTGAAGTCCAAAAGTCTTAAAGGGACCAAGTTTGGACACCCCTGTTCTAGATGATAGATAGATAGATAGATAGATAGATAGATAGATAGATAGATAGATAGATAGAGACTGACAGACAGACAGTTGAGAAGTAAAAGAGAGAGAATGACAAAGATGAGTGAGAGAGGGATGATAGATAGATAGATAGATAGATAGATAGATAGATAGATAGATAGATAGATAGATAGATAGATAGATAGATATCAACCCTGCTTTCTGAGTTCTTGTCTTCTGGCAGCTCTGCTCATGCACACATTGGGAACAGGCTCCAGCTGTTCCTCTGCCTCACTGCTGTTTATCTCCCTCTCTGCCTCCAACGCAGAGCCCTCGTCCGAGCTTTCCCCAGCCCCCAGGACTGGCCCAAGTTCCTCCCCAACCTCCTCACTGTCCGACTCTGCTGCCAGCTCTGCTGGCCGCAACACAAAGCTGCTATACTGACAAAGCAAGAAGCATCTCTCTCTCTCTTTCTTTTTTTTTAAAGAAAAAGCTGGCAAGTAGCATAGCTTTGGCCCTTTGCCCAAGTGTTAGACTGTAGTAGGATCATGAACTGTTTGAGGAGGTCTTTCTTAACAGGCACATCTTTGGCTTGCAAGATTATCTATCCATCCTTGGCTCACTTTCTCCTGGAAAGTGCCTGTGAGAAGATCTCCCTGCGGGGACCTCTTAAATGGAGAGAGAAGCTGGAAGCCAGGAAAATGAAGTGTTGACAGATGCCAACCAACCAAATGGATTTCCACTGTCAGCACATGCCAGAAATACAAACCGAGACCACCACCCCGCCCCCTGCCATCAAAACAGATGTATAGAAAAGGGGAGGCAGATATATGGAATTGTGCCATGAATCCTTGAATGAAGAGAGACCTATTAGAGTCTCTGGAATTGAATCCCGAGTAAAATATATATACAACAATGGCTGCCGTCGGCCGCTTGTTGATTTTGGCTGCTGGAAGTCTGACTTCCAGCAGTATTTCGTCAAGAAATTCCCAAACTGTAAGACATTCCAGGAAATAGTAGTATTTAAAAAAATAATAATAATAATCAGAGGGAAAAGATTTTCCCAGCGCTTAATACCCAGCTGCCAAGGAAGCAGCATGAATATTTTTATGCAGTAACCAAAGTTCAAGCAAGAAGCCAGAGAAACTCCTTAGATAGATAGATAGATAGATAGATAGATAGATAGATAGATAGATAGATAGATAGATAGATAGATATGGATGGATGGATGGATAGACAGACAGATAGATAGAGATAGAGATAGAGATATATCACTACAACAACAATAAATCATCTTTTTGATGATTGAGGGATCAAATTAAAAAGAAAAGAAACCTATGCATCAAAGAACAAAATTAAAAAATGCACACGTACCATTTTACTCTCCTAAACATTGTCAAGCATAAATTTGCATGGCTGCACACAATTCTATTTAATCCTTCTCCTAGGCACGAATGTATTTAATGTTTTAATATTTATGATTTTAATTGTAAGCCACCCACAGTTGCTATGCAGAGAGAGAGAGAGAGAGAGAGAGAGAGAGAGATGGCTGGCACATAAATTTAATAAATACACTTTAGGGCTCAAAGTACTCGCCCCGTAGGGTTTACGAGGTTTAATTTGCTTAGCTTTATTTGTAACTTTATTGTTTTCAAACTCTGAAATTGTCCTCCCCCCCGCCCACCGCAAAATTTAAATTCAACACAATCTTCTAAAGCCATTGGCTAGCTTTACAAATTTAGATTTGTAATTTGATCCCAATTTAGATTTAGTGAAAGTTGAGCAGATTTTCGTAAGGAAGATAGCGATAAAAATGTTGGAATCAAATGATTAGGGACCCAATGAATAGTTGTTGTTTTTTTCTTTTCATGTAGCGTTAAGGTCAGCCCAATATAAAATAGCAGAGCTACAGAGGATAAAGGAAACTACTGAAAAAGCCAATACAATCCTAGGCTGTGTTAACAAAGGGATAGAATCAAGATCATGTGACATGTTAAAGGTAAAGGTTCCCCTCGCACATCTGTGCTAGTCGTTCCCGACTCTAGGGGGCGGTGCTCATCTCCATTTCAAAGCCGAAGAGCCAGCGCTGTCCGAGGACGTCTCCGTGGTCATCTGGCCGGCATGACTCAACGCCAAAGGCGCACGGAACGGTGGTCCCTATTTTTCTACTTGCATTTTTTTACTTGCTTTCGAACTGCTAGGCTGGCAGAAGCTGGGACAAGTCACGGGAGCTCACCCCATTACGCCGCACTAGGGATTCGAACTGCTAAACTGCCAACCTTTCGATCGACAAGCTCAGCGTCTTAGCCACGGAGCCGCCGCATCCCTTGTGAATTGTCAATACCACTTGGTAAGGCCACACTTGGAATACTGCATCCAGTTTTGGTCGCCACAATGTAAATAAGATGCTGAGACTCTGGAAAGAGTGCAGAGAACAGCAAGAAAGAGGATTAGGGGACTGGAGGCTAAAACATATGAAGAACGGTTGCAGGAACTGGGCAGGTCTAGTTTAATGAAAAGAAGGACTAGGGGAGACATGATAGCAGTCTTCCAGTATCTCAGGGCCTGCCCCAAAGAAGAGGGAGTCGGGCTGTTCTCCAAAGCACCTGAGGGTAGAACAAGAAGCAATGGGTGGAAACTAATCAAGGAGAAAAGCAACTTAGAACTAAGGAGGAATTTTCTGACAGTGAGAACAATTAATCAGTGAAACAGAAGTTGCCTCCAGAAGTTGTGGGTGCTCGAACACTGGAGGTTTTTGAGAAAAGACTGAGCAGTCGTCTGTCTGAAATGGCATAGGATCTCCTGCTTGAGCAGGGGGTTGGACTAGAAGACCTCCAAGGTCCCTTCTAACTCTGTTATTGTTACTAAGCCATGGTGTTGTTTTCAAAAAGACTAGGAAAACAAAGTTTCTGAATGAGCAGTAACTATTATGTTCCCATCTTTCCCCAAACGAGTGTTTTGCAGCCCAACGGCATTTCTCTTCTACTCTGGGTAGTTTTTAAAGTCCCTCTCGACCAGTTAAATTTAGTTTAAAAAGGCAACACTTTGAAAAACTTTACTGCTTCTCTGGTGCTTGGGCTGCTGTGATTTATTCTCCTGTTCTTGAGCGTTTAACGATCCTGGCGGAGGCTTCAAAGAGTCCCGTTTATTGACTGAAAGCCAGTGAATTTTTCAAGATTGCCCAAGTGACTGAGGGTGTTTTTCAAGGTGAGCAGAAGTGAATAGTGTGGCTGTTGTCCTTCATCACATCACTGCGATTTTTAAAGCGGCTTTTTCCGAATGGAGTAAATGTGTAGGAGGCATCAGGGGTTGGATCCACATTTGGAACCAATGTTGAATGAGGTCACATTTGTTTCCTCCCACCATCTCCTTACCTCTCTTTGTATCTTCGTCTTTCTCGTCTTTCTCTTCTCAGCTTTTTTGTCTGTCAGTCCCTCTCTCTCTCTCTCTGTGTGTATTTCTCTCTCTCTTATCAATCCATTCTCCCATCCATCTGTCTGTTTGTCTTTTCATCCATGTCTCTCCATTTTTTTCCATCCATCCATCTATCCATCCATCCATCCATCATCCCACCCATCATTATTATCTATTTGTCTGTCTGTCCATCCATCATTGTCTGTCTGTCCATCCATCTGTCCGTCCATCTATCCATTATCATCATTATCTATTAGTCTGTCCATCCATCCATCCTCCCACCCATCATTATCTATTTGTCTGTCTGTCCGTCCGTCCATCCATCCTCCCACCCATCAGTATCTATTTCTCTATCTGTCTGTCCATCCATCCATCCTCCCACCCATCATTATCTATTTGTCTGTCTGTCTGTCTGTCCATCCATCCATCCTCCCACCCATCATTATCTATTTGTCTGTCTGTCCGTCCATCCATCCTCCCACCCATCAGTATCTATTTCTCTATCTGTCTGTCCATCCATCCATCCTCCCACCCATCATTATCTATTTGTCTGTCTGTCTGTCCATCCATCCATCCTCCCACCCATCATTATCTATTTGTCTGTCTGTCTGTCCGTGCGTCCATCCTCCCACCCACCATTATCTATTTGTCTGTCTGTATGTCTGTCCATCCATCCTCCCACCCATCATTATCTATTTGTCTGTCTGTCTGTCTGTCCATCCATCCTCCCACCCATCATTATCTATTTGTCTGTCTGCCCGTCCATCCATCCATCCTCCCAACTGTCCATCTGAATCTCATCCATCTCTCTCTCTCTCCAATTTACTCTCCATCCATCTCTATCTATCCATCCATGTTATCTATACATTCTCTCTCTCTCTCTTTCCCTCCCTCCCTCCACCGCTCCCTCTCCTTCTTTCTCTGTCTATTTTCTATCTAATTTACTCTGGGCGGCGTACAACAATGACCACTGGACTGCCATCTGTCAGAAATGGTGTCGGGTCTGCTTGGGTCTGGGGGTTGGACTAGATGACCTACAAGGTCTCTTCCAACTCTGTTAATCTGTATCTGAAGTAAAACATATAAAAAACCAATCATTATTCAAACAATATATATACAACAGCCCTCATTAACACGATTAACACACCGATGCACGGCAGGCACAGGAGAGAATAAATACTAGCCACAACTATGGAGTCATCTTGGAAGGCCACCAATTCCTTCACTGGAACCCTCTCTCAGCCCCAGGCTAAATAACATTGTAGTTGTTAGTTGCAAAGTCGTGTCCAGCCCATCGTGATCCCATGGACAACATTCCTCCAGGCCTTCCTGTCCCCTACCATCCTCCGGAGACCTTTTAAGCTCATGCCTACTGCTTCAGTGACTCCATCCAGCCACCTCGTTCTCTGCCGTCCCCTTCTTCTTTTGCCCTCCATCGTTCCCAGCATTAGGCTCTTCTCCAGGGAGTCCTTCCTTCTCATTAGGTGGCCAAAGTATTTGAGTTTCCTCTTCAGGATCTGGCCTTCTAAAGAGCAGTCAGGGTTGATCTCCTCTAGGACTGACCGGTTGGATCACCTTGCAGTCCAAGGGACTCGCAGGAGTCTTCTCCAGCACCATCGTTCAAAGGCCTCCATTCTTTGGCGCTCAGCCTTCCTTATGGTCCAACTTTCACAGCCATCCATTGCAACTGGGAAAACCATCGCCTTGTCTATACGCACTTTTGTTGGCCTCTGCTTTTTAGTATGTCTTCAGATAATGTAGCCAAGCCTTGCAAGAAAAGCCAATTCATTGATTTCTCCCTTTCCTTGCTCAGCCACTAGATGGCGCCAGAAGACAAGGAGCCACTCCCGCTCGGATGTTTAATTTTTTGCAAAGTGGGAACCAGCATCTGAGAAGCATCTTCTCTCTGACTGAGGATGGAGCCGCTTAGAGAGGGAGACCTTCACCTTTCTCCCTTCCAGCCCGGCAGCGATGGTGAATGACGGAGAGGTGAGCCTCCCTGCCCTCAACCAGTTTCCCAAAAATGTTGCCTCCCGCGATCACCACTATCCCTGGTCTGTCTAGAGGCAGAGATCTGTTGGCCGGGCACCCCAATCCTGGTTAAAACTTCCCGGCGCTTTTGGCAGGCTGCAGAATGAACCCGAAAAAGCTTGGCTGGGAGAGCTGGCGTTGAGCATCAGAGCCCCACAGTGGGCAGAAAGACACAACCTCTGGGGAGCTGCCCAGCTCTTGAACCTTGTCCAGGAAAGTCCATCCATTGGGAGGACCCTTGGAGGTGCCCCAAAACCGCAGCAATGACGTCTTTGGAGGGGAAGCATGGTGGTCCATCCAGAGATTGCCACCCCCCTGGTCAGGACACCAGGCTGGGAGCCCAGCCTAGCCCAGGATGCTACACCAACCAGAGTTTCATCTTCGATGATGACAACGTACACAGGTCAGTGAAAAAGAGGAGCAGGTGTTGTTAACCAGCTTCGCCTCACCGCATTGGAATTCCTGCATTGGGTGGAGGGCCCCAACTGGGTGGGCTCCCAAAGGATCTGATTCCCACCCTCCTTCCAAACTCCTGTAAGTAACTCAGAAGATGGGGAAGGTGGCAGCTGCTGAGAATTGACCGACCTGGGTTAAGCATGCTGTGTGAACACACCACGCAGAATCTTCCCAGCAGAAGGGAGGAGAAGTTAGTTAGTTAGTTTACTTTATTGATTAGTCCTTGGGCCATATCAAAGTGCATAGAATAGAATAGAATAGAATAGAATAGAATAGAATAGAATAGAATAGAATAGAGAAAGGGGAAGGGAAGGGAAGGGAAGGGAAGGGAAGGGAGGGAAGGGAAGGGAAGGGAGTAGAATAGAATATAGAAAGTAGAAGGGAAGGGAAGGGAAGAATGGAATGAAATGGAATGGAATGGAATGGAATAGAATAGAATAGAATAGAATAGAATAGAATAGAACAGAACAGAACAGAACAGAACAGAACAGAACAGAACAGAATAGAATAGAATAGAATTCTTTATTGGCCAAGTGTGATTGGACACACAAGGAATTTGTCTTTGGTGTATATGCTCTCAGTGTACATAAAGAAAAAATAAAATACATTCATCAAGAGTAAAAAGACACAACACTTAGTGATAGTCATAGGTTATTAATAAGCTATCAAATCGTACTAGGAAACAAGTAAAAACAATATAAATTGAAAGATGCAAGCCACATGGTTATAGTAATAAGTAGGAAGAGACAGATACCAGTAGGGAAGAGAAGAATAATAGTAATACAGTCTTAGTAAATTATTTGACAGTGTTGAGGGAATTTGTTGTTAAGCAGAGTGATAGCGTTCGGGGAAAAACTGTCCTTGTATCTAGTTGTTCTGGTGTGCAGTGCTCTATAGCATCGTTTTGAGGGTAGGACTTGAAACACAAGATTAAGGTGTAGATCAATGGTAGTCAACCTGGTCCCTACCGCCCACTAGTGGGCATTCCAGCTTTCATGGTGGGCGTTTGAGGTTTTGTCTGATAGGTACGGGTTTTGTCCAATCCTGAAGCACTTTCCTTTTTTTTTAATTTAATTGACTTTTTTTAAAAAAATCATAGCATTATTTAAAAACATTTTCATTAGGTTTTCATAAAATTCCCTGTGACAATTTAAATTTCTGAAAATATACTATTTGTATCGCCCACACATAAGTTTATTTCACATTATGTAAGTGAAACTAAATGGCACTTTAGTGCGACCGCAAACAAAAGACCCTCGTCCCAGAATAGCTCGCGCATCTCCCCCCACACCACCCAGCTGTAACAGACAAGCAGAGCTCGTAGCCAGCGCCTGCCCCCCCAAACCCAATCCACGATGCGCGAGAGGCATGTGCAGATGACGATATATGGCGCATTACTGTGGAACCGGTGGGCAGTTACAAAATTTTACTACTAACAGAGATACAAAAGTGGACGGTAGGTATAAAAAGTGGACGGTAGGTATAAAAAGGTGGACGGTAGGTATAAAAAAGTGGACGGTAGGTATAAAAAGGTTGACTTCCCCTGGTGTAGATTGTCCAAACAGCAGCAGATATTTAATAACAGGATGCAGTTGCACAAACACAACCCAGAAGGATGGCCTAGAATTAGTGTTAAACCGGAAAAATGCAGAGTCTCAAGGCTTAAAGTCTCCAAACTTCCAATGAAACACAAACGACTCTGACCAGATAACCCAGTTCCAAAGTCCGGTTTTAGCAAGCAGGAATATACAGATTAAAACTTCCTCTTCTGTGCAGATAGCGGACTTTAGAGTCAAAGTCTGCTCGTCACCTTTCCCCCAGAGCGTCTCCAGAAAGTGTCCCCCCCACCCCAAGAAAGGGATTTTTAAGGATGGGGCAGAGGAACAAATTAGCTACGCCGCCTAAAGAAGCTACACGTCTACAGAGGGAAGATTGAGTCTGTCATCTGCACCTCTATAACCGTCTGGTTTGGTTCTGCAATCCAACAAGACAGACACGGACTTCAGAGGATCATTAGAACTGCAGAAAAAACAATTGCTACCAACCTGCCTTCCATTGAGGACCTGTATAGTGCACGAATCAAGAAGAGGGCCGTGAAAATATTTACAGATCCCTCACATCCTGGTCATAAATTGTTTCAACTTCTACCTTCAAAACGACGCAATAGAGCACTGCACACCAGAACAACTAGACACAAGAACAGTTTCTTCCCAGAATGCCATCACTCTGCTAAACAAATAATTCCCTCAACACTGTCAGACTATTCACTGCATTGCTATTAATGTTCTCATCGTTCCCATCACCCATCTCCTTCCACTTATGACTGTATGACTGTAACCTTGTTGCTGGTATCCTTACGATTTATATTAATTGTTTCCTAGTATGATTTGATAGCTTATTAGTAACCTTGACTATCACTAAGCGTTGTATCTTTTTTTATTCTTGATTGAATGTATTTTATT
Organism: Ahaetulla prasina; assembly: GCF_028640845.1. Taxonomy (NCBI): domain Eukaryota; kingdom Metazoa; phylum Chordata; class Lepidosauria; order Squamata; family Colubridae; genus Ahaetulla; species Ahaetulla prasina. The sequence goes on from NC_080554.1 coordinate 5,953,662, forward strand.
CTCCTTACATGCACTGAGAGCATATGCATCAAAGACAAATTCCTTGTGTATCCAATCACACTTGGCCAATAAAGAATTCTATTCTATTCTATTCTATTCTATTCTATTCTATTCTATTCTATTCTATTCTATTCTATTCTTCATTTCTATTCTATTCTATTCTATTCTATTCTATTCTATTCTATTCTATTCTATTCTTCATTTCCATGTTATTCTATTCTATTCTATTCTATTCTATTCTATTCTATTCTATTCTATTCTATTCTATTCTATTCTATTCTATTAAGCCATTGTAAAACAATTCCGATGCAATTTTCCTGAGATTTTTCTGCTTTTTCCAAGCTTTTGGAGGGTTGTGGCTTTTTTTTTGTTTTTTAGATCGGCTGAGCTGGGAAGGGATAACAGGATAGAACTTAAAATAACAGAAGTAACGAAGGGCTCGCCTGCTAAACAGGTGGAAAGTTTTGGGCGAAGCCAACTGGCATTCCTGGTTTATGAGATCCTTCCAGCCAGCACCACTTACCCTTGTTTCTTAGGGATCAACAGTGGCTCTTAACATAAATGTTTACCCTCCATTTTAAAAGGCGTCGCAGAGAGAGGAATGTCTTTGAGGGGTTGGATAGCCTTGAGGGAAGTCAGAAATCAGGAACAAAATGAACCGGATATAGGGCAGAACCATTTCCTGTAGTCATAATTAGGCTGGAAGGGACCTCGGAGGTCAACCCTTTGCCCCAAGCAGGGGTCTTTATACCTTATTAGTCTTCCTAGGATCAGAACATAGAACCATAGAACTGGAAGGGACCTTTGGAGGTCTTTCTAGTCCAACCCTTTGCCCAGTGGTGGGATTCAAGTAATTTAACAACCGGTTCTCTGCCCTAATGATTTCTTCCAACATCCAGTTTGTCAAACTGCTCAGAAAGTTAACAACCGGTTCTCCCGAAGTGGGGCGAACTGGCTGAATCCCTCCACTGCCTTTGCCCCAAGCGGGGGTCTTTATACCTTCTTAGTCTTCCTAGGATCAGAACATAGAACCATAGGGCTGGAAAGGCCGTAATAGCTCAGGCTGGTAAGAAGCCTGTTATTAGAACACAGTAGCCTGCAATTACTGCAGGTTCAAGCCCAGCCCGAGGTTGACTCAGCCTTCCATCCTTTATAAGGTAGGTAAAATGAGGACCCAGATTGTTGGGGGGGCAATACAAGTTGACTTTGTAAATATACAAATAGAATGAGACTATTGCCTTATACATTGTAAGCCGCCCTGAGTCTTCGGAGAAGGGCGGGATATAAATGTAAATTTAAAAAAAAAAAAGGGGACCTTGGAGGTCTTCTAGTCCAACCCACTGCCCATCCTCAGAACTTTTCAATCTCCAGTTGAGAGAGAGAGAGAGAGAGAGAGAGAGAGAGAGAGAGAGAAAAGATTAAGGATTTTGGGGGGGTTGCCAGAGTTGGCTAAGGAAACGTATTTAAGTTTTCTCTCCCTGGATCAGTTTCTAGGAGAAAATTCATGGAGGCGTCATGATTAGCTACTATGTTGGAAATCTCTGTCTCCAGTAATGAACCCTCTACTTAAAAAAACAGAGAGAGCGAGAGGATGATTGAAGGAGAGAGGGGGTGTGTGGGGGGGGGAGAGGGAGAAAGCTGTCAGGGATGAGTTTCAAATTCATTAGCAATTGATAAGCTCCTGTCCCCATGAATCTGTAATGCACAGCTTGTAACTTTCATGTATTTAATGAGCAACAAGATGTTTTTTTTGTTTCTTCTTCTTCTTCTTTACATCAGACTGCGAACATTCGGGCACTGTCGTGAGCAAACAATCCCCCTAAAGCTGATTTAAAGCAACCAATTAACGCTTTCCTTTGATTGTGGGTCAGGGGAGAAGCGAATGTCAGAATACGGAATCAGAATCGAGAGCTGGAAGGGTCCTTGAAGGTCTTCTAGTCCAGCCCCCTGCTCAAACAGGATTCCCAATACCATTTCAGACAGGCGACTGTCTAGCCTCTTCTTAAAAACCTCCAGTGTTGAAGCACCCACAACTTCTGGTGGCAGGCAGTTCCCCTGGTTAATTGTTCTAACTGTTGGGAAATTCCTCCTTACTTCTAAGTTTGCTTCTCTCCTCGATTAGTTTCCATCCATTGCTGCTTCTCCTGCCTTCAGGTGCTTTGGAGAATAGCTTGACTCCCTCTTCTTTGGGGCAGCCCCTGAGATACTGGGGTTGACAGTTTACATTTAATAACAATAACAACAACAACAACAATAACAACAACAACAATAATAATAATAGTAATAGTAATAATAATAAAAAACAGCTGTTTTTTGCCTTGCATCTGATTCTTTTCATCCAGCCCAACATCGCAACTTGTGACAGGTTTCTACTGCCAGCTAACCTCGCTCCAAAAAATTTGCAATCTTCCAACTGGGATTTGCTAAATAATTTTCCCGCACCGTTGCAGGGTGAGGATCTGGGGGGTTTGACTGGCGGGTCAAAATAAGGTTTATCATTGGAGTGTCCTTTTTTTTTTTTTTTTTACATTTATATCCCGCCCTTCTCCGAAGACTCAGGGCGGCTTACAGTGTGTAAGGCAATAGTCTCATTCTATTTGTATATTTATATACAAAGTCAACTTATTGCCCCCCCAACAATCTGGGTCCTCATTTTACCTACCTTATAAAGGATGGAAGGCTGAGTCGACCGTGGGCCTGGTGGGACTAGAACCTGCAGTAATTGCAGGCAGTTGTGTTTAATAACAGGCTTCTTACAGCCTGAGCCACACCGTTTTTCTCTCTCTCACCACTTATTCTCCTCCCCTCCCCTGGCTGTTTCCTCTTTTGCCTTTTTCCCAAGGCAAATCTCCGTCGGGGAAACAGAAGGCAAAGATCGGTGGGAACGATCCGCTACCTCCTGTTGACCATGTAAGGGAACCAGCCATGGTTGATGTGGAGGAAGGAAAAATTCCTTGGCAAATAAATTATAGTGTAGCAGGAAAGAGAGAATCAAATAAAAAGAGACCAGGGTCTCAAGTTGACCCATTGAGAGGTTCCTTGGGGGCTGGAGGCATTTCAGATCTTTCTCCTGGAGCAAAAGCCCACCAGAGAAGATGCTGGATGGGACAGAAAATTGATCTCCCGGTCATGTTGTAGACGTACGGAGGCCCCCTCACCAAGGCACTTGGCTCTTTTCCTGGACGGGGGGAAAAACGAAAGCCAGATATTTATAATCCGCTATTTATATCTGACATACAAGATGAATAACGCACTGACTTTTTAAAAGTCTGTGTGCTACCCCGGCTGTCTGTACGAGCCGTGTTTGCTACTGTCCAAGGGTTGAGAGCGTAGGGAACTTGGCGTGCCCTTGCGGCGACGTCTTATTCGGCTTGCAAATGCTCGGAAGACCGAGGCGCTACGTGGGGAGCCCATCCAGGTTTTGACACCAGACTTAGATTTGAGAAACACCTCGGTTTTTCGCCCCCGATCGTGAAGATGCCCCACCGATGTGGGGAGCAGAAGAAGACCCCCGAAGGAAGGCGTTGCTCGTGAGCATTTAGAAGATGAGGGGGTTAAACGTAGCTTGAATTCGGTGAGTTTGACCTTTGGGAAGGAACCAATCTCTCTCTTGTGGGTTCACCTGACTTAAACAAAAACCCAATAATTGGAGCTGACCTTTGCTAATCCCTTTTGACATCTGGAGTCCAAGAGGCCACGGGGCCAGAGATCTATAAATGCTTAACCAACGGGGCGAGAAGGTGTTGGCGTTTATCAGAGATAACCAAGGGCCTTCGTTTACTCATCAGTCGGGAGAGACCTCTGCGCTGGGGGGACCCTTGGCTTGCTGGCAAGTTCAGAAACCAGACACCCTAACTTCATAAACCTTTGGTAGATCGCCTTCCGGAACCTTTGTGGCTTGGTTCGTGCATTGCGTGAGAGGGCCACAGCCCTCTGGAGGTGGCTGGACTACGACTCCCAGCACGCTTTACCCCTGGGATGGCTTAATTTGGAGGGAGTTGAGGAGAGTCACAGCTTTCCTGGTGTCAGGTTGAAAAATATACGATGGAGGATTAATCTAGCGGGAGTTCTTGTCATGCCGTGGTCCTCTGCTATCTGGGAGGGAGGGAAGTTGCAATGCGATACAGTAGAGGTGTATGCCAGGCTGAGTTGTAGGGGTGGGGGGGGTAGAGTTGGCTCGGTCTATCTCAGGACACCCATTGTGTGGGGTATTTTCACCAAGCAATCCTAGCTCACTGTTCCAAATCCTCTGGTAGCGAGAATGCCAGTAACTCTCCCTGAAGCTCTTCTTTCTAAGCAGAACTCTTAAAGACGGATTTCTTTTGTTTGTCGGTGGCTTCTGAGGCTCTCTGAAGCTCACTTGAATAAGTTGGCAGTGCTCGGTGGGTGAGGAGATTCCAAGCATGGCTTCGTCCAATCGTCTTCACTGCCAGGAAGATCCCTTTGGGCAAAGGTAGACTGCAGAGGGTTTTGGAGACATCTATCTATCTATCTATCTATCTATCTATCTATCTATCTATCTATCTATCTATCTATCTATCTATCTATCATCTATCTATCTATCTATCTATCTATCTATCTATCTATCTATCTATCATCTATCTACCCACATACCTACCTACCTACCTTCTATCATCTATCATCTCTACCTACCTACATCTCTCTTATCTATCTATCTATCTATCTATCTATCTATCTATCTATCTATCTATCATCTTTCTATCTATCTATCATCCATCTATCTATCTACCTTCTATCATCTATCTATCTATCATCTCTATCTACCTACCTACCTACATCTCTCTCTCATCTATCTATCTCTGTCTATTATCTATCTGTCTATCTATCTATCTATCTATCTATCTATCTATCTATCTATCTATCTATCTATCTATCTATCTATCTTCTTTCTATCATCTATCTATCATCTATCTCTTGCTTTCTATCTCTATCTATCTCTCTATCATCTATCAACTCTATCTCTGACTTTATTTCTATCTCTGTATCATCTCTCTCTCTCTCTCTCTCTCTCTTCTCTGTCTCTTTCACTCTATATTTCTATCCCCCCTCTCTCTCCTCTCTCTATCGCTCTCTATTTCTGTCTATGTCCCCCCTCTATCTCTCTCCCGTTTCTCTCTCTCTCTCTGGAAGTCTTGGCTGTAGCTCTCAGTGGTACCCCAAATAGTGCAAGCAAAGCGCCCCCAGGAGAAAATGACTAAATGCATGACTGGGAAGTAACTCTCTCACCTGTCTTAACATTTCAGCCCCAATGGGAACGAGCGAGGTGACATTTCTGTCATGGTTTTCAGCCTTTTCCCTGCATGGTGCCAAAGAGAAACGGTGGCCTTTAGCTCAGGAAAAAAAAAAAAAGTCAGGTGCTTTACTGGGGAATTTCACTCTAAATTGGGTTCCGAATAGATTCACTTACAAGACCAGATATGGGTTAAGTAACCTCGTTTGTCTAAGGCTGTGAGGCTCTCTCTCTGAATAGCCTTTTAATGTTCTATTGATTTTATCCTCAGGCTGAAGCCCCGGATTGTTCTGAATAAATTTGGTTCTCTTTTTTTTTTTTTCCCCCACGACAAAGGGGAATCTTGACTTGTGGGTGAGGACGGCTGGTTCTCAAAGTTGAGAACCAAGTCCTTCGATCGTAAAGGTTAGCACATTTGCCTGCTTTTGAAAAAGGAACCACTCTGGGATCCGAGCTATCCCGGGAGAGACAATAGCTCTTTTGCAATATCACAACAGGTGTTCAGAGTTTATAAGAGTTCACGTTCCTTCTATCCTATCCTATCCTATTCTAATTGGGTGCACAGCCTTCTAATCCTGGGAATAACCTTTCTCGGTGGCCAAATCTTCTGTCCCTAGAATGTGTCAAGAGGTGGTTGTTTTCCCCCACCTCCACGTTCTTTGGTTGTGTTTTGACCTTCTGAGTCTGGGTGGGGGAATCAAGATGATATTACAAGGCCTCCAGTAGATTTGGCAAATGGGCCATTTGCTAGTTTTGGCTGCATCTGCTTTGTTTTGGGGACTTCCAATTGCTCCTTGGAGCTGTCTCTGTCCACCAGGCGGTTTGCTGTCACTACTCCACTGAGTTAAGTATGCCTAGCCTAGGGGTCGGCAACCTTAAACACTCAAGGAGCCACAAAGGTCCTAACCGGAAGCCCCCCCATTCAATTCTGGAGCTGACCAGAAGTCCGGTTTCCCCACCATAGAGTCCCCTCCTAGTGCGGCGTCCTTTTTCCTCTGCCAACTGGAAGTCCAGTTCCCCCACCATAGAGTCTCCTCCTAGTGCGGCGTCCTTTTTCGCCTGCCGCCAGAAGTCCGGTTTTCCCACCATAGAGTCCCCTCCTAGTGCGGCGTCCTTTTTCCTCTGCCAACTGGAAGTCCAGTTCCCCCACCATAGAGTCTCCTCCTAGTGCGGCGTCCTTTTTCGCCTGCTGCCAGAAGTCTGGTTTTCCCACCATAGAGTCCCCTCCTAGTGCGGCGTCCTTTTTCCTCTGCCGACCAGAAGTCCGGTTCCCCCACCATAGAGTCTCCTCCTAGTGCAGTGTCCTTTTTCCTCTACCTGTCCTAACCGAAAGCTCTATCAATTGTGGAGCCAACCGGAAAACCCACCCCTTACCATAGAGTCTCCTCCTGGCGCACCATGCTTCCCCGCCCCCCAAACTGGAAGTGGCTCTCAAAATTGTGGTGCCGACCGGCAACAGGGAGCCACAGCAGAGGGATGAAAGAGCCACATGCGGCTCCAGAGCCATGAGTTGCTGACCCCTGGCCTAGCCTGTAGAAGAGAAGGATTAAGGCGGACACAAGTCTTCCAGTACTTGAGGGAATTGTCCTAGTCTCTAAAGCATCAGAGGCAGGACAAGAAGCCATGGGTCGAATAGCAATAGCACTTAGATTTATACCCCGCTTCACAGCCCTCTCTAAGCGGTTTACAAAATCAGCCTATTGCCCCTATTGATCCTCATTTTATCGACCTTGGAAAGATGGAAGGCTGAGTCAACCTTGAGCCGGTCAGGATCGAACTGCTGGCAATTGGCAGAATTGGCCCGCAATACTGCATTCTAACCACTGCGCCACCAGGACTCTCCTAGAAGCTTGCTCAGGAGAGAACCAACCAAGAACTAAGGAGAAATTTCCTGACAGTGAGAACAATTAATCAGTGCCTCCAGATATTGCAGCACTGCTCCATCCTTGGAGGTTTTCAAGAAGAGACCGGGCAGCCCTTTGACTGAAATGGTCTAAGGTCTCCTGCTTGAGCAAGCGGTTGGACTAGGAAGACCTCCAAGGTCCCTTCCCGCTCTAGAATTCTATGAGTTCCAGTCCTCCAGTGTCTTGAGCAGGGACCGTTTCTGTTCTGCCAACCCTTAAATTGGATACACAACATCCGATACAATAGCGGTTGTACTGTGGTTATCGAGCGATGCAAGGGAGGGAAGTGATTAAATCCACAGGGAACGTCAGATGCATTTTGGTTTTATGAACGTTCTGTCCAATCCAATCCAATTCATTTTGAGCCATTTTCTCGACGGGCCCTGGCAATGCTTTCTGGGTGTGACTCAACCCATTTCTGAAAAGGCGAGCGCAGACTGTTGTGCAAACTTTACAATGGGGACTATTAAGGATTGGGAGCGGCACTTTGCGGGCGCCAAGAACGTTCCGTCTCCCTTTTGGAGAGCCAGCCTTTGGTGTCTAGCAACTCTTTACGGCTTTTTCTGACCCACACCCTGTTGTGTTTTTCTTTGGATTTCTCGGAGGAAATTCTGCCCCATTAAAACAAATCTGGGGCTTCCTTCTCCGAATTGGCATTGTTCGTTGGTCAGCATTCCGTTGCTGAGGTTTTCCACCTTGTATCATGTATCTGTGGATGTTTGAGGACATGGGATAAATGGAGATGGGATAATATCTAAGCCACTTTAGTTGACTCCACGTGAAGTTTCCCGGGGGGAAAGAACTCACTCTTAAAAATAAAAGACACCTCTGGAATATAATCTAGGCTGAAATGGATGCCTTGCGCCATTTCTGGTAGGGTGAGGAACCCATAGAATGTGGTCAATTGAACTGCTTGCTTGTTGCAGAAAATCCAGGGATTTCTGCAGAGAAGGGAAGCCCCATCACCAGTGGCAGATTAAAATTCTATTCTAAAAAATTCTATTCTATTCTATTCTATTCTATTCTATTCTATTCTATTCTATTCTATTCTATTCTATTCTATTCTATTCTATTCTATTCTATTCTTAAGGCTCACTGGTGCCCTAAGCACTGACAAAGCGTGGTGCCCCCCTCCTTTGTTTTTTACAAATCTTCATTGGGTTTTTTTCTTTCTTTCTCAACTTTGTGGTGCACCCTTTGGGTCTGGTGCCCTAAGCAGGTGCTTAGTCTGCTTAATGGTTAATACACCACTGCCCACCACATCTCTGAGAAGCTAAGCTGATGCCTCCTAGATGCTTTCCCCGATTCCCCAAACTCTCCCAATTCCTTCTGCATCAGGGTTCCGAGGGATGCCCTAATTAAATCATGAGTCTTGAGCCAAGCTTCAAAAGAAATCCAAGTTATTTATTAGGGGCTTCATGTCGGCACGTTCCCAGGTGAAGCCAGCTCTGACCCCACGTAATTTACGGCCCCAATCATGACCCCATTTCCCCCTTCTCCGCCAGGGTGTGTCATCAATCACATTCGCCAAAGAAATGTGTTGTAGAGGTCACTCCCCTTCGATTGCTGTAGGTATCCCTGGGGTACAGCCTTGAGGGAGACAAGCATGGAATGTGCATCTGTTTTTTCCCCCCGCTGCTGTGCAGTTTCGCCAGTTTCCCATCCCCACCCCCCGGCCTATGGCAACTTGAGAGTAGATCAGGGATGCTTTGCGCGTTGACATTCTCATTGTCCATTTGGACAGGGCCAGTGTGGTTGAAATCTGAAACATTGGTTGGAACCCAGCCCATAGGTCACCGGTTGAATGGACGTTGGTCTCTTGAAGCTTCTCTTGACGTTCAACCTCAAACCCAGCGGATGGTTTTCTTGGCTCCCAAAGATCTGAGAGTCATCAGAATGTCTTCCATCCTCCTCTCTAGGTCATCGTTTCCGGTGTCGACTTGCTGTCAGGATAGAGGTAGTTCTTCTAACGTTCTTCTGAACCTCACCTTCTGTAGCTGAAAGCCACCTGGGATCCTAACCTTGAAGTGGCATCAGAAGAGAAGCTTTCGGATCTCCCTGTTCAAAGCTCTTCTGCTCTTGACTGACCTACTTTAATTTTTTTTAATTTGCATTTATATCCCACCCTTCTCCGAAGACTCAGGGCGGCTTACACTATGTTAGCAATAGTCTTCATCCATTTGTATATTATATACAAAGTCAGCTTATTGCCCCCACAACAATCTGGGTCCTCATTTTACGTACCTTATAAAGGATGGAAGGCTGAGTCAACCTTGGGCCTGGTGGGGCTTGAACCTGCAGTAATTGCAAGCAGCTGCTGTTAATAACAGACTGCATTAGCAGTCTGAGCCACAGAGGCCCATATTTAAAAAAAATTAATTTTTCCCCTCAGCAACGTTTCTGCATTGAGGTAAATTGTTCTTGACTGGTGTTCCGAATGATACAGCCGTTGTTTTTTTTCCCCTCCTCGCTCTACAATAACTGATATTTAAATAACCTCTTCATAATGGAGCATTTAGCTTCGGGAAGCCTGCAAAAGCTACCTCTCGCGACCTTCTTCTTTTCTGTTGTCGAAAAACAGGGACGTTCTGCCTTCTTTCAACGATGCCTTCGTCTCAATATATTTTCATTAGCTAATTGGGCCGGAGGAATTGAAACCTTCATTATTATTATTATTATTATTTTCCTGAATGGATTTTTTAAAATCAGGCAATTGCACTTTGGTCTTTGGGCGAACGTCTGGGTTTTTTTCCCCCCCCTCCCCATCTGCTTCACGAAAGCATTTATTAGCAGGGAATTGTTTTCTTCCCTCCAAATGTTGTAAAGGATTTTTTTTTTAAATGATTTTTTTTAAAAAAAATGGAAAGCTTAAATAGCCATTATAAGCCTGTAGCGCTCAGAATCCAGTCACGTAAAACATTAAATACAGAACATCAAAAACGTCAAAGACAGAACATCAAATACGCACATTCTATTGCTGTGCCTCAGTTTCTCCTTAGAACTATCATAATGGCTAATGTAAGAGCAGGAATCTGGAGGCATTTAAAATCTGAATTAACTCAACAAAAAAAAAAATCCATTTGGTTAACAAACGGTTAAGCAACACTCTGCAATCCACAAACAATATCTCCATCTCTTTAAGCACGAAGGCTGACACGGGTCTTCTGGACTTCCAGTTCTTGTTCCTAGCAAGCCACATTAGTTTGAGGGATGGGCTTTGTAGTTCCTCGCATTGGAAAATTCCACTTCATTGTGCTAAGTTGATCAACGAAGTATCTGTAACTCAGGGCTGAACTGAGCTTGGTGGTTTGCTTGCAGAAGTTTCATTACCCACCTGGGTTTGCAACTGGAAATAAACAGGCAGCAACCCGCCCACCACCCACTCGTTAGCACTGATGATGTTGCCTAGTTCGGTCATGAAACGTCTGCAAGAAAACCACAAACCTCAGAGAGCACCAAGGACCCCACAGTCCTCCTCCTCTTTCTTTTCCTCCCTGCAAACTCCATTTGCTTCTAGCACTGATGACGTTACCTAGCTCAGTCATAAAACGTTTGCAAGAAGAGCACCAAGGATCCCATAGTTGTCATCCTCCTCCTCCTCCTCCTCCTCCCCCTCCTCCTCCTCCTCCTCCTCCTCCTCCTCCCTGCAAACTCCACTTGCTTCTACCACTGATGATGTTACCTAGTTGGGTAATGAAACATCTTCAGGGAAAACCACCAAGCTCAGACAAAACCAAGCAAAGGTGGGGAGACTAAGTGAGAAATTCAAGAGAAGCCAAATCTTCCCATGTTAAGAGGGACAAATTCAAATCAGGAAGGCCCAGTTTTAATTGGGGTGCCTTCGCTTTCCTTATTGGTCCTTGAATTAGCCTAGTAGGATAGTACGAACCTACCACATCTGATAACTGCCTTTGTCCTTCAATGGGATCCTTTATGTCTTCTTCCACCCTTTCCAGAAATACAAGGGTCACTTTGTCCTCTAGAAAGCTCATCATTCACCTCTCCCCCAGCATCTCAAGGGAATTCTCTGAGTCTGGGAATAAAACAAAAAAAAAAAAGGGGGGGGGGAACCTCAAAGATGGCAGACAAAATCCAGATGGAAATTCCAATCTTATCCAACAATTTATTATCCATCCAGGAAGGAGAGAGAGAGAGTCAAAAATAGGGTCAAACCGCTGGGAAACAAAACTACTACAAGTGTCTTTGGAAAAAGTCCAGAGAAGAGCCACTGTAGGAGGATTCAAGGCCCGGAAAAGTAAAACATCTTAAAGAACGGTTTGCAGGATTTGGGTATGTCCAGTCTAGAGAAAAGGAAGACCTGGGGAGGACATGATAGCAGTCTTCCAGTATTTGAGGAGGCTGCCACCAAGAGGAGGGGGGTCAGTTTGATTTTCCAAAGCACCGGAAAGCAAGAAACAATGGATGGAAACTCATCAGGGAGAGAAGTCACCTGGAATTAAGGAGAAACTTCCTAACAGTGAGGACAATTCACCAGTGGAACGGCTTGCCACCAGAAGTTACGGTTGCTTCGTCACTGGAAGTTTTTAAGAAGAGACTGGGCAAGTCACCTGTCTTGAGATGGTCTAGGGTCTCCTGCTTGAGCAGCCGGTTGGACTAGAAGACCTCCAAGGTCCCTTCCAGCTCTATTCTGATTGATGAACTATTACCGTTTCTTAACATACCACGGTTAAAAAAACAAAAAAGAGGATTAGAAAAATCCTTCCTGCGTTCCAAGTCTCTGTAACCAAACCTCGTTTTCTTTGCATTCAACTTTGTGAGGCTCTCGGTGAATTGAGCTTTCTCGGTCAGAGCGTTGCTGTTAAAAAACTCAACCGACAAAAACCAGCCTTTTGCCCCAGGAAGTTTCTCCCCATCTTTAGCTGAAATCTATAACAGCTCTTTCGCAATGTCTCTCCTTTGTCTCTCCTCTTGCCCTTTGCAATGCCGGATAGCACCCTGGTTTCATCGCCTATCCTTTGTCTATGTGCTGAAGCTCTCATCCCTTCTTAAGCATCCTTCCCCTGCCTCCTGCCCCGAACCAGCTAAACCGCATTAACTGATAAAGCATATGTTAGAGAAATGGAGAGCAAGGTGGGGCTTATAAAAAAATGAGAAATATTGGCTGCCTTCCACAGAATTTGAATATCTCTCTCTGTTTCTCTCTCTGCGTTTCTCTGTTTCTCTTTCTGTTTCTTTCTCTCTGTCTGTCTCTCTCTCTCTGTTTCTCTATCTCTATATCTTTCTCTCTCTCTCCATTTCTCTCTCTCTCTGTGTGTCTCTATATCTTTCTCTCTCTGACTCTCTGTTTCTTTTCTCTCTCTCTGTCTCTGTGTGTGTCTGTATATCTTTGTCTGTTTTCTCTCTCTGTCTCTATATCTCTGTCTCTGTCTTTCTCTCTCTCTCTATTTTTCTCTCTCTCCCTCTCCCTCCTTCCCCCCCCTCTCTATATATTTGTGTCTTTCTCTCTCTTTCTCTCTGTTTCTCTCTCTCTCTGTCCATATTTTTCTCTGTCTCTCTGTTTTTTCTCTCTATTTCTCTCTGTCTTTATATCTTTCTCTCTCTCTCCGTTTCTCTCTCTCTCTGTGTCTCTATCTCTCTCTCTCTCTGTTTTCTCTCTCTCTGTCTCTATATCTTTCTCTCTCTGACTCTCTGTTTCTTTTCTCTCTCTCTGTCTCTCTGTGTGTCTCTGTATCTTTCTCTGTCTCTCTGTTTTTTTCTCTCTGTCTGTCTCTATATCTTTGTCTGTTTTCTCTCTCTGTCTCTATATCTCTGTCTGTCTGTCTGTCTCTCTCTCTCTCTGTCTCTATATCTCTGTCTGTCTGTCTCTCTCTCTCTCTCTCTCTCTATATATATATATATATATAGAGAGAGAGAGAGTGTGTGTCTCTCTCTCTCTCTGTTTTTCTCTCTCCCCCTCCCTCCTTCCCCCACCCTCTCTCTCTCTCTATATATATGTCTCTCTCTCTCTCTCTCTCTTTCTCTCTGTTTCTCTCTCTCTCTCTCTCTCTGTCCATATTTGTCTCTTTGTCTCTCTGTTTTTTTTTCTCTCTCTTTCTGTCTCTATATCTTTCTCTCTCTCTCTGTGTTTCTCTCTCTCTCTCTTGCTCTTTCTCTCTCTTGCTCTTTCTCTCTCATTTTTTGCATCACCACCACGTGGCAGCAAGAGGCAGATTGTGCCTTCAGCATCTTCCCTTTCTCTCTTTGCTAGCTGCTGGGTCCTTACTGTGGGGGTTTCGTGTGTGTGTGTGTGTGTCTCTCTCTCTCTCTCTGTGTGTGTGGTGAAGGCCTATTTGGTTTGCTATCTTTTGCACCCAGTCTGAGAAAACCAGGGGATCGAGGAGGAGAAAAAAAACGAAGGAGATTACCGTGATATTTTTTTTTAAATAATAATTTTTCCTTCACCCCCCACCCCACCCCCGAAGAAAACACTTTGCAAAGCCATGGCTTGGATGACGGATCCTACCTGCTTTTCAGAAGCCGGATGGGATGGGGGGGCTTCCCGCGGCTGCTGGGCTTGATTTGAGAAGGGGGGATTGTGGAGAGAGAGAGAGAGGCAGCCTCGTCTTCATCCCAGCCTTGAGATGCTAGCCTCTAGGATGACGGTGAGATGTTATTCCCGGAGGGAAGATCTTTCCCAAAAGCTGACGAGGTGAGTGTTGGCTGGAAACAGAGACAGACCGGCTGGCTTAAAAAAAACTGACATTTTGAGAGCCTGATCTGACTTGGGGAGGGGGAGAGCGGGGAAAAGGATGGGTGTGTGTGTGTGTGAGAAATGTGACAATATTGGGTTGAAAAAAAAAGCATTTCTTTGACGATGCTGTACGTTGAACTGGCAAACCTCAGAAGCCCCGAGGTTCTGTGTTTTGGGAACAAAACCTCGGTCCAACTTCTAACCTTCTTTCTTTCCATCAGTCTCTCGTGGGGAGTTTTTGCCTTCCTGAATCCGAGGCAGAAAATCTCTACTCCTTAAAAGAAGGTGTGTCTAGGAGTCCTGGCTTAATCAGAACCAACCTAGAACTCAGGAGAAATTTCCCAATCAATCCACGGAATGACTTCCTCACCCCAGAAGTGGTAGATGCTCCGTCACTGGAGGTTTTTTTGTTTTTTGTTTAAAGAGATTAGACAAGCCATTTGTCTGAAATGGTGTCGGCTTTCCTGCTTTGGAAGGGCGTTAAGAATAGAAGCCCTCCAAGGTCCCTTCCGATTCTGTTAGCCTGTTTTTAACGCGATGGAACAAGGAAGCTGTGCCTATGGGTGAAGGGACTGCAAAGACTTAGCAGAAGGCTTGCTTTAGGGAGGTTGACCTGTTAATGTGTCTGTGCCAATTGCTGGTGGGATTCATTTCCTTTGCCCCCCCCCCCCAGATCGGAGATTAAGACAAGAGGGTAACATTCCTACCGTTTTGTAAAAAGTGGGGGTGAGGTGCTTAAATCCGACTTAAATTCCCAGGGAAGAACTCTTGATGCTCCTGGGTCAAAATAACACAGCATTTATGGTTGACACCAATTCTCGGCATCTCTTAGGGTTGTTCTGGAGACGCCAAAAAAAAAAGTAAAAAAATTAACCTGGAACATTCTGCAAACAGAGGAAGGACTCTGTGCTACGGTTGCAATCAAAGTTTTGCTGTCGGCTCTGACTTCTCACCACATTAATCCAAACAACTCGAGGCACAGTGAGACAGCAACGCAGATGGATATATTCTGCCAGTCATGGCTGAGCTGCTGTTCAAACCTTGGCTTGACTTAATTCATAGAATAGAATAGAATAGAATAGAATAGAATAGAATAGAATAGAATAGAATAGAATAGAATAGAATAGAATAGAATTTTTTATTAGCCAAGTGTGATTGGACACACAAGGAATTTGTCTTTGGTGCATACGCTCTCAGTGTACATAAAAGAAAAGATACGTTCATCAAGAATTCTAAGGTACAACACTTCATGATAGGTCATAGGGTACCAATAAGCAATCAGGAAACAATATAAATCGTAAGGATACAAGCAACAAAGTCATAGTCATACAGTTATAAGTGGGAGGAGATGGGTGACGGGAACGATGAGAAGATTGATAGTAGTGCAGACTTAGTGAATAGTTTGACAGTGTTGAGGGAATTATTTGTTTAGCAGAGTGATGGCGTTTGGGAAAAAACTGTCCTTGTGTCTAGTTGTTCTGATGTGCAGTGCTCTATAGTATCTTTTTTTGAAGGTAGGAGTTGAAACAGTTTATGTCCAGGATGCGAGGGGTCTATAGATATTTTCCCATCCCTCTTTTTGACTCGTGAAGTATACAGGTCCTCCATGGAAGGCAGGTTGGTAGCCATTGTTTTTTCTGCAGTTCTGATTATAATTCATCTTTAGATGAGTTGGGTTGACTTGACGCATTATCTTTCTCTTGGTGGAAGAAAGAAAACTATAAGTTAAAAGGTCTGGGAGCAGTTGGTTTCGTTTCTCCCTGCCCTGGTGTTCTTGAAAGGGGTTCAATCATTCCAGGGTTACCTACCTACCTACCTACCTACCTACCTACCTACCTACCTACCTATCTATCTATCTATCTATCTATCTATCTATCTATCTATCTATCTATCTATCTATCTATCTATCTATCTATCATCTATCTATTATTATTTTTTATTATTTATTTATTTATTTATTTATTATTTTATTTGTCACAACAGTATATATAAGCATAAGCATGAAATAACTATACTATAAGCATATATATAAGCATAAGCATGTTTATACCTAGTTCTCCTGCAGCTGACTCCAAAGATGTGACGGTCACTGTAGAGAAACCCTCTGCTGGATACCAGAAGATCTGTGTTCCGTCTTCTTTGGATGCTAGACGGAGGAGAATTAGCGGACGCCCTGACTTTTCACTAACTTGGCGCATCCTCTCGTCAAATTCATGGTTTAGAATAAATTGCCCTTTGTGTTAAAAAAAAAAAACCAAAAACCCACGCTGTGGATTTTGACATAGGAAGCTATTCGAGAGCAGCTGGTAGGACAGCACTGGAAGCTGAATTCGGGTGCTAGAATTTAAGAGGCGGAAGGATCTTTTTAAAAAGGGTTCGGGCAACCATTTGCCTGAAATGATGTAGGATCTCCTGTTTGAGCAGGGGGTTGGATTAGATGACCTCCAGAGTCCCTTCCAACACTGTTCTTCTGATTGTGCAGACCAGCCCCTG